>NC_081322.1:79221853-79534478 GCF_026419965.1 Kogia breviceps
AATGGCATAGTATTTGCATATAACCCACGCACATCCTTCTGTATACTTTAAATCATCTCTAGATTGCTTATAATGCCTAAGAAAAAGCAAACGCTATATAAATAATAGCCCACATGCAGTAAATTTAAGTTTTGCTTTTGGGAACTTTCTGGAATTTAAAAAAAAATATTTTTGATTCATGGTTGGTTGACGATGCAGAATCCCTGGATACAGAGGCTGACAGCATATAATTTGAAAACAGGGTTTACTGATTGTTTATCTAATGAAGATTTAATTACCAATCACACAATGAAAACAAACAGGAAATTATTCTCATCAATTTCACAGCTCAACCAGGTCATATGAAATCTCTGCAATGCCAAATTCTTTGCTAAATAAGGATTTAATTACTGATCAAAATAATGGAATAAAACGGAGAATTATTTATGTCAAGTTCACAACTCAGAAACATCCAATACAGCTAGAGCTTGCTCATCAGAGGATGAAGAAAATTACATTAATGAGATCAGCAAGTGGAAAAAGGAATGTGAAACCTGTGGAGTTTTACCAGTTTATTTGATGATGATCTAAGGAAAGAGCTGTCATGTCCTTGTGAGAGTGTAAGAATTTTTTTAGTAAATCAAGTTAATGATTGTCCATTGGATAAACATAAAGAAAACATATTTTAGTAATTTCTTCCAAAATCATTTCAAATGGAGAAAGAAACCACAGACATTGGCTTTTACAGTCTAAGGTCAAAATTCCAAGTTCTAATCTCAAAGACAAAAGCAACTGGCACAAGATAAGCACTCAGTAAATATTAGGAACCATTTAGCTAACATCTGAAGTCTATGTGGCTTGTAATACCTCCATTTCACACATTGAAAGCAGGCTCAAGGAGTTCAGACAATCTGTTTAAGGTTCTCAACAGATAACAGAGTTACTTTCAGGTAAATGAGTATATATTTAAACCCAATACTAATCTTTTCTTTCATAGCTATCATTAACTAGTCGTCAGCTATTGCCTCAGAGATAAAGAAAAATACTTGCAATATGCATTTTATTAAAATCTTTAAGATTTTTTTTTTTTTTTTAATGTTTGTGGATCTTCACAACAGTATAGCAATGGAAATAGTTTATTTAAGGTCAGAAAACCTGATTTTGAGGTTCTGGCCTGAAATTTAGTGAGCGAACTTAGTCAAATAATGTGGCTTCTAAAAGTATACAAATTTTATAGGGGAATGTAGATAATCTGCCTAATGTTGATCCAAATTTAACAGTCTCTGTTTTGGGAGAGGTTTTTAGATGTGACCCCTGTCTCCCACCCCACCACACAAAAAACAATGTAACGATTGTTCTTACACAGATAATTTGGGAAGTGCTGGCTTAAACAAGTGTTAATAGCAGTATCAGGGGTTTTTTTTAAGATTCTGGAGCTTACCAAATCATCTTGCACACTATGAATCTACTCTAATAGGGCTATAGCATGAAGCTTTTTTTCCAGGTTGTTTACCTGAGAACATTTCTGCCTGAGGGATGTGATATTATCATCTGGAAGAGAATCTCTGAGCACACAAGATTTAGAAATTACTATGTAAGGAAAAAGCATACTCTTTATAGACAGATCTGAGTGAGATGGCTTGTTTGCCACATACTAAAACTTCATTAATTTATTCAATCTTTTTTAGTCTGTTTCCTTGATTATAAAACAAACAAAAAAAATTAATTTCAACTCCATAGTGTTTATGTGAGACTAATGTGAGATAATATATGTGTGGGAGGCTGAATAATGCCAACGGCCTTCCACCCCCAAGATGTCCAAATCCTAATCTTCATAACCTGCGAATATGTTACCTTGCATGGAAAAAAAGGGACTTTGCAAAATAGATTAAGTTAAGGACCTGGAGATAAGTTGATTATTGGGGTGGAGCCAGTGTAATCACAAAGAGGAAATAGGAGAATCGGAGAGAAAAAAGCTAAGTGAAAATGGAAGCAGAGAGAAAGATCGAAAGATGCTATGGTGTTATCTTTGAATACAGTATGGAACCATGAGCCAACGAATCCAGGTGGTGTCTAGAAGCTGGACAAGGAGAGGAAATGGATTCTCCACTACATCCTCCAGAAGGAGCTCAGCCCTGCCAATCAATACCATGACTTTAGGACCTCTGATCTCCAGAACTGTAAAATAATATATTTGTGTTGTTTTAAACCACTAAATGTGTGACAATTTGTGACGGCATCGATAGGAAACTAAAACACTAGGTAAAGGTCCCATCACAGGACCAATGTAAAATGAAGAAGAATCATGTCTGTTTTAAAGAGTTCTCATGAGTATCAAATGTGATCATGTATACCAGAAATCTCTGTGAGTCATAAACTCTTAAACAAATATTAGCTCTTACTTATTAGTTATTAGTTGCTCAGGAAACTTGACTCTCCTTAGTGGAGCCCAGTTGTACAGAAGCAAACTTGACTTTAAAACATCAACAACCAACAACTTGGAGAAGTAAATAAGTTGTCGATAGCAAAGCACTTTAGCAGCACGTACTGACCTAGAAGGTACTTTTGCTTTCTACATATGCTGCTGATAGACACAAAACAAAGAATATAAAAGTCAGAGGCCCGGGGGTATTCTAGATTGGAAAACAGGGGTCACCCCTGATTAGGTGGAAGTACTCAGTGAGCTGAAAGTAGCAGGATAGACAGGTGTTTACAGCAAACTTCTTTTCTTTAGACCTGCCTTTTTTTAGATACTGGGGGAATGACTGTATTCTGGAAGCAGACAACTCAGCAATTAGTAGTCAAAGCATGAACTCATGTTGCCACCAACTACCTGCACCTTAATGAAACACCATTCTATGATGTTTAATATCAAATGAAATTTCCAGAATTTAAAATCCTTTTGAATTGTCTGTACAGCTGAAGTATTTCTATATTTAATTAAATCACCTTCAAGATAATGACTTGTACTTAAATACAAGATGCTCTCAAACACCAAAAATTGTTGAATTTTTAAAAATCTCAGCTTCCAGGCTGTTTTCTTTATGTATGTGCTTTTATAATTCTAATTAAAAATAAAGACCAATAATTGAAGAATTCATATGGTTATTTTACTAAAATTGATTCTGCTCAATTTTGCCAGGTTCCAAAAACAGGATCAAGATTGTAAATTGGTTTTTTAATCCTGACCCCATTTTCAGAGACATTGACTTGACTTCACAGAAACATCCTAACAAATTCCACTACTGATTCACTTGAGAAAAGATGCTCCTATTTTCTTTTTCTCAGTTTTTCTTCTCCTTCCTAAACCAGAACATCAGAAATAAGGAAGATACCACAGGAGGAATGGTGTTGGATGGAGAAGTAGAAGAACCATTCCAATCACTCTTAGTTCCATTTTGAGATCTGCTGGAGACACATGTCAATTGAAATTCTTTGACACTTTCTAGAAAAAACAGAAGTTAAGGCCACTGTTTTGAATTTCTGGTAGTATTGAACTTTTGGTAATAATGTGTGGACACTGGGAATGTGCACACACACACACACACACACACACACACAATACCCCATATATCTATGTATGTATATATGCCAAGACTAACACAGAGTATAGATCATGTAACTAAATGAAACTTCATAAAGAAGCTACTGAGAGATACTTATTGGAGCTATTTAACGAAGAGCTTGGATGGGCTTCAGAATGCTCACACCTTCACGATCTCAGGTCCCGAGTCCACCAGGATCTGCATATAACACAGAGATCATCTTGTTCTGCTGAGTATTTTGTTCCTTGCCAAAGACACTCAGGCTTCCATTGGATATATAACCATGTATCTTTGGGTACCTTGTTGCAAGCCAGAACCCGACACGGTGTAAACCTTCCCAGGAAATCTACAGGTGGGAGATGGCATAAATTTCATATACATTGAGGTCCCTCAGACAATGCTGTGGGAACTACATTTTTCTTTGACAGAAGCACTATCTATGAATGTAGTTAACAACGGTTAGTTCTACCTACTTAAGTAGTCTGCAATAAAAGAAAAAGAGAAATTATTTACTACAATGCAAATCATTACTTTCATTTTCTTTGCTCAAATACTACCAATTTTGTTGAATTTCCAGAAAATGTTTGTAACCCATATCATTTACATTTCTTCCTGATAGCTTTAGAAAGAATCAAATAGTTCTCAAACTATGCAGAAGACTACTTAGAGTTTTGTCACTTGAAATTCACTGTTAGACTGAAAGGATTCTTAACTTCACATTACTTCTGTCTTATAAGGTTTTCAGTTAGCTACCAACTGTCTATCAAGAAAAATGGTACCAGAGGATGTAAGATATGAATTTTAGTTGAAAAACAAGGTTAAATAATCTATATCCAATATTTATTATTTTTCTTTATTCCTCTTCCCCCAAATTCAAGGTCTTTTTCTCATGATACAATCCAGACAATAGTTTAAAGACAAGATAATAAGTTGACAAAGAATTAGTAGTACAAAGATTATAGAACAGCTAAAAAGAATACATTCCCTATATCTACTTCATCCTTTAAAGAAGTCAGTGGTCAAAGAAACAATAAATCAAGTTTTGGAATCATATTATTGACACCAACACTCCTCAAAACAAATCAACATCTACCACAGACATCCAGATACTCCTGAACTTTAAAGGTGTTTAGAGTTCTAATTCCATGGCAATGTTGGCAATAACCCAAGGGTTTTCTTCCAATTGCTAAGCAACCAACAATTTTACTTCTATACATTCTCACAGTACACAAGAGCATCCTAATTCTTACTACTAAAAATGTTTTGCGTGGTTCTTCCAAGCTGATCTTGTATCAAAGCCTTCAAAAATTATAAAACTTATCCCAGTAAGGGCTCCTTAAACCAACTTCTCAGAAACTTGTAAGAGTATCAAAATCAAACCTTTTTATAAAAGTGTGTACCTTACCAGAACACTTCCAAACATTAGACACACAACAATTTTGGCAACCAGTAACAGTATTTAATATATGTTAACACATATTCAGACTGAAAGAAATCCTCTGTGTAATGAAATCTACAATAAAAAATATTTTTATTACTAATGTTCTAAATATAAGCACCTGAATACTCAAATACATTGACCTATATTTGAAACGGGTCATCTTCAATGACAGTCCTTTTTAAGTAATAACATTATTCATTGATAGGCAAGTTTTTGCTGTAATTTTGACTGAAAAAGTGACCTTTGTTCTCTTAGAAATGAAATGTCATTTTCTGAAGGGTTTATTGTTATATACTATGGCTGACCTGAATTGATAATGGCCATAAACCAAATGCTGCTGATACTTAATAGAGATTTCAGTTCTAAAGGTTGTATCCTGGTATATTTGTATCTGGCCATGCTTGTGCATTTGTATTAACTATTATGCTATCTGTCTAAACCATCTACAGTTTTATGTCATGCTGCCTTTGAATTGATTATTTCTCTGATCCTTTACTACAAAATTAAAAATAATAGAAACTAAATGCTTGTCCATGTTCCTAGACTCACATCCACAGTGAGAAATGTGAGCACGTTGTATGCTCAAGGGCAGAGTAATTAATTATGGGCTCTCCAGAATCAGATTTCATTACAAGACACCCCTCCCCTTTGGCCTAGCCCACCTCAATTCTGTGTATTGTAAAATGAAGAAGGATATTTTAAACCACATCTTGATGTGCTCAGTTCAGGCCACAAGGGTGAGATCAGGTTGGGGATGGTTATTCAGATAGTGCATTCGTGGCATTATAAATTATTTTTTATCATCAACCTCTTCTCATCTCTTTGCCCTTTTTATCAAAAGCGACACATCCTCCTAAGACAAAATGCATAGCCTTCTTATTATCAACATTTCCCACCAGAGTGGTCTGTTTGTTACAACTGGTGAACCTACCTTGACATGCCATAATCACCCAAAGTCCCTAGTATACATTATGGTTCACTCTTGGTGTTGTACATTCTATAGGTTTAGACAAATGTGTCGTGACATGTATCAATTATTGTGGTATCATACAGAGTATTTTCACTTCCCTGAAAATCCTCTGTGTTCTCACTTACTCATCCTTTCCCATTTCCGCCCAACCCCTGGCAACCACTGATCTTTTTTAACTGTCTCCATAGTTTTTTCTTTTCCAGAATGTCACATAGTTGGAATTACACAGTATGTAGCCTTTTCAGATTGACTTCTTTCACTTAGTCATATGCATTTAAATTTCCTGATGTCTTTTCGTGGCTTGATAGCTCATGTCTTTTTAATGCTGAGTAATATTCCACTGTCTGGAAGGACATCTTGGTTGCTTCCAAGTTTTGGTGATTGTGAATAAAGCTGCTATAAATATTCATGTGCAGGTTTTTGTATGGACATAAGTTTTCATGTCTTTTGGATAAGTGCCATGGAGCACAACTATTGGATGGTAAGGTAAGACTGTATTTAGTTTTGTAAGAAATTGCCAAACTGTCTTCCAAACTAGCTGTACCATTTTGCATTCAACAATGAATGAAAGTTCCTATTCTTCCATATCTCACCAGCATTTGGTGGTGTGTTCTGAATACATAGTTTTTTGAATATTTTTGGTCTACATAAATGATACCAGAAGTATACTATAACTTATTATATAAAGTAACTTTATTTATTCAACAATATTCTCAAGATATATCTATGTTCACATGTATCAATCAAGCCTTTCACTACTCAAGGTGATGTAGATAGCAGAATAGAGGCACCAACATTTTCTAGGAGCTTATTTGAAATGTAGTATCTTAGACTCCACCTCAGACTTTTTGGAAGAGAATACATATTTTAATAAGACCCCTGAGTTATTCATATGCTCATTCAAATTTGAAAAGCAATTATATATCCTTTTTACAGTAAGTCCCCTACATACGAACGAGTTCCATTTGGAGAGTGCATTCATAAATCCAATTTGTTCGTTTAAGTCCAACAAAGTTAGCCTAGGTACTCAACTAACACTATTGGCTATATACTACTGTACTATAATAAGTTTATAATACTTTTCTCACAAATAATACATAAAAACAAACAAACACAAAAAATAAGGGAAACATTTTTAATCTTACTGTACAGTACCTTGAAAAGTACAGTAGTACAGCACAACAGCTGGAATACAGGGGCTGGTATCAAGTGAACAGGCAAGAAGAGTGACTGACTGGAGGAGGGAGGGGAGGTGGGAGATGGTAGAGCTGAAGGATTGTCAGCAATAGGAGATGGAGGGCCAGCTGCAATTTCACTCATGCCTGACGTTGATGGAATGCATGTTCACATCTTTGAAAGTTCGCAACTTGAAGGTTTGTATGTAGGGAACTTACTGTATTTAATTAAACAAAAATAGTATAAGAACGTATCAGTTTACTCATACCATTTACTTTCAGCTCTTTCACTCATAGTTACTGGGGCATTTGAGTAGTAAAAATGCAGCATTTATTGGTTTTCTCTCTATTTCTTTGTACGTTCATGTGAGCATATCCCTAGGAAGAACCTATACATGGAATTGTGCTTTTGTTGAATACAAACTTTTTCAATTTTATCAGGTGTCACAAAATTGTTTCCCAAAGTAATTGTATTGCTTTAGAACCCACTACCAATTCATTTGTATTTCCAGATCCTTACAACCTGGCAAATAGTTGGTATTGTAAGGCTTTTAAAAGTTTTACCATTCAGATCACATTTCATTTCCTATGAAAAACTATCTCATTGTTATCTTAATTTTAATTTACCTAATTAGTGAAGGCAAGCATGATTTAATATGTTTATTGCCCATTCTTGTTTTCCTCTAGTACATCACCCTTATATTTCATTGGACTGTTTCTTATTGATTTGCAGAAATTCTTTATATACTCTGGATACTAACTCTTTGTCATCTAAATTTTGTAATATTTAGTCCCAGTCTATGTGAGATGTTTTCTCCTTATCATAGTTTATTTTACTATACCTAAAGACTAGTGCTTTAATTTTAACGTGGACATCTTCAGCAATCTTTTCTTTATGGTTTAAAATAAGTCACAAAGTAGTTAAGATATTCTGCTATGTTCCTTACTAAACATTTCAAATGCTTTATTTTCACACAGAACACTTCCATTGACCCCGAATTTATGTTTTGTATGATGTGAGGCAGTAATCTAGGCTGAAAGATCGATGAAATGGATGGATGAATGAAAAATGGAAAATCTACTCAATTTTTTCCCCACTCATCTGCAAAGCTACCTCTAACATAGTTCGAGTTTATCACATATGTATCATTTCATACAATTTTATTCTGTCTAACAGCCTAAATATTTATCTCTACAGTAATACCTAGCAGTCCACTTTATTATAATTGTTATAATTAAACTTTACATCTCAAAGACCAAGTAATCTCATTTGTTCTTGTTCATTAAAATTGTTTTAGCTATTTTGACCTTTTTTTATATACACTTTAGGATTTGAAAAGATACACTTGCATTTGAAAACATAATGGAGGCCATTCTCAAAAGAACAGTGGTTGGACTGGCAACAGATTTCATCAACTGCAAGAGATGTTGGCTTCCATTACTCTGAAGGCATTGTGTCCTGGCCACAGATTAGGACAATGGAGTCCCATATTAACTACAAGGGAATAAAATCTTCAATGTGCTGAAGGAAAATTACTGTAATTCTAGAATATTATATCCAGATAAACTGTCACTTATTAGTAAGGGAAAATAAACACTCTTATATTTAAATGTTAAAAGAACTTAGTACACACAGATTCTTACTAAAAGAACAATTGAACGATTCCTTCCAACAAGAAGAAAAATCAGGAAACAGTGAGAAAAAAGCCCACAGAGAATAGAAATTGATTTTTGTCATGCATGTTCATTTAATTAACTTAAGAAAATTAACCCAGATAAACTCAGAGTGTCCTATAACCAAAAGAACAAAGTGAAGAATGGATACTGGGGATATTAGCAATTTCACACTTTACTGGAAGTCTTTGAAATTACTTGTATTTATCTATCTTGACACTTCATTATTTTCTATCTGGCGATGTATACCTTTTTTCAATTTGGGTAAATACTTTTAACATTGTTTCTATATAAACCTATCCCTTTCTAAATTCCACTATACTTGTGTAAGTTTTTTAAATTGTGTTTCATTTATTTGTCTTTTATAGTTTTCATTGTTATTTGTCAGGTTGCATTCTGCAAGAATTCCTCAATACTTTTCAACTATATTCACTCTGGAGATATTCTGCTTTTATAGGTCTCTCTTTTAAAATTCAGTTAGTTTCTTTTCTTATTCATTTGTCTCAAGCCATATCTTTCTCTTTGTTTTGAAGTTATAATTCTTCACAAAAGATCTTATTCCTTTATTTTAGGAATCTCAAGTGTAGTTTGCCAATTGTTGAATTTGTAGTTTTGTATTGAGTAATTTTTCTCATGTCTGTGTTCTTGCTTCCAAACATAGTTTTGCTATGGACTTCTGATTTCCAAAGAATGGATCAGGAAATGAGTCTTAAATTAGTGACTTCATGTGCTCATCTTGGAGTCATTAGAGGGATACTGAGATTCAGTATTTGGGCCAACAGCAGATTAGCTCAGATTATGCCTGGAATACTTTCTCAGCTTCTAGCCATCACTAAGATCCAACACTAAGAACTCTAGTCCCAAGTAGTGGTCACATTTTGTTATTATTTTTAAGCTCTTTTTTGTTTGCTTGTTTCCCATTGCCCTGACCGCGTGGGCCCTGGCCACATATTTCAACTTCTAAATCTGAAACCCAGCAGGTTTGTGAGATTTCAACTCTCTAATGGCTATTTATTTCTGTTCTATCTCTTCTCTGGTGTAAAATGAGATGTTTATCATATTTGGAAGAAGCTTTACCTTTCAATAAGGATGGCTCAAAACACATACCCAGAGTATTTCACTTGAACAGAAGTCCAAAGCAATATCTTTACTATAGCTCACAACATTGGATGTAAACATAAGCTAACATAACTGATCACTGCCCACCCACAGTCCACAACAAGTTTGCAGTATCTTACCAACAATGTCTTGAAATCACTCTAGATAAACTTTGTTTGGATGCATCATTGGGAAATGCTCTTCTCGGTGACACTGCAGTAAACTCCCTTAAAATTCTGGGGCTAGCTCAGTCTTCCCATTTCTTCCCCTCTAACATTTAAGAGGGATGTTATCTATAGGTCCTTCAGGGGTCTCCCAGATCCCCCACAGAACAATGTCTTTTACTTCCTCATATATCCTTGCTACATGAATCTGTATTACCTGCTAATTTAGCAATCAGATAAATATTGGTTTTAATCTTCTCTCTTATGTGATCATTGGCAAGGTATTTAATCTTTTAAAATTTCCCTAGTTTACTAAGATACAGATTATAATATATACATGGAACTCTTATATGAATATCAGAAATAATATATACACTAGGTGATCAATAATGCAAATATCTATTACTATTGTTTTTACTACTATTATAGTGTTTCAACTCTCCCCTCAAGACTCTTCTCTCTTACTTTTGGAATGGTATTATTTCACAGAGTAGGAACCTGTCAGTTTGGTGCAGTTTTAAGTGTCTTTTCCTAGTGGAGTACCACATATGCCTCTATTTCCATTATTTTTAAGTAAGTGACTTTACAGGGTAAGCTTTTGAAAAATTTAAACAGAGAATGTCAAAACCTCTAAATAGATGTCAATTGAGTTTTCTCCATAAGTTTTATGGGTTCTTCACAGAAAAGGCCATGAAGTTTAGTAGCTAGATTCAATTTCCATAAACATTTTATCCTCAGCAGATAAGAATAAAAAATGAATGCAATGAAAAATAGTCGGGGTTTGTCAAGGGTAGTAGCAGAGTAAGGAATGGAGTGTTTAGAACTATACTGCTATATTCAATTTTGCCATACTATATGTTTGTCTTTCTCAAAGTGTAGTCTTTGGAAAGAAATTATTTTCAGCTGTGAAAAAAAGTGGGTTGTTAAGTTTCTGTCTTGAGGAAATATCAGCAGCAATGATGAATCTGTGGCTTAGAATGATAAAACTGACAGACCTTTACTTGTACATGTTTATGTATAGAGACACAAATGATGATGCTGTAATAAAATGCTGGCATCTGGATCTATGAAGTCTCAATACACTGATATAGCTGAAATGGGCGAAAGTATTGAACCTGAATGTCAGGAAGCATTATACAAATAATGCAATTCCGATAAACAATGGAAGGAGAAGCTATTGAGCAGAAGGGAACATTGCAATTTTAAAAGAGAAAGTCTTGCACAACTTAGATCATCTTAATGATATAGTTAAGAGTTACTTATCACAAACAAAACTTGATTATTTGTGGTTTATTTCCTGATTCATGTTTTTAGGTGGAATGTTGCATTTTTAAACTTTAAGATTGGCGCTAAACACAACAAAATAACAAAAAATTAGAGTACGTCACTACTGATCACATGGATGGACATTAAAATTATAGGGCATAACAGCTCTATGACCACAAATTTGATAACTTAGATGGAATAGGCCTTAAAAGAAGCAAATTACCAAAATTCACCCAAAGAGAAATAGAAACCTGAATATCTAGTATAGAATTTGAATCAATTATTTAAAACTTTCCACAGAAGAAAACACCAGAACCAGATTGTTTCACTGGCGAATTTTGCCAAACACGTAAGGAAGAAATAACACCAATTCCCTATGTTTTCTTCTAAAAAATAGAAGTAGAGGGAACACTTCCTAACCATTCTAAAAGGACATGATTAACCTAATACCAAAATTAGACAAGGACATTAAAAGAAAAGAAAAATCATGACCAATAAAGTCCTTAACAAAATATCAACCAATCTTATCAAGCAATATATAAAGCAGACAATATATTATGACCAAGCAGAGTCCATTCTAGGAATACAAGAATCATTCTACATTTATAAATCAATCAGTGTAATTTATCATATTAATAAACTGAACAAGAAAACCATATAATAATGTCAATAAAGGTAGAAAAGCATCTCACAAAATTCATCATTCAGTTATGATAAAAACCAAAAAAACTAGGAAAAGAAAGGAACTCCTTGACTTAATAAATGGCACATATAGAAAACGTATATAAAACGAATATCACACTTAATAGTGAGAGACTAAATATTTTTTTCTGAGATCAGGAACAAGGCAAGGATGTACTCTCTCATCACCCCCATTCAAAATTGTAACAGAAGTCTTAGCTATTTCAACAGGACAAGAGAAAGAATTAAAAGTTATACATACCAGAAAGGAAGAAATAATACTCGTCTTATTCTCAAATGACATAATTATTGATGTAGAACTGCAAAGTATCTACAAAAGAAAAAAACTCTCTTAGAACAAATAAATGAGTATCACAAGATCACAGCATATAAGTTGGATAACATACAAAAAACAATTGCTTTCCCATATATTGGCAATAACAATTTGAATTTGAAATTTAAAAAATATGTGCCATTTGTAATAGCACCAAAAAATGTATGTGGAAAACTACAAAACACTCCTGAAAGAAATCAGTGGTCTAAATAAATGGACAAATATTCCATATTCATTGGAAGACTCAATATTGTTAAGATGCCATTTCTTCTCAACTTGATCTATAGATTCAACAACACCCCAAACAAAATGCCCATAAGATATTTTAAAGATATTAACAAAATGATTCTAAAATTACGGTGGAAAAGAAGAACAAAGCTGGAGGACTCCTGCTACCCTATGTCAAAACTTACCATAAAGATACAATTGTCAAGACAGTGTGGTATTGGTAATTAAATAAATAAATAAATGCACAGATCAATGGAACAAAATAGACAACTCAGAAATAGACACATACAAAGAGAGTAAACTGATTTTTGAAAACGATATAAGACAATTCAGTGGAGACAGTATAGTCTTTTCAAAAAAATGGTGCTAGAACAACTAGATGTTCATATTCAAGAATATAAACCCAGATATAAACCCTTTATCTTACAAAAAAAACCTCAAAATAGATCAAAGACTTACATGTAAAACAAAATATTATAAAACTACTAGAAGAAAAGGTAGAAGAAAATATGGGTTACCTTGTGTTTGGCGATGAGTTTTTAGAAACAAAACCAAAAGCACAAAGAAAAACAAAAAAGGTCATGAAGAACCTAGGAGTGAGATGGGAATAAAGACACAGACCTACTAGAGAATGGACTTGAAGATATGGGGAGGGGGAAGGATAAGCTGTGACAAAGTGAGAGAGTGGCATGGACATATATACACTACCAAACGTAAAATAGATAGCTAGTGGGAAGCAGCCACATAGCACAGGGAGATCAGCTCGGTGCCTTGTGACCACCTAGAGGGGTGGGATAGGGAGGGTGGGAGGGAGGGAGACGCAGGAGGGAGGAGATATGGGGACGTATGTATATGTGTGGCTGATTCGCTTTGTTGTAGAGCAGAAACTGACACACCATTGTAAAGCAATTATGCTCCAATAAAGATGTTAAAAAAAAAAGCACACAGACTCAAAATATCAAAAAGGAAATTATTAATAGTTTAATTATAACGATAAAATATTTTCAGCCAGTAGTCTCATCTCTTATAATTCCCAGACTACTGAGACTGAATCCATTCTGACAGGTTTTTCACTTGGCAGGCGAGGAAGAACGTGGTCATAATAAAATGTCAGTATATAATATGGTGAAAGTTGAATACTCGCTTGGTAGTCCTCAAATTTGGTAATTTATCCCAACTAGAGCACACTGGAACTAAAACGTCACACATTCTTCAAGACAAGTCACCCACATGTGTGCTATCATGCTGTTTTTTGCGATATCTTCATAACAAGTTAATGAAACCCAGTCTGTTGATATCAAAATGAATGCGATTCTGTCTTTCTTTGTCCGGACGAGTAAAAGAGAGTTGGGATATTTGGTAGTGCACTTTTATTTCATTTCTGAGAAGTCTATTAAACAATTTAAAAAATGACTATGAAGAAAAAAAATTTTCAAGATTTAAAATATATATTATATTATGAATTAGTCAATAAAATGTATATAAGGAGGCAATGTAGTACAAATCAAAAAGAGTTAAACAGTAATTATAATAATTCTTATAAGATCCCTGGTTTACAATTGCAGTAGGAGTTGAGAACCCTGGAGGGAGAGGAGGAGAGGGGAGGAGAGGCGGGAATATCCATGGGAGCAGCAACTCCAATCACAATGAGGAAATTATGAATGTTTACATGAAAGCAATGATTCTTCTTCATGAATACACTGACATTTCCTACAGTTTTTAACCATTTTACAAAGTTGAACAAGGTGACAAAGTAAGGTGGCTCCTTCGTTTGTGACTGTCACCTCACAGTTGGCTCATAGGCAGAGAATATGAGCAGGGCCAGGGCTGGGAGGTGAAAGAGCAGGATGGCTTCTCTGATCAGGCAGATACTAAACTCAGAAGAGGTGGTAGGACAAGATGGAAGGAAGTCTGATCTGATCGTTTTCAAGGCTCTATGTCAAATTCTATATGATATTTCACATTATACCCACATCAAACCAATGAAGCAGATGAAAAAACTGAGGCTAAGGGATTGAGAAACTTTCTTAACATCATAGATCTAATAACTGGCAAAGCCACTTTCAACCAACACTGTGACTGCTTCTCCCTCCTAAGGGTGACAATTCACTGTGCTTTGTTTCAGGGTAGACCACCAGGTCAGAAATTCATACGTACATATGTCGACACCCAATCAACCTAATGTCTGGCTTTAGTCATAATACTTGCACTTCCTTGAACAAATCAGCCTCGCTATTTTTTTTTAACCTCTTCAGGAATTTCTGTGTCCATGTATTTAGATGTCTTTTGCCATCAGTAAAGAAGATAAGTTTTGTAAGCCCTGGGCATTCAGAGAAAAAAAAAAATTATCCAGAGTGTAGAACATTTTCTAAGATGGCTCTCTGAGGTTTTCCCTGAACTCTAGCCCTTCTAAATCGTTTTTTGCCTTGCCTTGAAGTCATGGGTTTCCAGGCACTTTTTATTAAGAATTCAACAAGAATTCATTCATTTAATTGATATTCAGACACCACAGAGTTAGCCATTTTCTATATAGGCACATGTCTTAAAGTTATAGGAATGGAAATCATTTACCCCAGGGGCCATTGGTAACATTATTATTCAGTCAGCCATGAAAATCACCTCCAATCGATTGCCCAAAGGCATGAGATAGTAGCTCAGATCTAAAGAGAAAGAAAATGTGTGCTGACAGTTTTTAATCAATCCATCAACTTGCTTTAAATGGGAATCTATCAGACATAAACAAATGTATGTCTGCCTCAGATATCTATGTAATTTCTCTTAGTTTAGTAATGGGGAAAAAGTAAGTGGGAAGAAACAAGGCACACAGAATGTTTCAGCAGCTGGAAGGGATTTTTGGCAATCACTTAGTTTGACCCATTATTCTATGAATAAGGAAAGGAATGTATAAATTTTAAATGACTTTCTCTAGTTCACACAGCAAATCAATGGCAGAACCAGAACTATGTCCTAGGACTAATTTTTAAAATCACATAATGAAATGTAATCATGGAATCAAAGAGTAAATGACCAAGACTGTAATTTATTGAATGAAAAAAGGAAATTTTTTTCACTAAGATCTACAGGAAATGACAGAATTCTTTTGATACCATCAGTTAAATACCTGCCAAACTCGTGAATGGATTAGTGATTAATTCTTAAGTCCCTACTTTTGTAGTGTTACAATAAATAACTTTAAGTTTTAAGCCCTTTCTCTTGTTAGGTACACTGTGTACCTGATGTCAGACCTCAGGACTGGCTTAATAAGGAGGTATCCTTATCTTCAATTTACAGTGAGGAGAGCAAAGCATAGGGAGTTTGGGAACCTTGTCCAACATGTTTTAGATATAAAACCAGTTTACCCTCAGCCAGCACTGCAGCCTCTGACCTTTGTCTACTCCACTATGTATTAATAGGATTGGCCAGAATTTTATTTGGCATTGTGCTTTTATATTTGGTGGTCTCTTTGGACTTCATTAAGACACTTCGATTTGGAGGTAAGAAATTCCCGGTTTTTTTTTTTTTTCTTTTCTTACCTTTTTTTTTGGCCATGCGGCAGGCAGGATCTCAGTTCCCCCACCAGGGACTGAACATGCACTCACTGCAGTGGAAGAGTGGAGTCTTAACGGCTGGACCGCCAGGGAAGTCCTGAAATTCCTGTTTCTTTTTAAATCTCCCGGTACTAAAGTTATCGTCTTGCAGGCTGACTCCCTTCTTTTGCTGCTACCTTGGAGGGATTAGAGAGCAATTCTTGATGAAAACAAAACCACTTTACTAAAGATGGTGAGGATAAACAAGGATGCACAACAACACATACAGTTGGCAGGTGCAGGTGCATAGATTACGGAGCAATTTAGGACTTATCCATGACAGAACAACAGTTTTTTGGGGGGGGCAGTGGTTGCTCATCACTTGAATACTTCTGTCTAGCCATGTGATCTCAATCTATTTCCAACTTAGGCTTCTTTTTCAGGTCTCTCTCAAAAGTCTATATTATTTGCCTGTTTCTAATCTTCCACTATTGCTGGACTAGGTGCAACTTCACTAACCGGGTCACCTAAGTAAGTGTGTTGCTTTATGAGCTATGGCTTCTCCAATATTTTGATTCCTTATCCTTCCCCCTCTCCTGGTTTTTCACTGTCAGAACCTCCTATGCCTACCTCAACCCCAGACCCTCCAAAATACTTCCCGCCAACCTATTTCAGAGTGTTCTGTTTCCCCTTATCTCTTCCTGATTTAGCTAAAGAAGTATTTTGTGTGTGTGAGCAAATAATTATTGGCACTCTTCTTGTCATTTAACATAAATGTGAAAGGTATTACTATTTTCTAAAGGTGCCATTTTTTAGAGCAATTTATTGCAACCTAGAGAAATGTACAGAGTTAAGTATATATTTTTACGTGCCGCCTACATTTATACAGGAATACTTAGCTTCAGCTTAGTTTCTTTTTATAACCTACAATCATTTGAAGTAGTATTTACCTCTACTTAGTTACAGAGTAATAGTCAATGGAGCTAGAATCTCTGAAGTACCTATGATTGTATAATCTTCCATGTTTACCCTTTGCAGGAAACATGCAAGAAAATAGAAACTTTTACTCAACTCAATATCCACAAATATCCATGAGCATCATTTTAAAAAATGTACATAAGCAAGTTTTAACCTTCAACCTGCTATTCAGCTTCCTGAGAACAGCTTGGCTTCATTGTGAACACTAGATAAGAAAAGATATCTTGAACCTATTTAATGTCTTATCTTTCCTACTTCCAAATGAATAGTGAACATTTTTTGCTGCCTTTTCCACAGAATTCACACTTTTGCTATTGACAGTCAGCCATTTAGTTTGAGCAGGATTTGCCGTCCTCAGCTCTAGGACAAAGCTCTGGTTGGCCTAAAATTACCCCACCGTTATTGGATAAGGAGAGGACACAAAACAGGGACCTAAGTCAATCAGTGGATGAATGACAATTCTTCTGACTCACAGCAATTATGAAGTACACACTTGATATTTTTATGTTTTCTCAATTAGAGTGAAGCCCACGACTTTTGTTCAGTAGCTTTATATTCTTTTAAAATCACATGGTGTTCAGATGTAAAGCCCAGGTCTACTGCAGACATTTCACTAACATGAGAGAGGACGAGGATGATACCAATATACAGACGAGATCAGAGCTCAGAGAATGACCAAGAAATGGACGAAGAGACTTGTTCAAACTGAGACTCAAGCTTTCCCTATATCTGGGTATTTATAATCACATTATCCAACAAATTCCTATTCATGTTCCAAGTATTTGAACTATTAGTTTTCTATTACTGCAAATGAAAACATGCTAACTGATGCATCCTATTAAGAGCTAGGCACTAAGACGAATTCTAGGAGTACAGCACAGGGATGGGAGTAGAGAGGCTTATCCCATGTACTCAGAAAGCTCAGCTACTACTAGGGAAAACACTGTATGAAAATAATTCATTGCCATCGATCCCATCCTTTAGCTAAGAACTCTTTCTGATATGTACCTAAGATTCCTGTTGACATTCCCTTGATCTGAGAAAACTCATGAGTGAAGTTTTTCAACCATATAATGGATAAGTGAGCAGAATAAAGTAGAAGAAATTCTCTAGTATCATTGTGACTTTTATTTAATAAGCTGGAATAAAGGAAGAGAAAGAGATTAATGCTTTATGTTGAGCAGCTGGTCATTCATTCATTCATTCATTCAATATGATGCAAAAATCAGATACAAAAAGCTTACAAGTAAAAGTAAAATGGCTACAAATGATAGTGGCTTTGTGTAGATAAAAGGACCTTTAGCCTAGTCATCAAGGTTAGGGAATACTTTCCAAGAAAGTGTCAACTGAACTGAAAACTAAAGAATGCATAAGAATTAAACCACAGCAACAAAATTGAAAACTATCAGTAAAAAAAAAAAAAAAAAAAAAAATACTATGAGCCTATATAATTATTGCTTTGGCTATTTTAGATAATTAAAATATTCTATCCCCTAACTTTAAAATAGTATTTAGATTTAAATTTAAATAAAAATAAATTTATACACTACCAATAAGTAGTAGTTTCAGCTATTGTGTGCTATTCATACCAGTTCTTATGTTAATATTGGTCTTGGTTTGTGTTTTCCATAGAAACCATCAGACATTTTATGCTGATTAGAAATTAGTAAACGAACCATAAGAATATTGTTTTGTTAAGCGTCATTCCTTCGTAGAAGCACTGGGTCAACAGGTCACAATGCAAGTACCGCTGCTGAAACCACTGAGGACTTCACTGATGTCCTAAAAGCTTTGTCTACAGACCAAAAAAAAAGAAGAAAGGATTCTTTTCAACAAAGGATGAAAATGGAGACAGATTCTCCACTTGCTTAATTAAAGGTTAATGACTTTTTAAAAATTATTCCCCAAGAAAACACATACTTTTCAAAAATTATTTCAAGGATCCATTTATAAAGACGTTCCATGAATTCAGGTAAGAAAATAACAAAATTCAAAAAACTCAAACATCTAATTATAGCTCAAGTTTCTTAGTAAAGTTATATCTAAACCTTTTTTATTAAATTTCATCATTTTTATTAACTGCTGCAGCCACTGGGACAGTGCTTGGTACATAGTAGGAATTCAATAACAGTTTATTGATTAAAGCTAAAAAATAATGTGAAGTGTCTTCCAGCATCTCTCAAATTTATGGTTCTGAAAATATTAGCATCTGAGGAAATATTCCTGATAATTTTGCAGTCTTCTTCTTTCACTCTTTTTTTTCAAACATTGTACCAGTGAGACTAGAAATGATACACTTGAAATCCATCAGTAATCAAAGTACAGGTTTCCACAGAAACAAAAACCTAAATGCTTTCTTTTTTTTCTCATGCAGAGATACAACAGCAGATTCAAACTTACTTAAGAGGATAAATACTGTTCAAATGATTACATGTTCATGTAATGTGCTAAATATATGATGAGGATTCTAAATCTCATTTGTTTTTAGCTGTGAACTTATTTTAGGATTTGGAATTTCTAATTTGTTTTCTTAAATATCCCAATTGCTATATTCTTAAAAAAGTGTCTCTGTTTATTTGCTTGTTTGTCTGGTTGGTTGGCAGTTGTTGTTTTTGTTTTTTAGTGCAAGTAGTTTGAGAGATGATCCAGGGAAGCAGGGAAGTGAGACAGAGAAAGGAAGTCAATATAAGGTGTGCTATTTAGTGGATTAGGGCACCAGGCAAAGGGAGCTCCATTTCATTGGGCTCCTACGGGAGACAGTGTAGAGGTGTCTCCCCTGAGAGTGAAGAGACTATCCTTTATCCAGCAACTCCCATTTGTCATCAACTGAGGACTGCTTCCAGCATTATTAACTTTGTGGCACTTCAGGACTCTTTTCAGCCTAAAGTGGGCCCAGCTGATTATAGCCATTGGAAGGGGCCTGAAGCAGAGGGTTGCACGTACCTGCAATGAGATGCCATCTTTGCACACAGGGATAGTGAGTGCCAAGGGGATATGGGCAGGGCACCAACAGTGTCTTTCTACTGTAGCCTAGAAAGTGTTTTGTCATTTTTATTGTTGTTGTTACATTGCATAATTCTTTAATAATTATATTTTTATCTTGAAATGTTTAACTGATATGTATCAAATTCATCTATTGAGCAACAACCGAAAGTAAATAAATGAATAAACAAGTAACATTTTAAAATGTCACTATTATGATATTTATATTTGTGTCACTAAGCGCCATATGTGGGTACAAAGAAAATCCTAGAACATTTTCATAAAAGACAACAGCTAGTTCCCTATGAAATACTGTAAAGATTCTCATCAGAACTTTCTGGAATTGGCCTCACTCCTGGTTGTTTCTTGGCCTATTTATTGTGGTTCAAACTGAGATCCCCTTTATGCACCCTCAGAAAATATGTGTGTATACAAATCAATACTTCAGTCACACACACACACACATACACACACACACACACACACAGAACATATTCTATAATTTCAAACAATTCACAGCCATTAACTATCTGCCAAACTTCAGTCCTAGGCAGTGTCTCCAAATATCATGAGCCACAGTCCACTTGAGTGAGGCAAAGTCCACAGGGTCAACCACCTGTTTTCTCACTCATCATTAAAAAATGACTTTGCAGTAATAATGTGCTAACATTTAAAAACAATTATGATGGGCTTCCCTGGTGGCGCAGTGGTTGCGAATCCGCCTGCCGATGCAGGGGACACGGGTTCGTGCCCCGTTCTGGGAAGATCCCACATGCTGCGGAGCGGCTGGGCCCGTGAGCCGTGGCCGCTCAGCCTGTGCATCCAGAGCCTGCGCTCCGCAAAGGGAGAGGCCACAACGGTGAGAGGCCCGTGTACCACACAAAAAAAAAAAAAAAAATTATGAGGGTGGAGGATTTACGTGTATATCATGAAATATTTAAAAGGACATTTTAAACTGACAATCCAAGAAAATAAACACTATATTCTAAAGCAAGATGCAAAATGTATGGTAAATGATTAGACATCTGGTTCTGAGACACTTAAAGCCTCCACACTCCTTGAAGGTACAACAGAATCAGGGATCGGAGATCAGAGGAGGAGTTTTCTGTTTCGTTTTGTTTTGTTTCTTATTAATTTTTATTGGAGTATTGTTGCTTTACAATGTTGTGTTCGTTTCTGCTGTACAGCCTAGTGAATCAACGATATGTATACATGTATGCCCTCTTTGGATTTCCTTCCCATTTCAGTCACCACAGAGCTCTGAGTAGAGTTCCCTGTGTTCTACAGCCGGTTCTCATTAGTTATCTATTTTATACATAGTAGTGTCTATGCATCAATCCCAATCTCCCAATTCATCCCATCCTCCCTTCCCCTCTTGGTGTTCTCTATGTCTGTGTGTCTATTTCTGCTTTGCAAATAAGTTCATCTGTATCTTTCTTCTAGATTCCACATATAAGGGATATTATATTGTATTTGTTTTTCTCTTTCTGACTTACTTCACTCTGTATGACAGTCTCTAGGTCCATCCACATCTCTGCAAAAGGCACAATTTCATTCCTTTTTATAGCTGAGTAATATTCCACTGTATATATGTACCACATCTTCTTTATCCATTCTTCTGTTGATGGATGGACATTTAGGTTGCTTCCATGTCCTGGCTATTGTAACAGAGGAGGATTTTTGAAGAGAATTTCTTTTCAGAAATCTTCAGGCATGGGATACTTCCTTCTTTAATATAGTCTAAAGAGTTTATTAAGGTCATTTGGAGCTTGATTTCATTCCTTTGCAACCTACTCCTTCGGAGATAACATGGAGGAAGTCCACATTCTGATTTATCTGGAAAATCTAAAAGGATAGTTCACTGTTTTAATGTTAGACCAAATAGAGGTTGCTGCAATGAGCATCCTGAACTTTTAGATCTTGTTGAGACAATGAAATAAATATCACCTACAATCAAATTTAGGCCACATGCAAAGGAGTGCTTGCTTTATGTCTTTTTTCAATGAGACCATCTGGGGGAGTAAACAGAGTCCAGTAACATGAAGTTATCTAGAGGTATCACTAGTTGACCAGGCGCTGAGGAAGGAGTTGATGATCAGCAGGAACAGAGGTACATTCAGCCTTGTCAAAGTAATTGCACGGGGAGTGGGCCCGACATTGGGAGGGACTCCAAATGTCCCACAAAAGCACTCCATGAGAATCAGTTTTAAATACCCGCCATGTTTGGCAAGCATCAAAGGTCGACCAGCATCATTGCATGAGTGAACTTAGAATTCTCCCTTCCCCTTTCCTCCTCTCTGTCCACAGCCTCCAACTCTGGAAGAGCCAACTCAATATCAAGATCTCATAAACAAGTACAAAAAAAAAAAAAAAAGGCCAATTTTACTTATAAATTTAGTTTCAAAAATCCTGACTAGATTACAAAAATAAAATATCACAATCAATTAGAGTAGATTCTAGAAATGCAAGAATGAGTCAACATTTTAAAATCTAGCAATGTGATATTCCTCTTCAAATTTCAAAAAAAAAAAATTAAAATAATCATCTTACTAGGAGTCAAAATGCTTTTAATGAAAACTATAAACTATAAAACTGAAAACTATAAACAAAAGCTCTTAGAAAACTAGAAATGCTGGATGAGACTGCTCACAATAAAAGAGGAAGTTTCTTTCCCCAAAGGGACTCAGATCACAGGTACAAGACAAAAGGGAAATGAATGTTGGACAACACAGCTCACAATAATCAACAGAAACCTGTGATAACAGAGACTGTCACCCTCTGAGCTTTTGCTCTTATGGGAAGCTACCTGCTGTCAGACCTAACAAAACATGAGGAATTAAGGCTGCCTGGAAATCATCTTCATCTTCATCTGAAATGGCGACATTCTCTGCTTTTCCTCTTGATTTCTGGTCCACCCATAACTGTGGCTTCCTTATCGTTTTGATTTGCCAGGAGCCCAGAAGACGCTGCACCATCTCACAGCCTCCTTTCATCTTCAGCGTCCATGTCAGCAGCTCTGCTTCACTGTTCACGCCCCCAGGAAAGATCATCTGATTTGTCTTGCTTGTCTTTTTATATCAGTCCAGGGCACAGATTTGCAGCTGGCCTTTGGGTCAGATGCCTACTTTTTACCTAGTCAGCTGCTAACAGGAAAGTCACATGGTCTTCACAGCAGGGAATTCAGATGAGGAACTTTCATGTACAAGGACTGTAACCTGGTACCTAATGAGACCTAGCTCAATGATTACAGAAATCTGAACAAATCACTTAATATCTTTAAGCTTTCCATGCCTACCTCTCAAGATTTTTGTGATCATCATGAGATAACTTACATTCAAGCTTTTTGAAATCTCTACAGTAAAGCAATATATGCAGTATAAATATGCACAAATTTAATTTTTAAATCCTTTAGTTCTGTGTATGTAATGATTGACTCTGTAGAACTTGTGGTCAGTCCTCAAAAATAAAGTGCTTGGTACAGATTCCCTCAAATATGCAGGGTAAAGTTTCCCTCAAAAAGAAGTCTGAGTTATAACTTTTTAATTTAAATCAGTTGAGATGAAAACTTCTGTGATTCTTTTCAGCTGCCTAACTCTGTGCAAAATGTCCTTTCACAAAATAATTAAAACCTCATCTTGAAAATATTTTCTATGACTCTAATAATCATTGATCAATTATCTTGCAGGATGTCACTAAATAAGCCCCTATCCTCAAGGTCTGACCATTTTAAAGGGCTGAAAAATGGAGTTCAGAATGCTTTAAAATATAAAAGAGAAACTACTGGTTTTTGTGAAATTTCGGCCAAGGGTATAGTCTCCACACAAGATCACCCTCATTTCTGACACCAATTCCATGTTTGGAGGCTTCCCAAAGGGAAACTCATGTTCAATAATTCTCTGGAAGGACTTACAGAACTCACTGAAAGCTTAAACGCACAGTTATGGTTTATTACACAGAAAGGCTGCAAATTAAAATCATCCAAGTAAGAAGTGCATAGGGAAGAGTCCAGGAAAGGTACCAGCTACAGAGCCTCTGTTGCTCTCTCTTTATAAATCATGGACACAGTACATTCCCAGCATCAATGCGGGCAATATTCATGGAGTATTGCCAACCAGGGAAGCTCATCAAAGTCTTTGGTGTCCAGGGGTTTTTTCTGGGGTTAAATCACACACTGCCTATGTGGCTGATCTTTAGTTTCCAAGGTATCCCAGACAGCAGGTTGATACCTTTAGTCTCCTGTTCTTTGCAGAGGCAAAACTAATACCATGTAACCCAAAGCTCCCATCATAAATCACATCATTAGATTGCCAGTGGTCAAAGCCTTCAGGAAAACGAAGAATCTCCTATCAGGCAGGAAATTTTAAGGACTTAGAGGTTGCCCCCCAAGAGCAGAGGACAAAAGCCAGACCTCTCCTTGGGTAAGATTAATTCTTCACTATACAATAATTAAGTGTGATAAGTGGGATTTAACTCAATCAGAACTTTAATAAGATGACCCTCGGGGAGATTAGGGACCAAGAGTGAGGCTAGGGAAGAATCACATCAGATTGACATGATGCATACAGAGGTACAAAAGTGAGCCAAGATAATCTAAGAAAGGCAAACAAGCCAGGTCTTTCTGTTTGCAGTCTGTCTTCCCACTAATTTGTTTAGACAGTTTTATTGAGGTATAATTTACATACCACAAAATTGACCCATTTTAACTGTACAATTCAACCATCTTCATTAAACTTTCAGAGTTGTGAAACTATCACTACAACCCAGTGGGAGAACATTTCCGTCACCCCAGAAAGATTCCCTGTTCCCTAGAAATCCCTGACCTGCTTTCTGTCTCTAGAGACTTGGCTTTATTGGACATTGCATAAAGTGGAAACATACAGTATGTTGTCTTTGGCATTGGACTATTTAGCATAATGTTTTTGGAGATTCGCTTATGTTGTAGCATTAATTGGTGGTTTAGTCTTTTTTATTGCTGAGATTATTGAGATATTACTGTATTCCATTGTATGGATATACCACATTTTGTTTATTCATTCACCAGCTGATGGCCCTTTGGATTGTTTTCACTTTTTTTTTTTTTGGCTGTGCGGCATGTGGGATTTTAGTTCCCCTACCAGGGATCGAACCCGTGTCCCCTGCATTGAGAGCACGGAGTCTTAACCACTGGACCGCCAGGGAAGTCCCTGTTTTCACTTCTTGCATTTATGAATAATGTCGCTACTATGAGCAAATCTTTATGTGGATATGTTTATATTTTTCTTGGGTAGATACCTAGGAATGGACTTGTCAGGTTTCATGATAAATTTAACTTTTTAAGAAACTTTAAAGCTGTTTTCCAAAATTGTTGTAGCATTTTACGGTCCTACTAACAAAGTATGAGGGTTTCAGTTGTTATATGTCCTTCTCAACATTTGTTATTATCTGCCATTTTTACTACAGCCATTTTAGTGAGTAAGAAGTGACTTCTCATTTATTTTTCAAACAAATTTATTTTTACACTGCACTGGTAAGGTGCTATTACTATTAAGGTGTTATTAAGAAAAATACAAGGAAATAAGTTCAGTAACAGTTTCTCTGCCCCTGCCTTTACCCTAGAGGAGACATCTTACTATGATTATTCTTTTCCTTTGAAACTTTTATATCTTAGACCTGTAACTTGCAATTCTCACTGGAGAATACCAAATGCATTATTACTGCTCTTCAAATGACTGTCACATCTATTTATCTTTCTGGTGGCAGGCACAATGTTATTTCCCTGTGAAATTGCCCATATTTACTAAGAGAAACTGTAACAAAAGTGGAGTGGATAAAATATGAACAGGAAATATAGCAAGGGGAGGTAACAGCGAAATATATACTGCATTTAGATAAATGATCACAGATTTTATGATATAATGCAGAACAACGTTGTAAACACTTAATAATTTGATTGGCTGCCTGATCTACCAATTAAACTTAAATTTACAATCGCAGTATCTACCCACTTACAAAAACCACCATGCACAATAAACAGGAAAGTGAGAAGTAAGGAAAACAGAAGCAGAAAAAAAGGATACAAAAGGAGAAAGTAGAAAAAGAGATAAAGAGGGTTATAACGTGTGATTTATAAATGGTATAAACAAGCACTTAAATATTTAATTTCATACAATTCACAAGGTACAGCACTATCAGGGTGATTAGTTTGGGTAGAGAGGGGAGAGGTATTGCAGAAGTTACCTTTCAGGGGATATAGGGAGCTGCAGGCAGCTATAGCTCAGGAGCTCCTGCACAGTGATTCCATTTGTCCTCCTACACGATGATGTCACCTTAATGCTGCTGAGTCTAGAGCAAGAACCAGGAGAGCCAGTTCTTTGTAACAACACCTTAATTCAACTATGTATTGCCCAGGGTATACTTGGCAATGTCTGGAGCCACTTTTAGTTGTTACAGCACCCTGCGATTCATAGGGAACCTCCCCACAGCAAAGAATTATCTGGTCCACGTCAGCAGTTCCGAGGCTGAGAAACACTGCCTTTAGTGGAAGCATACAGATAATTATTATAAACTCTACCTGAGTAGTCATTTATGGCCCCCAATTAAAGCTCTGCGGAGCACAAAGAATTGACCTTTTACTGAAATTGCTGGCAGTCTCACCAGCAACTGCATATACTTTTTGGACCCCTTGGCCAATGTGTTCCTTTTCTGCATGGTCACATTCCTGTTGGTAACATTTCTGTAGCCTGGTGAGTTAAATCGTGAACGTAATCTAATCTTAACAATGGACGGGAAGATGTGTTAGTGCATGTGTGGGAGGTCTCTTCCTGCCAATCTGTGGCACACCGGAAACACTACAACTACCAGAAAAAAGTAAAATCCATAGGTGGCCTGAGAGATATTTTAGATAAGTGCCTTTCCTTCTTGCCTTTCTGCAAAACTGCTTTAAAAAGAGTAAACTGCTTTTGAGTTTCATCTCTTACGTCTCCTGTGTAACTTATTTAAAGCTTAAAAAGATGCAATAACATGTCTTTAAAGGCAGGTTGCAGGAAAGAAGAGGGAAAATAAAAGATGCTAAAAACATAAACTGGAAAAACAATTCCTACAGAAGTCTCTAAATAGACTCGAAAAATTCCTGTACTCGAAATGATTCTATTCATAGCATTTCATAACACAATTTCATGATCGCTGAGAAATTCCCCAAATTCTTTTATATTTTTTGTTTATCCCATTTTGCAAGTCAGAGAAAAGGCCCTCTCTCCATTATGCAAATTAACTATTATGACTTTTAGACTCACAGTCTGTCCATCAAGCTTCATGTAGGAATGAATGTGTTAGACATATTCTATCACAGTAGTTTTATTTTTTATACTTTCCAATTTTCTCACTGGAACCCGCTGGGAAATGGTGTGGAATATACCTCAGACGTGTCCCTTCGTCGAGAAACAAGGATAGGGAAGCTGGGAATTTATCCTCTGGTTCCTGTCAATCATTGGCTGAGGCCTGTCCTAGAAGCGTCATCTCCCCAACTCTTTGAGCCTTCCCCATGGGCAGAGTAGGGTGTTTGCAGCAGGACTTCATCTGCAGGTACTGGAAACTGAGTTTTTAGGAGATCAGGACAGGGCATAAAGGCCCCCTGCTAAATAACCACATGTCTGGATGCTAAGAGAAAATATGGAGAGAGGTTAAAGGCACTCACTATTTTTTTTTTTCAATTTGTTTGTAGTGAGTCGGTTATACTTATTTTTCCTAAACAAAAAGTAAATATTACTTTGCTTTTAGTAAAGTTAAAAAACGTATCCACTAAATTAAAAAAAAAAAAAAAAAAGCAATAATGTAACTCCCCCAAATGAATGTGGGAAGATGGGAGGTGGTAAAATTGCACTTTCCTCATCTTGCTTACCATGGACAAAACAGAGTAAGAAGATTTACCGTGAAATATAAATTGATGTTTATGATTTACGTTTGAACTCTTTCTTTAAAGAAAAGTGAGTGAATGGCAGTCAGCGGTTTTATGGTTCCTACTATTGCTTCCAGCCCTGCTACACTGAATCCTTCTTTCTTGTCCCTGAACTACATCTTGGGAGGATTCTGCAACTTTCTGATCACTTTGAGTTATTAAAGTCTAGTCTCATTGAAAGCACCAATCCTAAACTCACTTTAAACCTTAGCTCTCTCTTTCCTATTCCATGTCCATTTTCGAGAATATATTTGAGTTGCACCCTTAGTTGCCTGGAGTAATGGAGGAAAATGGAATCTTCTCGGACTTCCTTCTCTCCCTTTTTTCGGTTTAAAGCTTCCTAGAGGAAGACTTGCAAAAGGAGAGAGAGTAGCGGTGAGGTTCATCTAAGATACTTAGCTGAATGGTGATAGTGGCCATCAGACTTGGTCGTGCTCTGGTTTGAGCTCGTGGCCCTTTTGCTGCTGCTGACCTCATCGTGGTGACAGTCCTCATAGGGTGGTATGAGTGTTTTTCTTCGAGTAGTGTTCACCTAATATTTAGCCAGTTTTCTCTGTCATAGAGACCACATTCAGAGATAGCAGTATGTCTCCGGTTAGCTATGGCAGTGGTTCATGCCTAGAACCACTTCTCCGGAAGGGACAAAACCTTTCTAGGCTTATCAGTCACCTGGGCTCATACTGCCTCATCAAATCTCTATGTCCTGCTTATGGAGCCACAGGAACGCCATACATCCTGTTTTGTACCCCTCCCAAGATCACAGAGAACTGAGAAGATCTGGGGAACTGGTTGCCCTCGTCTTCTTTCCATAGCTCACCATGATCCCATCTCACACTATTATCACAGGCTACTCCAAGAAGCCTCCCATATTGAAAAGTCACAAGGCCGTAAATGGGCATAGTCTCTATGTTTACATATGTCCCTAAACTCTGGGGGAAAGATTGACAAACTCATCCAAGAACTCACAAGCTCCCTAGTACTCTAAGGGAGAGACCAGGGTGGCCATGTAGAGCAGGCAAATTAACAAATATTCAGCTTCGGATTGAGTTGCAGGTGTTCACTTACTGTCAGCATCTTCTGTCTATTACTGATTCCCTTGGAGCTCCTCTCGCTTCCTTGGAACAGAGAAAGTCTCTCACTGTGAACACTATTTCTCAGTGTCTCTGATGATGACTGACTTAGACCCAGCCTCGTCTCTTGTCCTCTATATGGTCTAAGGGTAGGGGCATAGACTATAGTTGGACCATATCTGCAGCCTCTTGTGAAGTGCAAGAGAAGGACTTGCCCTCAGTGCTTCTATCTTTGGAATCCGGAGCAGGGCTTCTCAGACATCGGTGTGCATATATATATCCCTTGAGGATATTGTTAAAATACATATCCAGATCCATGAAATCTGTGACGAGGCCGGAGAGTCTGCCTTTCTAACGAGCTCCCAGGTGATCCTGATGATCCTGATTCACAGGCCATGCTTTACACAGCAGGGATCGAGTGCCTTGCTACTGGCTGACCAGAGCTGTGTGGGTTCTAGTAACTAATTCCAAGGAAAGATGGGAGAGGCAGGCACACAGACAAGGCAAGAAAGGACACTTTTCTGTTTAAAATCCTTTTGTATGAATTAAAAATCCTTTGCTTTTACTTTCATTAAAAATTGAAAAAGAACGCAGAGGGTTAAGCAACACGAAAACATAAAAATACATTTAAAAGATTGCTGTACTTATCAGGACTTTGACTAATTTTTTCTCTTCGCTTTTATATAGAGTCTTCAATTCTGTTTTTTCAAATACAAGTCAAGGGACATACACAGCAGCTCATCCTGCTGCTAAAAGTAAGCAGTTTACGCCTTTCTCACTTAAGGTGGATATCTTTGTTTACCAAATATCTGTAAACCAAGAGGAAATTTAAAATACATTAAGTTAGGCTCTGGAGGTAGTACTCTATGAAAACATCAAACTGCTTTTGGATTCCTATTTGTTAAAGACAGAAGAAGTACAACCAGCCCGCTTGCCTTTAGAACATAACATAAAAGCATGAACATTCCCATAGTCCTTCCGCTAAATAAAAACGTATTAAATATTTGAAAAACTTCTCTAAAGGGTTATTTAACCTAATAAAATAGAACTGATGCCCCAACTGTCTGAGTGTTTTGATCTGTATTCCTGATGCATCACAGGGCTCCTGTTTCTACCCATATTAACCTGTCAGGAATTTCATTCCTATCTCGTTTCTAATGTGCGACTCCCCTAACACAAGGTCTTTATTTGTTCTTCACGCTTTTCTTTCCCTTCCTCCAGGGTCACTATCTTAGATGTGCTGCCGAGGTTAAATATGGATACATGCTCACAGACTTTAGTCCTATTTCTTTCCAATTTCTGATTCGGGTAGGCCCTAGGTTCCCTGTACACTCAGCGCCATCTCTGGTCATGATCCGGAACTGCAGGCCAGAAAAATTCCGATGTCATTCTTATAAGTCCAGCAGTGCTCTCTCTAACGCGTTCTGGGCTGTATTTTTATCCCTGTATCTGCTAAAGAATCTGGCAATGGCTTACTGCCACACAGTCTAATCTTAGAGAAGCCAGTGCCAAACTAATGAATTTACAACCTCAGAAAGTGGAAAGTTTTAAATGAGAGCCAATTAAGTGAATTTGAGGTTAGGCTGCATACAGAGCAAGGTGAAGGCTTGAAATATGTTTTTTTTCCCCAGAAAATGTCCTCAATTATTAGGATATTTTAGGTATACTCATTTTTCAGTGCTTCAGTAAATATGTAATTATATACATAATTGCATCAAGTTTTTCTTCGTGTGTTTCAGACATACTTTCTATATTCATGCCTTTTTATTTTGTCTGAAATCATGTTCAGTCTTTCTTGACTTTTTTCTGCCCATCTTTCTATTTTTTTCCTTTCTCCACAGTATTCTTTTTTTTTTTCCCTCCTCTTGGGCCAAAATTTTTGTGGGTAAACCATGACTAAACATTTAAAAGATAGGTACTTCATTTGTACTTCATTAGTTAGATTGATTTTCTGTCTGATTATATAACTTACTTATCTTGAGATCTATATTTCCTACTGCACAGGATAGCTGGATTCCCAAGCTAATATGTTATTGAATATAATGAATATCTGTATTTTACCATTTAAAAACTATTAATTTCTTTTTTTTTTTTTTTGGCCATGCCGATCTTTGTTCCCCAACCCAGGATCGAACCTGGGCCCTCAGCTGTCAAAGCATGGAGTCCTAACCACTGGATCACAATGGAATTCCCCCAAAATATTAAATTTTAACTACGTCTTTTATGGCCTCATGTTAAGAAGTGTGTCTTCTGAAAACTTTTACCCTCATTTCAGGTAGCAAAGGCAGATATTTTGGGGTTAGGGAAGATTGTAGAATCCCTCAACCCATACTATAAAGCAGTTTATCTTTTTACATTGTTATTTTGACTGCAAAAAAAGTCAGTTGGCTATAGCTATAAGATGCAAAGTCAAATCTATACTAGCATAACTTGAATTGGTATACAGACATTCCAAATAGTTATTAAGTAATTTCTAAATTAAAATAGTACAGGTGATAGAGATAATATCTGCACCATCACTTTTGAAAATTTTAGGGATTTAATTTTTTTAGACTTTAATAATTTTCAGTATTTTCCAGAAACATTTTTTTTTTAATCGAGAGAAAGGCTGATTATCCGGTTTATCTATCTGGAATGTGGTCTGTCATTGTCTGTTGAAGAATTTGGCGACTACTTCCATGATATAACTGTAGATTGTACTTTATCAGTCAAGATTCTGACACCTAGATGTATATTTGAAATCTGACCAAGGAAAAACTTATTCTTATGTTAAGCAATGGCATAAAATTTAAGTCAAAATATGCTTGATCCCTATAAAAATGGATTAAGAACAAAAATAAGTTGTTGATATGTTTTCATAGCATAAAAATATAAACCTATTTCTCTGCACCAGGTTAACTATCCAGGAAGTAAGGCATTTGCAAGAGCATGCCCTCTACTTCAATGGTCAATGGATGAAACTAGAAATTAGCAGAATTCCTGATTTACAAATTTATTTTTTTGGTATTTAATTTTAAAAATAAAAACAAAAAGACTCAGAACCTCAAGACAGATCTGCATCTTCATAGCTCCACGCTTAGAATTTGGCAGAAGGTAAATGACTGAAACCTGTCTAAATGGTCATGTTAAAGACTTCCACCAGTGAACCATAAATCCCAAGAGAATCCTGATGAAATCAAGAAGAGGGAGGGGAAGGGCTAGCTAGCCTCACCAGATACTAAAATAATCCAATCTGTAAAGCCTCTATTTTTAAACACCGTGGGATTTGTGCATTGTTCATACAGAACCATGAAAAAAAATGTTTTCTGAAATACATACACAAATAGTATATGATAAAAGCACTCTTTTAAATTTGTGGTTGTTGCTTTTTTTAATATGTGATGTTGGGATAACTGGATAGTGTATACAGTAAAATTTTCCATTACTCAAACCATACAATAGGATAAGCTTCAAATGGATCAGAGATATAAACAAAAAGTGAAATCATACAAGTATTAGAAGAAAATTGGATGAATTACTCTATAATTTGCAGTGAAAATAACCATCCAAGATTCAAAATCCAGAGGCAAAGAAAAAAAGAAAAATACAAAATTTTGATCAGATTAAAATTTTTTTATTGTTAAAAACACTGTAAGCAAAGCAATAAGATAAATTACTAGTCTTCAACTTAAACCACAGAGAAACAATTAATATCTCTAATATATTAAGTGCTTCTACAATAGGAAACAGACAACAGCCCTATGAAGATGGGCTATAGAAATTAATAGTCAATTCACAGAAATAAGAAATTCAAATGGCTTTAACCAGGTGAATAGGTATTCAACCTTGCTCACAATAAGAAAATATGCAAATTAAAAGTACACCATGCACATATGGTCATCTTATTTTTGATAACGGAGGCAAAAATATACAATGGAGAAAAGAAAGCCTCTTCAATAAGTCGTGCTGGGAAAACTGGACAGCTACATGTAAAAGAATGAAACTAGAACATTCTCTAACACCATACACAAAAATAAACTCAAAATGGATTAAAGACCTAAAGGTAAGGCCAGACACTATAAAACTCTTAGAGGGAAACATAGGCAGAACACTCTATGACATCAATCACAGCAAGGTCCTTTTTGACCCACCTCCTAGAGAAATGGAAATAAAAACAAAAATAAACAAATGGGACCTAATGAAACTTAAAAGCTTTTGCACAGCAAAGGAAACCATAAAGGAGATGAAAAGACAACCGTCCGAATGGTAGAAAACATTTGCAAACAAAGCAACTGACAGAGGGTTAATCTCCAAAATATACAAGCAGCTCATGCAGCTCAATATCAAAAAAACAAACAACCCAATCCAAAAATGGGCAGAAGACCCAAACAGACATTTCTCCAAAGAAGATGTACAGATTGCCAACAAACACATGAAAGATGTTCAACATCACTAATCATTAGAGAAATGCAAATCAAAACTACAATGAGGTATCACCTCACACTGGTCAGAGAGGCCATCATCAAAAAATCTATAAACAATAAATGCTGGAGAGGGTGTAGAGATAAAGGAACCCTCTTGCACTGTTGGTGGGAATGTAAATTGATACAGCCACTATGGAGAACAAGATGGAGGTTCCTCAGAAAACTAAAAATAGAACTACCATATGACCCAGCAATCCCACTACTGGGCATATACCCTGAGAAAACCATAATTCAAAAAGACTCATGTACCACAATGTTCATTGCAGCTCTATTTACAATAGCCAGGACATGGAAGCAACCCAAGTGTCCACCAACAGATGAATGGATAAAGAAGATGTGACACATATATACAATAGAATATTACTCAGCCATAAAAAGGAACAAAATTGAGTTATTTGTAGTGAGGTGGGTAGACCTAGAGACTGTCATACAGAGTGAAGTAAGTCAGAAAGAGAAAAAGAAATACCATATGCTGACACATATATATGGAATCTCAAAAAAAAAAAAAAGGTTTTGAAGAACCTAGGGACAGGACAGGAATAAAGATGCAGACATAGAGAATGGACTTGAGGACACAGGGAGGGGGAAGGGTAAGCTGGGATGAAGTGAGAGAGTGGCAAGGACATATATTCACTACCAAATGTAAAATAGATAGCTAGTGGGAAGCAGCCACATAACACAGGGAGATCAGCTCAGTGCTTTGTGACCACCTAGAGGGGTGGGAGGGAGATGCAAGAGGGAAGAGATATGAGGATATATGTATATGTATAGCTGACTCACTTTGTTATAAAGCAGAAACTAGCATGTTATAAAGCAGAAACTAGCACACCATTGTAAAGCAATTATACTCCAATAAAGCTGTTAAAAAAAATGACACCAAGAGAGCATTTTTCATTTATTCCTTTGGTACAAAATCAGAATACATACTCTTTTAGCAAAACTGCAGAAAAAGAGGCACTTTCATTTCTCTTTAGAGAGAATGCAACATGGAGCAATCTCTTTGGAAAATAATTGGGAAATTTCTGGCAAAATTACATAGAAATTATCTTTTGACCCAGTAATATCTCACTTGCTCACTTGTTTGAATCTCACTACTCACAGATATACTGGCATAAAAAGGTCTTCTGTATTAGACGATGTATTGCAGAAATATCTGTTAGAGCAATCTAAATGTACCTCGCTGGGGATCTGATTGAATTGCATGCTACATCCACTCAATGGATTACCATGTAGCTCTAAAAAGGAATGTGAACTATCATATACTACAAGGGATCGATCTCAGGGAAATATTTTTCAGTGAAATATTGTATCAAATACCATATACTATCAGGGATAGATCACAGGGAAATATTTTTCATTGAAAAAAAGCAAGGTGAACAAAAGTTGGTAGAGAATGCTACAATGTATCTTACAAAAAATAAAAAAACCTGATGTTATTATATGTGCATGTGTATGCTTAACACTAAAACATGAAAGAAAATCAACATTTATACTGGTGGACGCTAGATATCTTTAAATATACCTTGCTTTGATTATTAGATTGTGAACATTTTTACAATTAAAAAAATTACATTCTCAAAATATCTTAAGAAAACGTAAGAAAATGAAACAAAAGAACCTAATTAAACATCTAGTTGGTGATGATATATTCACACAGAAAGAAACTGAACTAAGCGGCTTTAAAATACATTCGAGATTTATAATCAATACATATAACCTAAGGACAAAAAGCAAAAACAAAAACGAAAGGAACTGGCAAAATAAATTGAGCTATTTTGAGAAATCATATTGTTGGTGGTAGTGCTTATAGTGTAATTCTGACAACATTGTATCTATGTTATGAGGTAAATTAAATAAAGATATTCCTTATATTTTATTCAAATAAATAAAATAGCTCATTCAGCAGCTCTGGGCAGGAAATTAATGAAGTGGAGCCTAAAACGTTTTGTTGTACCAGGTAGAAAGAAGAGAAAAGACTTGTATGGTCCTCAGAAGAACTCATGACCCAACTTAAGGAGACTCCCATTGACCAATTTGAACATCAATAAGAAAAATAATTAAAATGGATTGAAAAGATGAAGTATGTGTCAATCAGTTCATAAAGATTCCAAATAAAAATGTTTAAATTGTTGGTCAATTATTGTTTTGAAAACTGGTAAATAATTAAAACTTGTAATAAAGGTACTTAAGCTCTATCTCACTGATAGCCAAATAGTATTAATAGATGAGGAGATGTTTCTATTTATCAAAGTAATCTATCAAATGATACCACCATCTGGAAGCCCCTAATGGTTTAATGAATCAAGAGTGTAAACAGGGCTTCCCTGGTGGCGCAGTAGTTGAGAGTCCGCCTGCCGATGCAGGGGACAAGGGTTCGTGCCCCGGTCCGGGAGGATCCCACGTGCCGCGGAGCGGCTGGGCCCCTGAGCCATGGCCGCTGAGCCTGCGCATCCGGAGCCTGTGCTCCGCAGCGGGAGAGGCCACAACAGTAAGAGGCCCGCATACCGCAAAAAAAAAAAAAAAAAAAAAAAAAGAGTGTAAACAACTCCTTGCATCATTAAAAAAAAAAAAAAAGAGGTAACCAGACAGTAATTGCTCTGATGCAAGAGCTACATTTAAAGTAGGCTTGTCAAAAAACTTGAACCTGAGTACTATTAAGTCTCTAGATCCAACTATCAATACAGACAGAAGAGATTTCAGAACATTGGAGAACATTGACACAATCTGCAAAATCCTGATAGTTGGAAACTCCCCTGGATAAAGAACTAATTTCTTCCACAAATAAGTTGTAAGGGGAAAAAAGGTTGGAGGGAGAACCTGTAGATAAGAGACCATTTGCACTGTTTGCACCTTATTTCAATCCAGGTCCAAATAGCAAATCACAGAACATATAAAAATTAGAAAATTTCTAAAAATGATAACACATGTGCAATAGTTAGAAATCGAACACTTACTGGATATTTTGTGGCATTAAGGAATTATTAGTAATTCTTCTAGATAATGATAGAGTGATTTGGCTAAAAACAGTTACCATTAAGAGGTGTATAGTGAAGCATTGACAGAAGAAATAGTATGACTAATGGAATTGCTTCAAGATAATGAAGGAGGGATGAAGTATGTGTGAAAAATATTGACCATGAATTAACAGCTGAAGATGAGGAATTGTTACATGGGATTTCATTATACTCTTCTGTCTACTTTTATATATGTTCACAATTTTCCACTTAAAAAAAAAGCAATATGTTGCTCTTGAAGTACAAATGAAACTTAATTAGAGGTTAAGAAAAGGAGTCTTAGTGAGAATAACAAACTGTAGAGGTGTAAGCAAGTCCAATTCAAGAAACAGACATCATCTGTACAGCTGCTGCTTCAAGTTTAAAGAGCAGAGAAAATATAAGGTTGGGGTGGTAGGCAGAGGTCAGGTCTTGGAGGATTTTCTGTCTTATGAAAAAAGCTATATTTTATTGTGAGGAGCATAGGGAACCATTAAAATTTGTTGTGCAGGATAGAGCATCACTGGAACTGCATTTAGAAACCGCAGATAGCACCTGTGAGGACAACTGATTGAAGTGAGAATAGACAGTAGCAGAGCAGGCTATTAGAGTAATTCAGGAAAAACATTTTTTAATGGAGATAAAATTGACAGGGACTTAGTCATTGGATGTCATAGATCAGAAATAAAGAAAAAGTCTAGGATGACTCCTAGATATTTGGTTTTGTGATCTGTATGATGGGAATATAATTAAATTAAAATGAAATATAACTGGACTTCCCTGGTGGTGCAGTGGTTAAGAACCTGCCTGGTGGGGTGGTGGTGGGGGATGAACTGGGAGATTGGGATTGACATATATACACTAACATGTATAAAATGGTTAACTAATAAGAACCTGCTGTTTAAAAAAAATAAATTAAATAAAATTCAAATAAATAAATAATAAAATAAAATGCTGAAAAATAGAATAAACACCTACCATACTACAATTATATAAACAGTGAAAATATCCTTAATATGAAAGCAAAATAAAGACATTTTCAGACAAAAAAAAAAAGAACCCAACTGCCAATGCAGGGACACGAGTTCGATCCCTGGTCTGGGAAGACCCCACATGCCACAGAGCAACTAAGCCTGTTCACCACAGCTGCTGAAACCCGTGCACCTAGAGCCCGTGCTCTGCAACAAGAGAAGCCTCTGCAATGAGAAGCCCGCGCACTGCAACAAAGAGTAGCCCCCACTCACCGCAACTAGAGAAAGTCCCTGTGCAGCAATGAAGACCCAACGCATCCAAAAATACATAAATAAATAAATTTATTAAAAATAAAATAAAATATAATTGCTTTTTCAGGATTCTGGAGACTCCTAATGTATCTTGAGCTAATGATATGCCTGGGTACTATAAAACAAGAGCTGCAAATCACAACTAAGAGACAATTCTGACACAAGCGTCCACTAAATATGAAAACTTATAGTCACATAACATGGTTCTTTGAATCACACAAGTGATTCTCTACATGATGGTAAATAGACATTTAAATGTTCTGAGCCTCCGTGGTGCAATCCTCACAGTGCAGATAAGAATATTTGCTTCCCAATCATTTAATAAGACATACAAAAAAGTTTAAGTTCTTCTGTATTTTAAAAAAAATCTATTTCACCCACTTACTACAATTTTCTGAGTTGCTCTCTATAAAAGATAGGGTTTTTAATAGCTCTTTTCTGGTCTGTTCCTTTGAGGATGGTATGAATGTATATTTTAAATATTAAAATTATGATTCTGGAAGTTATGAGATAGGTGAAACAGTAAAGCAGCATGAGTTCCTGAAAGAGTCTATAGCAATGTGATTGATTCCACCGCTGGGTCTCTAACTTGAATGGCTCCAGAAGTAAAAGAAGTGGAAGTCCAGAGGACATATCTTGAAGTTACATTCAGATATAAAGTGTAATGCTTATATCTGAACAGATGTTTATGTGTAGTGGTGTTAGGAACTGATGGTAAATGAAAGAAGCTAAAACCCAGCTAACATTTGATTCTGCTCTTGATCACCAGGGAAGGTCTTCAAGTTCAAGAAGCCTGTTCACCTCAGTTCATTAAATCCAAAGAGGCAGAGATCTGGCACTCCCGGTAAGTAGTTTCCAACCAAGGTGTCATAGCTTGTGAACAACCACAGTCCACGTGACAACAAGCATATGAGATGTGAAAGTTACATTGCCACGGAGTGAGCTGCATCCACTCTTGGGGGTCCGTGCTGTTCAAAGTCATGGATTCATATGAATCTTTAAAGTTAGTTTAATGAACTCATTGATATTCATTTTTACTTAGAGGTATATGTAATATAAACCCTGCAGTAAGGTCCACTTTCTCTCCATTGGTATCTATTACATGGAGGAGAATTTTTGCAGACAGCAAAAAATATTTGACACCTCTCTGGTTCTCTGTTACAGACAGTATTCTTGATTAAAAGAATATTCTTTTAATTCTTTAATTAAACGCAGAAAATATTCTTGATTAAAAGACACAGTGCAAATCAAAGACATTTACTTCCAGGACTCATGGCCAGGTACCTAAAATGGTTCATGTTCCCAGTTATTTCACCCTTAACTGAGATATTTTCAAAGTTATAAACCTATCTTAATGGGAAGTCCTCAAAACTTCCTTTTTCTTACAGTTTATTATGTATACAGTATCTTTCTCCCATTTTTTTTTGAGGTGTTGACTTTAACAAGGGATTAATCCTAATGGGATTCTTTGCTTTGTAACTACATTTGATGAGATGTTGGTATAAGAAACCTTGAACATACAGTCCAATGTCTAGGCAGGGAGGAACTATATTTCCTTTGGAAAAGAAAAAAATACAGCAAAAACTCTTAGCTATGCACTACACATGTTCCCCACTCCCCTCTTGAGTATTAATTTCCTTTAGAATAAGGATTTGATCCACTCCAGATGTAACTTGTGGTCCAGCAAATTTGATAGTATAGCTTTAAAAGTCCCTTAATTACTGTTAATTTCAGTACCTTTTATATCATGATTGAAAGTTACACAAAAATATTCTCTGCCTCCTGAAAACTATTTGCTATGGAGGCGCGCGCACACACACACACACACACACACCGCTTATAAAAAGTGATATGAAATTGTGATAAATACATTAGGTTTTTCACTTTATACAAGTAAAAGTTTATTTAAACAGGTGATTTGAGCAATTGAAGCATTTACCCAGAAAATTGAAAGCATAAGAAAATTATTCTATTCACTAAAATAAGAGCGATACAATTACAACATTTTTGAGCATTAAGAAAAACCCTAAGTCATTGTCTGAATTTCCTCCTTTTACAGAGGAGTGTTTGAAATATTTTACACTGATAAGATTCTAAGAATTGTTGAGAACGAAAGATGTATATTAAAGTATGGTTGAATACTATCTTCCAGACTTAGCAAAAGATGTTCAAGTAGTACTGACCATCTGATAAGTGGCATTTTGTTTTGCAATCAGGATAATAGTATCTATTACAATATATCAAGTAATATTCTGGGTTCTATGATGGAAGGGAAATAAAGTTCGATTTCTGTAACTTTTTATTTTTTTGGCATATTTATGTATGAATTTTCCACTCTCCATTTCAAACCTTTACAAGTATAAATGCTATTTATAAGATTTATAGCATTTAAATAGCACTAAAGATTTCTTCATGGCTCATTTTGCTCTTGTTTAAGGGCTTAAGCTTTGCATGTCTGCTACGTACAAAGCAGCTGTTGCTAGGATGTATCTGTTTCCATAGCAATAGACGAACTCTTCAGATGAATCTAGAATTCCTCCTCTTCTTTGCTATCCCTTTCTCCCATGTCATATGTAAACCAGTGTATCAGTGTCCAGATCTCTGACTGGAACAGAATCACTTGAAGTGATAATATCCTACATTTAATACCCATGTATGTGGAGTACAGTACAATACAATATTGACTTTTTCCCCCTTTAAGCTCTGCATTCTTTTCCAAAGCTGTTTAGTCTGCAGAAATTCCTATGACACTGTGTCAAATTAATAAAGATCAGAAACATATTCTGCTAATGCACTTTTCAGAAACAGCAATTAATAGGAGAAAACAAGTAGGTGCAAATTGACTCCTTTCTTCTTTAAAGAAAAAAATTAATGTGGAACCAAGAATGTGTTACAAAAGTAACGGGCATTATCCTCCACAAGGATTTGAGCCAGTTTATTTTAGACCCAATCTCAAATTGCACACGCCAGTTGAGGTTGACCCTTCAAAGCATTTCCAAAGTTCTCAAGTCCTTGCCATGAGGTGTCACCATAGTTTCTCCAACTGTCTTGTGATAACTCCTGCTGGATCTAAAATTGTCACGACAGGTCCTACTTTCTGATGCCGTTGTTCAGGAGCTTCAAAAATCTGCAGGTACAATAACTTCACTCAACTAATTGACAAGTTCCTGAAGAAATAGAGAAGCAGTAGAGATCACTAGAGACCTTTCACCAGGCTCTACAAGTCCTGTCAAGTGCTAAACAGACAGAACTTTGCAATGTCTGGGAGAAATAGAATAAGTAAAGATAGTAGAGATAGAAATCCCTACAAATAATATTTGGGTGGACTCTTGGGAACAAACCCTTGTTTTGGGAACACAGACTTGACACTGCGTTCTTTACATAACTTCATACTTTCAGAGAGTGAAAAACATCACTTTCTGTTTCATGTTTCTGTTCAGACATAGGCTCTCTCTTCTGTTCAAGAAGCATTCCTGCTTCTCTACCCATCTATCTTCCCTAGAGGGAAACACAATATTCAACCAAACAATGAATGCTTGTGCCCCGTTTGTCTATGATGAGAGAACATATATTGATTATGTCAAATTCATTGGCAATTATTTATTTCATTATATTTTCCAATGAAAATACACTGACTTTTGTAATAAGACAAATGTCTCTGGCAGCACTATTAACTAAAGGGAAAAGAAATAGTAACTGTGAAAATTATCTTCCAAATATAAATTATCTTTTATAAATCCATTTAGAGATACAAATGATATTGTATCCCCTCTATATAAATATCTTAGGAAAGAAATTGGAAATTTGAAGCAATTTGTTATGTGATGTAATGTCTTCAATGTTACTTTTGTAAAGGAAAATAAAACACATGTTGTATTTTTTTAAAGAATACCTACTGGCTAATTTGTAATTGCTATTCAATAATTTCCCCAAATTGGTATTAGACACATTAAAAATTGCATCCTCTTCAAATTGTGGATTTGACTTTTTAAAAAATTGAAGTGTAGTTGCTGTGCAATATTATATGTTACAGGTATACAATATTGTGGTTCACAATTTTTAAAGGTTATACTACATTTATAGTTATTATAAAATATTGGCTATATTCCCCATGTTTGACTTTTTAAGATGATCAGTGGAGGAGAATTAGGAAGTGTCTCCTCAGAATGACGATGAGCTGAAACTTTTATTTTTTTTCTTTTTTTTTTTCACACACACACACTGTATTTTATTTTTACAAGAGATAAATAAACTGACACCAAGCATTGTAAATGGATGACCACAACAAAAGCAACAATGATTGCAATTACCAAACACGAAACACACTCATACTGTGTCAGAATATTGACATTCAGTCCAGTAACCCTCCACTGTAACAGCTCCTTTACTTTGCAGTAAAAATTGATTTGTATATTTTTTGCCTCTGAGTCCTTGTGGGATTCTTTTGTTTTTATTCAAACAGAAAGTCACAAAAATTATAATCATCCTCATCAGTTCACTCATTTCTCTTTTGTCCTCATTACAAGAAAATAGCAGAAGATAATTTTCAACACATTATATTCCTCACTAAGAAGTCAATTAGGGAAAAAAGGAACTATCTCAAATAAATGTCCATTTCAATAAATGTTCCTGATAATTTTCCTTTGTATTAACTTTTATATTAAATATAGAAACAGTGACTTAGAAATCCTGATTTCAAATTATTTTCCCCAATTTAAGGTTTCATTCATTCATGTTCAATCATTCATTAAACAAAAATGTAGACTTACCACTCTTTGGACTTGGCCTAAGTACTTAGGTCACAAAGTGGTCACATATAGTTTCTGCCTTCATGGAGTTTTGTTTAGTTTTTCTGCAGTAGTAATTATTAGTATGCTACATATATCAAATAATAATTAATGACTATAATGAATATAAGCTTTTAAGAACTTTTTATTGTAAGATGTTATATGTATAATTAAAAGGAAAAATGTAAAAGAGTTATATAGGTGATTTAGAATTTGTTTCACAAAGCTTTAGAAAGGCCTTCTTATTTCTTGGAAATTGCTCTAAAGAAATCATAAGAGTTAACGCAAAGATGTATGTACAACAATAGGCATTGGTTAAAATGATGATGAAATATCCATACAATGGATGTAATTCAGCCTTAATGTCATAATGTAGAAGTGTGTTTAGCAACTTATAAATATATTTACAAAATATGTTAAGCGAGTAAAAGGTGAATATACCACAATCCACTTTTTAAAATACATCAAAATGATAACAATAGCTATCTGTAGGGTTGGTATTACAGGTGACTTTTTTTTCATTTTGTTTATTTTCTAATTTTGTATAATGAACACATACAACATTTTCAAGTTATTTAAAAATAAGTGCCTTACCCCAGAACCAGATATTTTGAAAATAAGTGTAAGAAGTAAAGATATCACAGTGCTTCTACTGCTAAATTACCAAAAAATTGTATCTCAACCTGATGAGAAACATACCAAAGATTTCCATGCTTTCAAATCCACAAAACTCTGCCTGAATCCTAAGTAAAGTAAATATAGTAGGGACATTAATATGAACAAACCATCAAAACCAGCTACATATGATCCTGCAATCCCACTTCTGGGCATAGACCCAGAGAAAACCATAATTCTAAAAGATACTTACACCACAATGTTCATTGCAGCACTATCTACAATTACTAAGACATGGAAGCAACTTAAATGTCCATCAACAGAAGAATGGATGAAGAAGATGAGGTATACACACACACACACACACACACATATATATATATACATATATATACACACATATATACATATATATAATGGAATATTACTCAGCCATAAAAAATGAAATAATGCCATTTTCAGCAACATGGATGGACCTAGAGATTATCATAAGAAGTGAAATAAGTCAAAGACAAATATCATATGATATCACTTATATGTGGAATCTCAAAACATGATACAAATGAACTTATTTACAAAACAGAAACAGACTCACAGACATAGAAAACAAATTTATGATTACCAAGGGGAAAGGTCGGGGAGAGGGATAATTTAGAATTTGGGGTTAATATATACACACTACTATATATAAAATAGATAAACAATAAGGACCTACTGTATAGCAGAGAGAACTACACTCAATATTTTGTAATAACCTACACAAAAGAATAGGGAAAAGAATCTGTAAAAGAATATATTTATATATATATAAAACTGAATCACTTTGCTGTACACCTGAAACTAACACAGCATTGTAAATCAACTATAATTCAATTAAAAAAATAAATTTACAAAATCCATCAAAACCACAATGCAAACGTTTATACCATGAGTTTGATGAGAATTAGCCAACATGGAAGCTACTGATCAACATAAACTGTTCAAAAATAAACCATGCACAGAGGTCAAGATGCGGTTGTGTGAGTGCAGATGTATTTGCAAGAACACTTTCCTATCTTAGCTAATAAGAATGAAACTTTATGAATGGTCATCCAGTTATATATCAGAATTACATTTCTGTTGGTGATTTACCTTTAAAAGTACTCCATGAGAATTCTTGCTACAAAACACCCTCATTATTTCATTTGAGAATGACATAGATCTCCACTCCCAGAGCAGGATTTCCTGCCTCTTAGTCTTTTGTTCTTGCTAGTTGTTTTGTCAGAAATAATCTTCCTCCAAATTTTGCCTAGAGATAATCTTTTTGTTCTTTAAACTCAAGTGCATTTTGTTCATTTCTATTATTCCTCAGTGCATGAACCAAGCCTGGTACATAGTAAGAGCTAAATAAATATTTGATGAATGAATGAGTAATTGAAATGCTAATTCTCTGTGGCTTGCACTTCAGGTAAAAGTGTTTTTGCCTTCCTCCAAATGTTTATAATATTTTGTTGGTATTTTTCATAGGTTACTTAAAACATACTGCCTAAAACTACTGTTTTGTTCTTAGATAGGTTCCTCTCCAATAAATTGAGAGACTATGAGTGATTATTGTTTTAATCTTTAATTTTATTTAAGAAACTTCCCTCCATGGGAAAAAAGACAATTTTAAATAAAATAGACCAAAAAAGTAATACACAAGGGCAATCAGAATGGAAAATAAAATTTTAAATGTAACTAATATGTTTCTGGAGTTTTGTCCAAAATCTTATTTAGTCTACATTATTTCAAGTGGAATAAAGTATAAATAAATAATTTATCAAATATGTTGATAAAGATAAACTTGATGGGAGTGTGAATTAATTGAACAACAGAGTTCATATCATAAAATAACTTTTTAAGGACACTAGAATTTCATTGATATAATTATATGGGACTACATTCATATCCAGATAGAACAACTTTATAAATTCTAGTTCTGAGTGATTTTAACTTAACAGTAACTTACATAAGTCTAATTTCGTTGATTTTTTTCTACATTAAAATGAATATGCACCAAAAACTTGATGTGAATGGTCAAAAATCAGCAGAACAGGAAGATGATATCATATTTACTAGGTACTGATGAGAATACCCTGAACAATTATATTCAGTTTTATTTATTTAAAAAAAAATTTTTAACCTTTTTCTTCGATGTGGACAATTTTTACAATCTTTATGGAATTTGTTACAATATTGCTTCTGGGTTTTTTTATGTGTTGGTTTCTTGGCCACAAGGCATGTGGGATCTTAGTTCCCCGACCAGGGATCGAACCTGCACCCTCTGTATTGGAAGCGTGGAGTCTTAACCACTGGACCGCCAGGGAAGTCCCCATATTCAGTTTTAGACCACACTTATAAAAGGTACAGAAACCTGGAGAGCAAGCAGGTGGGTGATGGGCCTGGAAACCAAGTTACGCAGAATTCTTAGTTGAGTTCAGAGAAGTCAAGAGGACATAATGACTTTAAGTATTAAAGGAATTATCATGAGAGAGTGAAAGTCACAGAAAGAGAGGTTAGGACCCAAGTTAAAGTGGGAATGTAAATGGTCAGAGCTGGCAGGTGATAGACTAGGCTGATCTTAGAGAGATTAGGGTTTCCTGCCACTGAAGGTGTCCACATTCCTGATGAAGGACCACGTGATGTACTCTGCAGGAATAAGAGCATATGATATAAATGATTTAAATAGATCATCTTGATGTGATTTTCCTTGCAAAGCTGAAATTCTAATTGAAGGTCTTAATAGCATAATGTGCTAAGTGAGTTGCTATGAAGACTCTATCTTGGCTGTCCCCCTATATGTATTAGATTGGTCCAAGATTAGGGATCTTTCTCCTTCAAGTTCCCTTGCCCACTCAGAAGAGCTACTACAATACATTAGAACTATTGTAAGATTTTCTTTGTAGTTTCTCTTTGTGCTGCAGTGTGGCAGCAAATGAAAAATCATCCAATAATTTTTAGTTGACTGAAAGCCTCAAATAGTAAGAGATAGTCTGCCAGAAACAGACTTAAGAATTAGATATGCTACATAAAGAATGAGAAAAGATAGCAGGACAGGACACCGAAATATGATCATTCAATCATGAAAAACAATAAGCTTATCAAAGCTGTGTACTGAAAACCAGGGACAAGTGAAAATAGAGTTGATGCTTATCAAATAAATGAGCATGGAAAGATGAAACTCTGAATGAATAGTCCCCTGTTAGCTATTGGTATATGACATGACAATCTCTTTCTTCCTGAACTTGGGATTCCGAGTAAATATTATTTTCTATCTCTTAAGAACATACTAGAACAACTCATTTGCACCAACTTTTCTGAAGCTAATTCCTTAACACAACTTTTAGTTGGAGCTTTCAGATGGATGGGAATAAGGAGTGATAACCTAGGTCTGAAACAGCAAGTTTTTAATATTTTTAAATAAACTCTTAAACACTGTTATCCCTGAATTTCAATCTCTTCTGTCTCTTATTTATCATTCTATAATGAAAAAAGGATAAGTTTTGAGATCAGGTAAGCTGGGTCTGAATCCCAGCAATTCTGTTAATTAGATAGATGTATGTCATTTCTCAAGTTATGTAATTTTTATGAGAGTTGATTTGGGGTAAATGATCTTATAAAGGACTGTTTTGATTTTATTCCTTTAAGTTTATGTGTTTACACTCTAAAAGGGCAACTTGGAAGCAGAACAGTAAGCTCAAGTTTGTAATACTTAACAGCTACTCAGAAAAATTACAAGATGTATGTGAGTGAAACTTGGCTGCCATAAATCCTTAAATTTCATTTTTAAAGCACTCTTTTAAACATTCTCCTAATGTTCCTGAAGAAATAACAAAGTTTAAAGCACCTTGATTAACTGCGCTGTACCTATTGCCTTGGCTGGATTCCATAGTTTTTCCCATTTTCATCTGTTTACAGAAATTTTTGCCTTCCATTGATCCTTGAATAACTCTTTTTTGCAGATACCTGAGCACCTCTAGCTTGAAATGAGTCCTTGAGAGTCAATATTATTCTCAATAATGTTTGGGGTATATTTTTTAATCTTCTCTACTTCATATATATGATGCACATTCAATAACATGTATCAAACATTCACTATGTACCTAGAACCCAAGCTTAGCAATTTGTGTGCTCTGAAGAAGCCACTTTTCTATTGGTATTATGCATAGGGTTGCCAGATTTAGCAAATCAAAATACAGAAGGCCTAGTCAAACTTAAATTTCAGATGAACAACAAATAATTTCTTCGTATATGTGTATCCCATGCAATATTTGTCCTCCTGTATTTTATGTGACAGACTTAATTACGTTCCACATTGTATTATACAGCATTCTTCATGAGCACATTGCTTAGCCAGGTCTAAAGGATATTCAGAACAGTATAATGTTTAGATTAAGATAATATTGTAATATTAATACTAGTATATTATTGCTTATCTCAGATACACTAGAAAATATAGCCATACCATGTATTCACGATACTTTCTGAATTTGTTCAAAGCCACTGTATACGTACAATAAAGCCTAAAGCATCCTTAATTCTAACTGTAGAACTTTTGAATCTATTATTGTGCACTTTACATTATGCCCTGAAAACAGTGCATGATAAGCCAAATATAGAAGGAACTTGACTATGGGTGGAAAGAAAACCAACTTTAGAAGGTAAACTCTTTGAAAGCACTTAAACCTACATTAGCAAGATCCATGTAGATATAAATATTGAATTAATTTTTCTATGCTCATTCCCATTTGTTTTTCATTTTTTAAATCTATTTAACTTTATCTCTAAGAGATCATTACCCAGCAGAAACAAATTAGGTACTAGTGCTGATACTATGTATAAGAAACTAGATAAAATTATACTTCTTTTTATAACTGTGTAATTCAAAGTTCTATAATTCCCAAATTTTATTTACTTTTAAAGAAGCTTATTGTAATTTATTTCCATGAATACTAGATGCTTTATATTTATATCAGGTAATTTCACAGCTGTGTTATCTGAAGTTTTGCTGATGCAAAGGGCTTATGGATTACCAGTTTCCTAAACAAGGATGAATTACTTTTGTTTGTGTTGTCCATTAGCATCTACTAGGAATATATTCCAAACTGTTCATCACTTATAGATAGACTGATAATAGAGAGATAGATAGATGATTAATAGACAGACAGAGTGAGCTATTTTTTTGCCTCTCACTGTAGTGGCCTCTCCCGTTGCGGAGCACAGGCTCTGGACGCGCAGGCTCAGCGGCCACGGCTCACGGGCCCAGCCGCTCCAAGGCACGTGGGATCCTCCCGGACCGGGACACGAACCCGTGTCCCCTGAATCGGCAGGCGGACTCTCAACCACTGCGCCACCAGGGAAGCCCTAGAGTGAGCTATTTTAAGGCTTTAATTTAATCCATAAAATGAATCAGAGCAATGATTGAAAAGTGGTAGAAATGTTTCCTCAGTCAGAGATTTTTATTCATTTTGGAGTTGGTAGCACTAAACGAAACTGTGAATTAGAATTTCATGTATTCTTGGGAACTATGCCTCCTTTACTCATGAGACTTGGCTTTCCTTAAATGCTTTGTCAACTTCATTTCACAGTAAATCCAGAAATGGTGTGAGTTTTCCTACTTTGGAAATTGGTTCATAAAATAAATCTCTGATATTTCCATGAAATTTAATTCTCTGTGTGTCAACTTTTGTCATAACCATCCTGAAACTTCTGATGTCACTCAGCATTGTATAAAACTATCACATACAATTATCTCTGGCAATTGGAAATCTTGCTGTCCAAAGTTTGGAAGAATTTTGGGCAAATACTTGATGAATGCTTTACTATTCAAAATCTCCTAAAAAAAAAAAAGCAAAAAAACAAAATCTCCCTATTCATTCTATGAAATCAAGGACCCAAATAGAATTGGATATCAATATATCCTCTTTATACCTGGCATTGTTATTGATAGTTTCATTAATCAAACTCAGAAAATAGAGATTTTTGACTATTAGAATATATATATATATCCACAAACAAATGTAAATATCTCTATGTTGAAAGAAATCAAAAGATACCCTAATGATGCATTAAGAAAGGCTACATGTTGAGAAAAGGAATTTCCAAGTCTCCATCATAATAAAGATCAAGCTTAACATCCACTGAACAACAATTATTTTATAGCAAACACCATTCCAATCATAACTGCCTGGTTTCCAGAGCACATAATAATACATTAAAATTATCAGTAATTTTAATAACAATAATCATTAGAATTATTATATTTCTAAAAAGCTATGGATACCTTTTAATTATTTTTTTAAAATATACAAAATATTTGCTGTCTAAAAAATATGTGTTCATGTATCTCCTCTCACAAATATTCCCCAAGCTGGTTTTTCTTTCCCAGCTTAACTGAAATGGCTGATGTAGAGCTGCTTTTTATATCCCACTGCTAATATAGAAACATTTGGAAACTTGAAAAAGTAACTGAATATTATTAAAATTTCTTCTAAAGAACTGAAGATGATGTATGTCACCTAACAAAAAAGATGTTGTTTTACCAATGCCAAGGGTAAATATACTTTAAAAGGTTACCTTTAAATAGTAACCCAAGGAGGTAACATTCTCATATATAAAGCAACAATCACAGAAAAAAATGAATACATTCTTTGGAACTAATTTTATTAGGTTTCAAACTACTGAGATTTCTTATGCTAAACTGATGTGATTGATTACCTAAATTTATCACAATGTAACAGAAAACCTTATGTACAGTGTTAAGTTCTTTAGAATATACTAAGGTTTCTTTTGAGACCTAGTACCTGATTGATTTTCTTGTTAAGTGTGTTGTAAAGATAAGTTTACATCATCTTTCTTGGATGTAGATTCTCTCTATATCTCTATATCTCTATATATCTCTATATCTATATCTATCTTATATTCTATATGAATCATTTATAAATTGTCCATATCTTGTACTTTTTGAGATTTATCTATTTCTCCCTGTGATTGGAACTTATGCTCCATAGGGTCAAAGACTTTGTCTTTTTTGTTATGTATACCTAATGCTAAAAGATTGTTAAATGAATGAAGGATTAATTATATAATCAATCTCAGCAGTATTGGAAGGCAAATTAACATCTGATTTTGAATATATTATTGAATAATAAAGGTACAATAATAATTAAAATGTGATAAAAATTAGAAACAATGGGTTTTGCAGACTAATAGATATTGGCATACTACAAAGCTATAAAAATTGACTTCCTGATCCATGTTATTTTTTATTCTTTACATATTAGTTGAAAAAATATACCATCAGTCCATACAAAGCTGAATTGTTTCCTTCATCTGAAATAATAACAACAGAAACAATATAAGACTAGATAAGAAAGGTAAATAGAATTATCAAAACAAAATAGAAAATCCAAAAACACTTCTACATATTTATAGAAATTGGGTATATAAAAGATGTGCCATCACAAATGCTCATGCAAGAGCTAACATAGAAGCACTCACTCTATGCCAGATGGGATTGTGAGTTCTTTACGTAAGTAAGTCACAACTCTTCATGATATGCATGGCATTTTAATCTGCATTTTACAGATTAGAAAACCAAGCCATAGAGAGTTGATAAAATTTGCCCAAGGCCAGAAAACTAAGAAATAGCAGAGCCAGAACTTGAAACAGGGTGTAGTCCTAACCATTCTGTCATGCCGCCTTTCCCACAAATAGGTGGAAAGGAGATAGATAACTTATTAAATGTTGGAAAACTGAGTTCAATACACAGAAAAAATGAACTTTAAATTAGATCATTTTAACACTTTATTAAAAGTACAATACATAAAGTTTAAAGAAAAATATAAAATTCAAAACTGTAACATTATTCTGATAAAATATGAGACTACATTTCTGTAACTGAATTGGAGAACAAAGTTTTAAGTGTAAAACCTACTTCCAGTTCTAGCCATAATGGAGTAACTGATATCAAAGTTACCCAGTACCCTCGAAAACGAAATACATAAAGCATCCATTTTTAGACATTGAAGGGCTGTGACACTTAAGAGAAGGGAAACACATGAAATGATCTCAGGTTTCTCTTGGCTTCCTGCCTGGTGACAATTGTCCAACCATGGTCCAGGGAAGTAGAGTCCAAGCAGGGAGGATCAGCCTCACTGAGTGGAAGAAACAGAAATCAAGTGCCAGAGAGGCTGGGGTGACTGGAAATAGTGGGACAGGATTTTCTCAGAATATTTGGCTAAGAAACATCTATATAGTTTCCGCCAAATACGACCAAGCTCTTTACGCCAAAGGCAAGACTCAAGGCAGGCAAAAAACAGATCCTGTGGGTTGTAGGCTGAATGAGATCCAAGAGATTACATAGTGCTGGCAGCATAGTGCTGACCATTCAAAGTGGACAGAATACACCGAACACCTGACCTTCAGTGAAGACTTCAAAAAAGCCACTTCTTGAAAGTAAGGCTAATCTGGAGAGAAAACAAAAATACGACTTTGGACAAGAGTTGATGTAGACCATTTAATACTGAATTAGTAATTATGTAAGGTAATGGATCTTAAGGCTGAAAAGTGAATTCTTTGGGTATCTGTGCAAAAAAATATATCAAGTAACTGTTATAAAGAGATTAAAAATCCGGCTGGCTTTATATTTCTGCCCAGACACACTCAATTCTGGAAACAATGAAGCAAAGATTTCTCAGCCTCAGCACTATGATATTTTGGTTCGCATAAATGTTTATTGTGAGGAGCTGTCCTATACCTCTATCTACGAGATGCCTGAAGCACACGGTCCTCCTAACAAATGTGACTCAATATTCCTGATGTTACTGCTATGGTCTGAATGTTTGTGTCCTCCCCAAATTCATATGCTGAAATCCTAACCCCCAAGGTGATGGTATTAGGATGTGGCACTTTTGGGAGGTGATTAGGTCATGAGGGTGGAGCCCTCATGATAGGAATTAGTGATCTTATAAAAGAAGCCCCAGAAAACCCACTTACCCCATTTTATATGTGAAGACACGCAAGAAGGTGCCCTCATCAGATATCAAATCTGCCAGCATCTTAATCTTAGAATTCCCAGTCTTCAGAACTAAGAAATGAATTTTATTTTTTAATGAAGTCATCCAGCTGACAATATTTTGTTATAGCAGCCCAAAGAGAATAAGACAATCCCCATAGTGGAGGATGAAATTAAAATTGCCTTGTTGTTCGAAACTACCGAGCAAGAGTAATAAGGTAGAGAGGGAAAGTAGGATCTAAAAGTACTGTATCAAGGATGACACACAATCCAAAAAATGAAAGAACCACTGGAAGTCATTCTTGAATGGTATGAATCATTCTTTAAAATGAAAATCAACAACAGAATCCAGGAGACCAAGCAATAGGAGTATATGTCAGAGTCAAAAGACTAGCGGCTATGATTACTGACTCTATTCAAATAATAAGGAATAAATCTAAACAACCATGGATATATAGCCACAAAGATAAAAGCTATAAATGGAAGAATCTAAAATAACATTTTAACAAGTAAAAACTGTGAGATGGTGACAGAAAATAAATTGAAGAATATATGTAATTTCATCATATATATGTCTTCAAGGAAATTCAACAGCTCTGGTAATTGATAATTTAAGGATGAATGATGTAAGCCAATTAGATAAATTTATTAAAAGAGAAGAAATAAAATCTTTACAAGGAAAAAAGCAGATGTAGTAGAAATATATTTATGTTCTCATCTTTCAAAATAAGATATTAATGGATGAACCTACAGTGGTTATACAAAGACATAAAGGGTTAAGTGTTATAGATATAAAGATTCTCATTAGAAGTAAAAGTAGACTAGAAACCTTAAAAACAGTCACATAGAAACTCACACATTTACTCTATTACACATAAAACAAAACAGAAAAAAGGAAGTCCAACTAGCAAAAATAGAGTCTAAGAAACATTCTAAACAGAAAATAAGATTTAAAAATATACACTAGTTATATCAATTTTATCAGAAATTTTAAATGGAACTTAAGCTAACCTAACATAAAGATTCATACCTGGTTGAATAAAGCAAAGCAAGCTATGTGTTTTGTACAAGTAACACAACCAAAATGTGCCTCAGATAGATTACAAGTAAAAGGATGAAAATATTAAATCAAGAAAGTAATAACAAAAAGAATATTGGAATTGCAAAAATAATATCACCTAAGGTTGAATTCACAACAAGTAATGTTAAATAAATCAAAGAAGGGCACTAAATTATAAATTAATAAAAACAGGGATATTTAGCCTCTCTAAAATACAGAGTGTTTCATTTAAAAAGCAAGATACAGGGCTTCCCTGGTGGCGCAGTGGTTGAGAATCCGCCTGCCGATGCAGGAGACACGGGTTCGTGCCCGGGTCCGGGAAGATCCCACATGCCGCGGAGCAACTAAGCCCGTGGGCCATGGCCGCTGAGCCTGTGCGTCCGGAGCCTGTGCTCCGCAATGGGAGAGGCCACAACAGTGAGAGGCCCGCATACCGCAAAAAAAAAAATAAAAAATAAAAAGCAAGATACTACAAAATGTATTTTAAAATTTTTTAGTGTTCTTAAAAGTGTGTTTATCTTTCTATTAATAGAAAGAAAATTAGATTTTTAAAAAGTGCACAAACCTTTTGATACAGCATTCCTACATTGGGGACTGTCTTACAGAAATAAAATTTCCATTATGTGAGGTTTTGTATGTAAAATTGTTTACCACAGCTGGGTTAGAAGATTGAAAGTATAATGTATGTACGTCCAAAAGTGAATGGCTGCATAAACTGTGGTATATCAAAACTACTAGGAATTACTTAAAACAATGGGTTACATAAAATCTATCAGGAACTGCACTTGAAGTTGCAGATTGATATATAATGTATAGTTCTTAAACACATGCACAACACAATACCCATACTCCATGCATGCTTCTTTCTGTTTGATTAATCATAGAGCAACTTGTGGAGCATATACATCAAACTGTTAATATTTTTTATTCCTGGCAGGGAGGTTTTACAGATTTGGTAAAAAGATTTTGGGCTTCCCTGGTGGCGCAGTGGTTGAGAATCTTCCTGCCGATTCAGGGGACACGGGTTCGTGACCCGGTCCGGGAAGATAACACGTGCCGCGGAGCGGCTGGGCCCGTGAGCCGTGGCCGATGAGCCTGCGCGTCCGGAGCCTGTGCTCCGCAGCGGGAGAGGCCGCAACAGTGAGAGGCCCGCGTACAACAACAGAAAGATTTTAATTTTTTCTAAAAGCATCTCTTAATTATTATATGTGCTATAAAAAGCAAGTATTACTTTGGCAGTTTAAAATATAAAATCTTAAGAAGTCAAAAAGAAAATTTAAAAAAAACGGCTGTTTCCTGAAAGATATATTATTTAGTGTAAACATAGAGGCAGTCAATATTATTCTAGATCAGGAAGTACCATGTGGGTGTTTTTCTGTCTTCTATGTTAAGGTAGGCAAATGTTATCTGTAAAGGGCCAAATTGTAAGTATCTTAAGCTTACAATAATATTAATAATTAAGAAAAATAATACTTCTATAGCAAAATATGGTCTCTGTCACAACCACTCAGCTAGTACAAAAGCAACCACAGGCAGGTAGACAAATGAGAGTGTGTTCTAATAAACTTTATTTGTGGACACCAAAATCTAAGTTTCATTTCATTTTCATGGGCCACAAAATATTATTCTTCTTTTGATATCTTTTCAACTATATAAAAAGGCAAAAACCATCCTTGGCTCACAGGTTTCTGCAAAACAGGCTTTGGACTATAGTCTCCAACCCTTGTACTAGGGAGTGCAAGTGGAAATGGAAAAATACCTGCTGGAATTGGGTCCCACTGTCCAAGCCAATGTCTTTGGGACCCTGGCAAGCCCAGTGCAGAACTTCCACAAGATTGGAGGTTATCTCTCTGCCATGACATAATATATGGATTTGGAAAAATAATATCTCTCCATGTTCTTTCCTGGTAAAATGTACTCGATTACTTTACCAGCTCTAATTCTGTACTTAGAAGTCTCATTGTTTCAAGAAAACCAAAAAAGAGCTAAAATTCGAAGGGAGGGAAATGCATCAGGCTGTGCTCTCTCTCACTGTGTTGAATTGTGAAAATGATTTTCTCCTAACAACTGTACCCAGAAAAAGGAGGTTGTAATGGGGTAGAAGAGAGGAGGAAATCCCCCTTTTAGGTAATGGACCACTACTAAGAAAGGCTGGATGAGCTGTGAAGGTGGGGTGTTGACCAGGCAAGGAGAGACGAGGCACGAGAGACAGGGCAAGGGAGGCAATGCAGACACTGGGACTGTAGGAGAAAACAAGGTAAAACAAATGTGTTAATAGTTGGCCCCATTCTCCTCAGTACTCTGCAATAGCCTAAATGGGAAAAGCATGAAAAAGAATAGATACTTGTATATGTATAACTGAATCACTTTGCTGTGCCCCTGAAAATAACACAACATTGTTAATCAACTCTACTCCAATATAAAATAAAAATTAAAAAATAAAAATAGCTGGCCCCAGATAGTATCCTGGTTTTACCACCACGATCGAAACTGAATTTTTTTTAAAGGCATTTGAAGGAAGGAAAAAAGAAAGGCAAGAATCGTTTCCACTTTAATTCAGATTTCTAGCTAGGAATTACTCAGATGTCTTTCAGTTAGAAGGGAAAATGTTCAGGTTCAAAAAAATTTGAGGAAGAATGTGTTAAGGAGGTTCATTTTCTGTAGGATTATTTAAAGTCTTAAATATTCTCATATGATTTGTTAACCTCCAAAGAGAGTGCGTGTGTGTGTGTGTGTGTGTGTGTGTGTGTGTGTGTCTAAAACCTCTCAAGATTAATCCCCACAAAACATATTTTGGAAAAATATTACCTTAGTTATAATGTTCTATGACCAATATTTGTCCTAAGACAATAGACATCATCAAGCACATACACACACTAATGTAGAGGGGGAAACAAAATTTTAATATGCATTTATGTGCAGTTATATGCATTTAACAGAATTGTCCTCTTGTGGCGTAGATGGTGGGAGATTTTCTAAAAGCAAAGACTTCAAAATACCAAAAGGATTTCGTATTCTAAAAGTTCATTTGTGTTACTCTTAATAACTCAGAACATACTTCTAATAGAAACTAATAAAAATGGTGGCGAAGTTCCCAGCCAAGCCTAATACTTTTTAAAATAAATTTGAAATAAAATTACTGGTGATGCAGTAAAACTTAAAAAAAAACCCCACTATTGTTAAAACCATAGTAGTTAAATAAAATGGAAGTACAGAGATCTATTTTTAAAATAGTATTTTAAATTTAGTGCTTCTGGAAAAGAAAAACAAGTGAAAGGAGGTATAAAAGTTTAAGAAAATTATAAATGGAATTTTGTTGCCCGCCAGAAGGTTGAGGTATTTGTTTTTATTTTTTAATAGTTTTATTTTCTTTCAAACTACAAACAAAATGGTATAACAAAATATGTAAAATAAAGAACATTGAAGAGTATAAAATCATCTGTAATTTTACCATACAGTGTAATTGGTTCAAAATATATACTCCCAGGCTATTTTGTTTGTCTACATGCACATTTATCAGAAAGAGATTTTGCCTTAATAATATTCCTTTTAAATCTTTTAATTTAAGCATAACAAAAACACAGAAAATGTGTTCAGAACCAATATTCATCTCCATGATTTATCACAAGATGAATACCCTATAACCACCACTTAAGAGATATTGTATGCACCCCAAAAGCATCCTTGAACAAACTCACAATCATTACCCCTCCCTCCTCACATATAACATGATCCTGACTTCTAACATAATCATTACTTTGCAAGTTTTTGAAATTACCCGTTCATAGCTAACCATGAAGAGATGGGAGGTACAGTCTCCAAAAAGCCCAGGAAGGAAAGGGGAATACAGTATTTGTGAGAACTAGTAACCTACCATGTCTGGACACTTTCCTTCTCAATAATATAAATCTACTTTAATGTTTCTAATATTTGCTATACATTCCAGTGGGCTTATAATTTAGTTAATTACTTCTTCAAATTATTCACATAATAGCACAAGAAAAATAATATTTCTGTAGCAACATGAGATAAATACTGGGGTATTGGGTCATGCCAGTGGCATCTATATGGTATGTGGTAAAAGAAATGTATTACACTTTCTTTTTATTATTTATTAGAAAAACAAAGTGTTCAGTCATACAAAGCATGATGAATTTCTATAAAACATTGAAATTACAGGTTTTCAAAAATGTAAATGAGAAATTTGAACTTATTTCTGTAAACATGTACTTTTAATATCAGATTTTGTGCTTGAAATGGTAAGAGGTAGTTCCTGATCAAGGCTTTTAAGTGATGATATTTTCAAGTTCTTGATGTGATCATAAATAAAACTTTGTTCATAATAAGTTTGTGAGAAAAAAGTTAAATTACCACATTAGAAATTATATTTGAAGATTCCAACAGCACTTCTTTTTCTTTCTTGACAAATTAATGTTGAAATTGCTTTTGAAAATATGGATGGATTTTGGAAATCGATTCAACATTGTCAACTCAACTCTTCCAAATTACTGATGAAGGTCTAGTTTGCAGAACACGCATGCGTTGTTAGAGCAATACTCTACCACTAGCATAAACATTGTAAAAGGGACACAGCCGCAAAGGGATAAAAGTATCCGATTTATGCAAAAACAAAAATTTAGAGATTGGGCCAGGTACACCCCACCAAGAGCCCCTGCCTACCTCGATACCTAGAACTGCATGCATTAACTCTTGGACTTCCAGAGCACCACTCCTCCTAACAGCACACGGACCCCAGGATCCTGATGCGCAGCAACATACTCTGCAGCTGGCCGCTAATGAACTTGTCAAGGTGATAGATGCGGACCAGTGTGTGGCGGAGAAGTCATTAGTGCCAGATGTTGCCGATCAACTGCAGAGAACTTGCATGTATCACAGCCTACCTCCAAGGAGCTCTGCGGGAGCTTCATGCTAAGGCAGAGGCAACTGACAAGAAGACGTGTTTGGCTAAGCTCTATGTGGCTGGACTCTATGGCTTTTTTCACAATATTTTGGGTACCAATTAACTAGACTGAAACAGGAGGTCACAGTGACATTCATTCAAGTTAGTACATGAGGAATCTGGGGCAGAGAAAGATCTAATGACTTATGCACGGTGACACAGATTGTTAAATGGGGAGTTAGGATCTGAAACCAGGGAATTTGGCTCCATTACTGGCACTCCACATTCTAGAGACATTCATTGATTTTTCTCAAGGTGAAACAAAAATGACACAGTTGAAAAGAATGGATATGTTGTGTTGATTTTAACTGTCCTCCAGGGAGTGCCCTGTTGATCTACAGATCCTAAACATCTGCAGATTTGCACTAAAAAATTAGTGCAAACACACTAATTTTTGCAACACATCATGACACTGGCTCTTCCTTACTGAACAAAATGAACCGAGGAGAGCTAGTCTGCCTACAAGTTTAACATCTTAGAATGATATGATGAAAATTGTAGTGGTTACAGTTGTAGTTTGGAGAGAACGTTTAAATTTTTCAGTGTTCGAACATGGTGTTAATTATATCATAAAATTGTGTTGGATACTTTTTTTTCAGGGTGAGGCAAGTAGAATTTTAGTTGCCAGAATTGGTCACTCATTAAATTAGAGCTTGAGTAGGTACATTATTTTAGTAACACAATTTCCCTATTCTCTTGTAACAATAAAAAATGTCATATCTACACTAAGGAAATCAAAAATTACTTAAAGTAATGTGATCTTGAGAACTCTTTTTCAAGCATACTCTCAATCTATTTTCTTATACAAGATTCGTCTAGTTAATAGGATTACTTAAACTCTACTGGTAAAGGAGTATTACTGTAGATTTCCTTAAAGTACATAATTACATTAGAGGCGCTATACTAGCAGATTTAGATTAGTAAAAATAAATCTAGTAAACTTTTCTGATACCTAGATCTTTAGAAATGAGGGAATCCATATGGCATTATCTTTCTAACTAAAACTAATGATATTTTAATTTCAATCCAATACCCCAAATCTAAGAAAATATTACATAAGCTAAGCATAGTTTGAGCTCCAACAAGATCCTGCAGCAAGGTGTGCTACAAACAATATTATTCTGATATGGTTCTTGCCTTGTCCAATTTGTTCATTTTTGACATGATTTTGCTGCATAAATTGCAACTTAAAGGAAATAGGAAATAGCTTGTTATTTTGTTGTGTTTTCTGGAAGGCCATTTTATTCTTTTGAACTTCAAGTGCATAGAATTGGGGCAATCAGCCATAGTTTATGGCACACTATATAATACTTGCTCTCTGTATTCTTCTTTTTAAATTTATTTTCATCTGCTTTTATTTTCCTTACATTTCTCCCTTTGTATCATCCCTAATATCACCTCATCTTCACCCCCACCCTTCTTATCACCATAAATTACGTAAATACAATTTACAAAATGGCTTGGGGCTATTCAACTCTTCTTGGTTTTAATTTTTTACTTTTTGGCCAGGCCACGTGGCATGCAGGATCTTTGTTCCCTGACCAGTGGTTGAAACTTCGCACCCTGCAGTGGAAGCACGGAATCTTAACCACTGGGCCACCAGGGAAGTCCCTGTTCAACACTTTATGTTACTTCAACATTTTCGTTCAAAATACTCTTGTGAGTCTCTATCCTGTACCCTGCGGGCACAGTAGTTTCCTTTTCACTGTAGCATGGTATTCCTTCATTGGCAATACCACATTTAACCTATCCAGTCCCTGTTGATGGTTAGTTAGATGGCTTCCTATTCTTTGATTTTACTAGCAATGCTGGAAATTTCTTTGTGTATATGTAGAATGTTTTTTTCTCAAGAGTACATCTCAAGAAATAGAGTTGATGAGTTATGACATATGTACATACACAAACTCACTGCAAATTGCCCTGAAGAATAATCCACCTATTTATATTTCAGAAGTAGGGAGAGATTCAGTTTTCCAAGCTGATATCCTATTTAATTTTGATGGCAAAAAGTGGCATTTCATTGTTTTTTTTAAATTTGAAAATTTTCCTCACTAATGAGATTGAACAATCTTTACAGCCTTTTATGTTTGCATGTTTTTTCCTCTGAATGTAATTGATCTATTACCTCTTTTCTGGGCTTATTAGCGGTTTTCCTGTTTTATTTTTTTCTAAAGTAATTTCTTGTATGCTTAAGATTTTAATCCTTTTTAGTTGTATATTGTGCCAGAATCATCTCCAGCTCTATGCCTCTCTGTTAATTTTGTCCATGATACTATTTGGATAACAGATAATATTTGTGCTGTATTCAAAGCCCCTAAAATTTGCCTTTATATGTATGCTTTTGGCACATTTTATTTTTTAAGGTTTTGTTGAGGTCAAACATGCATAAAGAACACAAATTTTGAGTGTACAGTTTGATGAATGTTTATGAATGCTTGTATATGTGTAAACCCTTGCTTCCATTCCCGGAGAAAACCCACTCCTATACCTCCTAGACCCTGAGAGCCACCCTTCTATAGCCAGACATTAGTTTTGTATGTCCTTCAACTTCATACAAATAGAATCATACCTTTTGTACTCTTTTTGTGTAGTTTTGTTTACCCATCATTATGACGGTGCGATTCAGCCATGTTGTTGCAGGTGGCAGTAGTTACAGTTAGTAACTGTGTGGTTATATATAAATATACCATAATGTATCTATCTATTCTACTGTTAATAGGCATTTAGGTTGTTTCCAGTTTGGAACTATCATCAATGAGATGTGACATATTACACCAAATATTTTACAGACATATTTTGTAAATATCTTTAAGTGGAAGTATACACGTATTTCCCTTGAATATATTTATACAAACTGTATTACATATATACATAGGTATATATAAAATTTCTGTCTCAAGGGTTGTGTATATGTTTAGTGTCAGCAGATATTGCAAAACTGGTTTCCAAAGTGGCTGTCCCAACTTACACCCCAAAGAACAATGTATGAGAGCTCTAACTGCACCACATCTCTGCAAGATTTTGTACTGTTGGTCTATTTAATTATAGCCATTTTTATGAGTGTGTAGTAAAATCACATTGTTTTCATTCTTTTTTTTCCTCAACATTTGACTTCACTTCTCTGGCTTCTTTGTCAATTGTTTTGAGGAGCGCATTGCCTGGAGTACCTCAGTACTAAAGTTATTGCATATGGACTATTATTGCATATAGTATGGATAAATCAGTTTCCTATTCCAACACATTATTTAATGAGATGAATTTCCAATCACAGGTAATAACCTTTATCAATTTTATTTTCAGCATTTGTTTACATGTAAAATTACTATTTTAATGTATTCATTGCTGAATTATATTACGAGCTTTCCTGGCACTGAGCCTTTGTTATGTAACTAGAATAAAATGCAGTTTATTACATGGCTCATGTGTTGCTCAATTTTGTTTGCTTAGAATCTGTTTACTTAAACTGTTTCTCTCAGTATCCATATGTGAGTTTGAGTTACTTTTACGTGCTATATTTTGGGGGAATTAAGATCAAGGTTATGTTTGTTTCATATAGTAAATTGGAAATATTTTGTTTCTCTTCTCTGGAACTGGTCAAATAGTATTCATTCGATCTTGTTCAAAGCAAAGTAGAATTCTCTTTGCTTCTCTCTAGCCTGATGCTTTTTTCTGGAAGTAACATTTTGACAGCAATTTCTATTTCTTCTGTGGCATTTGGCTTGCTTATGTTTTCTTAGAGGCAATGTAGTAAACTTGCTGAAATCATGGACTCTGGTGCTGGAAGCCCACAGTTAGAATCTTGGTTTCAGCATTTCCTAGCTATGTGTCCTTAGCGAAGCATTTATTCTTCTGTGCCTCTATTTCTTCATTGAAGAATACAAATGATAAAAAATAATGATAATTCATACCTCATAAAATTGTTCTGAAGATTAAAAGAATTAAGGTATGGAAAGCTCTCAGAACAGTACCTGGCACAGGATAAACAACACTTAGTACTATTATTTCCTCTCTTTTGGGGACAGTTTGGGCAGTTTACATTCTTGTAGAAAATGTATTTCGTCAAATTAAAATGCATAATATGGGCAGAACCATCTCTTTTGGATTTTTAAATTTCCTTTGTAGCTTTTGTTATTTCCTTATTATCATTTTTTATTCTTTATTGTCAAATTCTCCTCTCTTTTCCTTGATAGGTTTTGCAAATAATTTTAACAATTTTATGGTCTTGTTTTGTTCCCTAAAAAACCAACACAAGATTTGTTCATTATTTCTAATGATTTTCATTTTCTAATTCATTATTTTCTCCTTGTACTTTATTTCTCACTTGTTTTCTTTAGGTTTTTTTTTTTTTTTCTAAGTTCTTATGTTAGGTGCTTAATTTTATTTCTTTTCATCTTTCTTGATTATTTACTTAGTTTATTCCAACTATATGACAAAGATTCAGTTATGTAGTCTTTTCATTATTTTTATTTTTCAGGTATAGACTTCCTCCTTTACCAAATAATTCTTTGAGAGATTTTTACCTGTTGATTTTTTTCCTATTGTTTCAATTTTCTTTTTATAAATATTGTCTTATTCTCCAATTCTCTTATGAGTAAATTATTTTTTATTGAATTATGATCAGGGGAATTTCCTGGTAGTCCAGTAGTTAGGACTTTGCACTTCCACTGCAGGGGACATGGGTTCAATCTCTGGTCAGGGAGTTAAGATCCCGCAGCATGGCCAAAAAAAAAATTCCTCTGAGTTTTTTTAAGAAAATGTCCAAATGTCTTCTGTTTTTCTATAACTTGTTTTTCACTTTTCCTAGTGTTGTCTTTTAATGAACAGAGTTCTTTAATTTAGGGAAATTTGTCAAATGTTTTATTTATTGTTATTTTATGAATATTATTTTTAAAAAATTTTATTACTCAAAGGTCATACAGATTCAGCCTTCATTTTTTCTATTTTCATTTTGCTTTTCACACTTAATGCATTAATCTACCTGAAATCAATATTTGTATGCGATATGGGGTCCAATTTCAATTTCCCCCATTTCTAATCTATTTTCACAACATAGTCATTACATTTTTCCTCTTCTACAATTCCACTTCTCATATCTCTTGTGTTTATATAGATTTATCAGTTGGTCTTTCCTAAGTCCAATACTACATGGACCTAAACTATCATATCTCTATAAAGTTTTGATGGTTGATAGGACAATTTTCTACCTATCATCTTAAATACCTTGCTAAATTTCACAGACATACACAAATTTAATCCTTATTGGAATTTTAATTTCAATTGTGTTCAACTGACAGATCAATTTGGGGAGAATCAACATCTTATAACCTAATAACACAATATACTTCTCTCTTTACTTTCTTGACTGTGTGTCAGAAGATGTTTACCTTTTTTTCATACATCATTTGCCTATCCTTTGTTAGATTTAATTCTAGGTAGCTTATATGCTAGTTTTAATAGACATATTAATTTATTTTTCAAATTTAATTGCTTGTGTATGAATCGCAATGAATTTTAATATATTGACATTACATTCAGCTGTGTTAGTGAACTCTATTTCTTCTAATGGTTTGAGTATGTTTTTAAACTTTGTTTCTTTTATTTTCTTGTCTTACAGTGGTAACAGTAATTTTATCTTATTCCTAAAATAAAATGAGCTTTTAAAATATTATATCATTCAAAAATGTTTGCTTTTGGTTTATGTTAGATTTCAATTATCAAGTAAAGGAAATCCTATTTTCTATTTTGATAAGAATTTTATCATGAATAGATGTTGAATTTCATCAAATACTTTTCTTATATATATCAGTATGACCATATATCTTTGTCTTGTTAATATGTTAACGTGGTAGAAGATACTTCTAGAGACTTATGCCTTCCTGGGATAAATTCAATTTGTCCATGATTTTATTCATCCACATTTTGCTTGGGAATTTTGCATCTTGTTGAATGAGATAGGTCTGTAATTTTGTCTGATATGGACATGAAGCTTCTATTGGATTCAGATGAGTTAGGAGATATTATCTCTTATTCTATTCTCTAGAATAGTTTTTATAAGATTGCAATATTCTGTTCCTCAAGAATTTATTAGAATCAGCCTGTAAGGCCATCTGGTGCAAATGTTTACCTTGGGAGAAAAATTTTAACTATAAAGTCAATTGTAGGAGTAGTCAGACTATTTCTTTTTAATAAATTATAGTAAATTACATTTATACCCATTTTATGTCCCTAATCTTATTTTATTTTGTCTAACAGTTTTCTTGCTAAAACTCTACAAAGATTTTCCTTTTTTTTTCAAAAGAACCAACTTCAGATTTTGTTGTGACTATGTCATCTTTGGTTTCTGTTTTATTAATGCCTACCGTAACATCTTTATATTCTTCTTTCACTTTTTAAAAATTTTGTTCTGTTCTATATGTGAGTGTGTGTATATATATATATATACATTAAGTTCTACTCTGTTAGCAAATTTCACTTGTATAATACGGTGTTATCAACTATAGTAACCATACATTAGATCCTCAGACCTTATTCATCATACAGCTGAGAGTAGTTCTGTTCTTTTTCTAATTTCTTAGGTTGACTGCTTAGCTCATTCATTTTCAATCTTTCTTTTGTTCTAATACAAGATTTTAAAGCTATCAATTTCCCTTTAAATAGTGCTTTTCTTACATTTCACTATTTTGCTATGATTATTTTTAATTTTCTGTTTTATTTTCCTTTTGTTTTTTTCATTCTTAAGTTTATACATATGTATGTATATTACATACTTATATATATATATATATATATATATATATACATACTTGTGTGTGTACATTTGGTTGTGGGTTTTTTTGTTATTGTTCTTATTGTGTCCTAGTACACTTACACTATAGTCAAGGAACATTGTATGTTCCAAAGTCATTTGAGGTAGACTTTAAGGCCTGTACTGGATCAAGTTCTGTAACAGTCCCATGCATATTTGAGAAGATTGTAGTTGGGTCTAGTTTTATAATTGTGCTTTTCAAATCTTAGACATGTTTTCTAAGTTTTTCATTTTCTTAACTTCTCAGTGATTGAGAAAACTGTGCTAAAATCCAGTATGACAGTAAATTTGTCAGTATCTCCCAATAAGTCTCCAAATGTTTACTTTAAGTATTTCAAGGTTATTTTATTTGACATATACTCTATTAGAATTACTCTGTCGTTTTGGTGAACTGAAATTTTTATCGTTAAGTACTATCCTCTTTAACTTTAATAATATGTTTTTTCTTAATGTGTATTTTTTTCTGATAGCAATATAGCTACCTCAGCTTTCTTTTGGATAGTGTTTGTACATGTTTTCTACATCATTAAACTCCATCCATGTCCTTAAGTCTTAGAGTGTCTCTTGTAAACCACATACAGCTGAGTTTTTAACTTATTTTGCTTCATTTTATTCAAATTCACATTATTTTTTAAATTAACAAGTTAATTTGTGAATTATTAATAAAGTTACTAATATATTTGACTCACTACTGCCATACTTTTAGCTATTTTTGCTATTTTCTCTCTTCTTTTTTCTCTGTTTTATTGCATTTTCCTATTTATTTCTCATATTTGATTTTACTCCCTCTTATCTAATTGTAATGTATACAATCTAATACTATACCTATTAAGCTTAACAACATCCAAATTGTATTTTTTGACCCTCGAAAACAATACAGAAACTTTGATTGCTTAAGTGTTGATCAATCTCCCCCACCTTAAGTTCTACTATTGTTCCACTTTCTAGTGCTGTCATGTGGGTCCTAATAATTAGACATCATTATTATTACTATTTTTTATGAATTTCTTTGCACTCCATTATTTCTTATATCAGAAGTTCCTTCTGAAATAAGTTGCCTGCTTCTGCAGATTCATCTTTTAGAATTTAATTTAATCTCTCTTCCTGGTAGATATTAATAATATTCAGCAATGCCCTTCCCTTCTCTGATACTACATGGTTCCTGCATAATTAGGTAGGCCCTTTGACTACTTCTTGGCTAAGGAAGTGAAAAAAGCTTTCTCTGCCTTACAGATGAAAGTCCTATGCCAACATGGAGTCAGAAGATATCGTATATAAATTCCTAAGTAAAGCATTTGGAAAGGCCTACCTTGGAAAACCCTAGAAGCACAGCAAAATTCGTATGATTAAGAAATAATTTTTTAATGTTTTCAGCCACTGAGATTTGAGGTGAATTCATACTGGATCCTAACCTAGAGTTACTCTGTCTAATGTAACATATTTTGTGGTGAACCAAATTTTGTTTATTTGAAAAAGTCTTTATTTGTTATTTAAAAATAGTTTTGTTGAGAACATAATGCTAAGTTGTCAAATATTGTTTCTCTGGACTTCACTTATACTAATATTATACTATTGGCTTCTGGCTTAATTTTTTTTTCCTGTTGAGAAATCTATTAACTGTCCAAACTTTATTCCTTGTGGGTGACTTCCTTTTTCTCTGATGGCTTTTAAGATTTTTCTCTATACCTATTGTTTTCTTCAGTTTCACCACAATTTATGTAAGCATAAATTTCATTGTGCTTATCCAGACTGATGGGTGTGTTTGCTTTCATGTGGCTTTGTTTCACAGACAAGGAAATGCAAGGTAGGAGGATTTACCATTATTTAATTCAGCTATAGTTATAATTCTAATTCCCAGTAATTATATTGAGAACCCAGGATATCCCTCTCCTATTGTATTCCACCTTAACAAGGCCAGGCATCCTCAGGAAACCTCTCAGCTTTTCCCTCTAGTGTATGGGAAATGTATGTTCTTTCAGCTATTCTCCCAATAATTGCTGTCTGGCCATGCCCTGCTACACCAACTTGTTACATACCTGAATACCTTCTTACCATGCTTTGGTCTGAGTTTAACCCCAGCCTGCGGACATCCACCAGTCCCATTTCCAAGAGTTCAATTACTTGGACTAAACAGTTTCTCTCGAGACATGGGGCTGAGAAAATTCTGGGTGCTATCACTGTTATTTCAAAAGCTAATTCCCATTCCACAGAATGAAATATTTATCCCCCAGGGGAACCAAAAAAGCTCAAGAATATGTTGAAATCGTCTGCCCATTATCACTTCTGAATGCTTTTGCTGCTCGTTCCATTAGACAATCAGTAACTCAAAGCCAGATTTTTTTTTTTATCCCCAAGTGAAAAGTCCTACATTTGATCTAAAATTACAAATATACTGCAGTGCAGATGACACCCTGAAATTGACCAGAGGGTTTTTATTTAACATCAGAGCACTTAGAGCATTTCTGAACTAGCACCAGAAATTTATCTTTCATAAGTATATTCTCTGTATCATATGTGTTTCATGATGTATCAATACTTACTATTCTGACCAGTAAGACTTTGTTTTAGTACAGCTCTGGTATGAGGTAAATGAAGTTATGACTCAAAAATAGATTGTGACAACTTCTTTTTTCTTTTGGCTCTGGGAAAGACAAATCACATTTCCCTGTTACTCCTCCATGAGTTTCATCACCAGGTCATTTCTCTTTTCCTTCTACGATGTTGGATGTTCTATTCATTTTTTTAAAATACAGTAACTAGTCTATTCTTAAAACAGCCTTCTGCTAGCAATTTTTTAAATTTACCACTTGATGAATAACTGAATGATTATCTTTTAAAATCAGTTACACACACACACACACACACACACACACACACACACACACACACACACATATATATATATATGCACCTCAGGAATCCATGGTATTCAGGAGTTTAAGATCTTTCTGTAGCCCTATAGTTCTTCACTGATAAATAAGGAATAAGTCAGAAAAAGAAATGTGTTGATAGATGAAAATGTGTTGACCAAAAGGCTGGAGCAGCAAGATAGAATTGATAACACACTAATAATAATTCATAGTCATCTGAAGAACAAGGAACCATCCTGAGGCCAGCTGCATGGCTTCAACAAGTCAGCAGATGCAGAGCAAACACAGTTCCTACCTCCAGAATGAAATAATATCCTTTGAAATAACTCTACCATAGGGTGTTGTTAAAACTTTCACAATGATAGGCAAAGGCATTTCTGCCTATATAGAATCTAATAAGGTGTCCTGATCCATATCTCACACAGTGGCACATCCATCCTGAATCTGTCCCCAACAGATATGGAATCTGGGACAATTCACTCAGCCTACTTACATAAGCAGTCTGGCAATATTAATTCAGAACAATTTCAACCGTGAGTTTTGGGCAGAACAGCACAGTATGTAGCAACAGAACAGAGTCAGGGTCACATCATTCTTCTGTAGAGAAACAGAAACTCAGAACTTCAAATATGCTTCCAGACACCTGGTCCATTCACTCTACTCAGATGTTTATTTCAAAATATTTTATTTCTCCTCAAAACTCTATCATCATGTCCCCAAAACATCATTCTAGAAACAAAAACAGAAGCATCAGAAGATAACTTCCTCATCCCATTCCATCAAATCCACCAATATCAAACATCTGTTCTTTGTACACTGCTTCCTTCCTGAATGATAGGTGAACAGTGTTTCTCTTAGATAAAGTCAATTCCTCCAGCTGTGTTCTGGATCCTAGCTCCTGAAATTACCTATTTCATCTCCCCTGCCATCAGGTTTCTCCATTCACTGGATTATTCTCAAGACGTAACATATATGAACATCTTCCTGCTTTTAGAAATCCTCTTACAATCCTACATACCTCCAATTTTGAACATACTTCTCTGCTCCTTTAGTGGCAAAAAGATATAAAACCATTTTTATCCTCGTTGTCTCCATTATTTCATCACCAACTCTCTCTTGATCTTGTCATGTCAGGCTTTGATCTTCTCTACTCCAGTGAAACTAGTCTTGTTCTTGGCCAATAATGACAGTCATAAGGTCACACCCAATGGTCACGGTTGATCCTCTTCTTACACAGTCTCTCAGGAGCATTTGACTCAACAATTCACACTTTCTTCTTTCAAACACCTCTGTACTTGGATTTAAGGACATCAGATTTTTCTGATTTTCCTCTCTCACTGGTCATTTTTTCTTGGTCTCTTTTTTTGGATTCCACAAATCTTCCTGACTTCGAAGTACTGGCATACTTGGGCCTACACCTTGGACCACTTCTATTCTCTGACTACAGTCATTTCGGGCTGATCTCATCAAGCACCATAGATTAGCGTCACCCACGCATTAGTGCCTCCAATAATAACACCTCAACTCCAACATTCCCTCTGGGATCTATCTAGCTACTTATATGACACCTCTACTCGATATCTAGTAGTCACATTAATAGTGATATCTAATAGCTAAACTCCTCTTTGTCCTTCTTAAATAGACGTTTTTTCTAAGTTTTTCTCAACTCTATGTGGTATGATTGCTATCCCAGTCATGCCAGCCAATAAACATGGAATGCCTTGATTTTTCTGTTTATCTCTCCCACCCCACCATCAGTCCATCAACAAATCCCATCATCTCTGACTCCCATGTCTTCTTACCTCCTGAAATGTTAGTTCAAGACCGCGTCATCTCTCACCTGGACAACTGAATAACCCTCTGTTCTCTCCCCTTCTTTTGCTTTTCCAGATCCATGTTCTATCTATTGTTGGGTAACAAACTTTCTTAAAGCACAGTGACTTGAAAACAACAATAATTTGATTGTTCTTCATGGTTCTGCGTGATGACTTGACTCAGCTGAGCAATTATTTGGTTCATCTCACTTGACGTCTTTAACACAGTTGCAGTTGGATAGTGATTAAGACACTGAAAAACCTGGACCTTTCTTTCCCCATGTGGTCTCAGGGTTTGTCCTTGTTGGGGTCCAGAGTAGGCCACCCCAAAACATGCCTCCATGGCATATTGATTATTCTGAATTACAGTTTCTTAAGAAATGGCCAACACAAGAGGGACACTCTGACCCTCCTTTCTGTCTCCTTGAAAACAGAAAAAAAATCTCCTGCACCTGGAGGTAGAAGGACACCCTATCACCAAAGACAGGAACATCAGGCTGAGAAGTCTGTATAAACAAAACTTGTTAGTTCTTTAATTTACTACTCCAAATGCAAACTCTGTTTAGATTCTTCACTAATCGGGTACCTAAAACGTGAGTTTCATTGTGCTGTCAGCTCTTCAGAAAGTTTTTCCTTCTTTGTCTAAAGAGTATGAAAGCTGCCTGCTTTGGCCACTTCTTAAGTTTCATTTCTATGGGACCTCGTTGTGCAAGAATTAAAATTTGCTGCGTTTTCTCCTGTTAATCTGTCTTGTGTCAGTGTTATTATTAGTCCGGCCACAAAAAGTCAAGATGTATAGAGAGGGAAATTTCTCCCTCGCTAACATCTTCTCCGTGTGATCTCTTCAGTATGATAACCAGGCTTATTACATGGTAGATAAAGACTCCCAAAGTAAGTGACAGTCCTCTTAAAAACTAAACCTGGAACTGGTATAGCAACACTTCTGTACATTTTATTGGTTAGCATATAAGTCAAAGGCCAGGTCATACTCATTGTGGTGGGAGAGAACTACACAAGTGTATGAATTCTGGGAAATATGGCCCATTTTGAGCCATCTTTGGAGACTACCTGCCACATTCTCCAAAGAGATCCTTTTAAAACATAAATTATATCATGTAACTCTCCTCTCTATGCTTCAGAAAAATTTCCATGATTCTCAAAATAGATTTCAAAGTCCTTCACATGGCCTACCAGATCCTACACGACCTTGCTGCTGGGTACCTCGCTAATGTTATTCACTGCCACTCTCTGGAAATGCCACACACAAGTGTACTTTTTTTCTAAATTATCTGCACAATGGCTTCCATGTTTTAATTCATCTTACATTTTTAGTCTCTGATGGACTGTAGGAAATGCACGTCCAAACAAAGTCACAGGTGAAAGATGAGTAGATAAGAAATTAGCATTGTTCCTGCAGAACCAAGAGACTCAAAAACACCATTTCTATTACCTTCTAGGGTTTTGTTGCCTATAAAGGCCATCACATTTATCACATCTCCTGAACACTGCACTAACAGGCAAAGTGGGAATTATTTTCCTAGTTTTCAATTTAAGAACCCATAGTGACTTGTCTAATGTCAGAGATGTAGTAAGCGGTAGAGCCAGAACATAAACTCAACAACTCTAATTACTTACTCAGTGTTCTGGCTACTTTCTCATAATAAAAGTTCAGATAGGAGAAACTCTGAGACATCAGACTATCACAAAAGAATAAACTGCATCAATTTATACTTGTAGTGTGCTGTCTTATCTCCTCAATTCAGTTACTGGATAAAAATTATGTTGCAAGGACCTCCTTGGCATTTTATTTACTTTATTGTAGACAATAACCAGAGGCACATGGAGCAAATTATAGTCTTCACAGAGCTTTTTAACGTGGGCTGGAGTGATTTGGGATTCTCCTTATCCGGGTATTCATTCATTTATCAATACATTCACACTTTCCTTCATTTGCGCACTCAGCAATATCTTTAAGTGCTAGGCAACCCCTGTTTGTGCAATGCTTTTGTAAATGGTGCCACCTGCGCCAAATAAATAAAGGACAAGCTCTCACCCAAAAGAATTTGAAGCCCAGCTGAAAGAATAAGAAGGACATACATAACAATGTGAGAACAAAGCAAGAAATTTAGCCACAATGCAAAATAACAAAAGTAAATGTGAGCACATGAAAGATTTTTTTTTAAGTTCATTACCTCCTAAAGGAAGGTCTCAAATTTTTACTGGTCCCAGACATAGACTGCTTCTCAGACCATTCCCAGGAATTGATGCTTCTCAACTGTTACTGGGAAAGCTATTCCCTACAAAGATCTGAGGGACTTTAGAATATATAGTTATTCTTTTGGACGACTCAGCCTCGTATTTTACCTCAATATTTGCAATATGTTATCAATCTGGCTCACACTGATGAAGTCTAGTTACAGAATAACCTTCAAAACGTGCCTCATTTTGCAGACGAGCATCATGCTCACTGTGCTTAACATTAAAGGTTAGAAAGGGCAACCCATATATTTTCATCATTAGCTTCAGAAATCTAACAAGCCATGCTGATTCACAGACAACCAGAGCAACCTCTCCTGTAGAAGTTCAACCTCAAAGCATGTGGGGATGTGTCTAAATATAAATAGAAGTCATAAGAACAGAGTGGAGCATATTTCCAAAGCAGTACACTCATAGATGTCCTTGTCCACTGACAGCCACATGACTTGCCTATCCATTTTATGAGAACCAGCAGGGAAAGCGACCCCTGGTCTCAGTAGCAGGAAGAGTTGTGCTTCTACAGAGAAACTAGTTACTGAACTTTGTGAAACACATAACCACTTATATTCCTTTTTTAGCAAGTGTATAATATTGCATGGTTGTGATGACTAATTTTGTGTCATCTGGGCTGGAGCATGGTGTCCAGTTACATGGTCAAATATTATTCTGATTATTCTGTGAGGGGTTTTTTTGGATAAGATTAACATTTGAATCAGAGAACTCTGTGTAAAGCAGATCATCCCCTATATGTGGATGGGCCTCATCCAGTCTGTTGAAGAAATTAATAGAACAGAATGTTGACCTCCCCTGAGCAAGAGGGAATTCTGCCTACACATGGCCTTCAGACTTGAACTGCAGCATTGATTCTTCCTGGGTCTCCAGCTTGCCAACCCCCACTACAGATTTTGGACTCAACAGCCTCCATAATCATGTGAGCCAACCCTTAGAATAAATATTTGTTATTTATTATAAATATTTATTATATTTATTTCTTGAGTACATATTACATGCCAGGCTCTATACAAAGCAGGGAACAAAACAGACAAGATCCCTGCCCTCACGAGATTTACAGATTAGACCTGTGCTAATCAATAACTACTGTAGCTGCTAGACACATGTGGCTATGGACCACTTAAAATATGGCTAGTCCAAGTTGAAATGTGCTGTGAGTATAAAATGCATACTGAATTTCAAACACTTAGTATGAAAAAAAGTTAAATATCTCAAATTTTTATATGGATTACTTGTTGAAATGATAATAGTTTGGAGATATTGGGGGAAATAAAATATATTAAAAATTTTTTTAAGACACAACCTGGTACAACCATTTCTACACGTCCACAAAGAGAAGGGCAACCCTGGCAGAAAGAGCAGGTAACTGATGACACAAAGTATTTATCCTGAGATGTGGTCCACAATTGAGGTGGTAGAAACAAGAGAATCCTGGTAGCAGTGCATGCTAAGAACTGCAGTTTTTATGCTCTATAGTAATTCAGAGTATAAAAGGAAATTAAGAGCCCAAGAACGTGAAAATTTTGATGAGCCCTAAAACCAGATAAAGTAGAGGAACTTCTAAATAAAATTAAATTAGGACTTTCCTGGTGGTCCAGTGGTTAAGACTCTGCCCTTCCACTCCAGGGGGCACGGGTTCTATCCCTGGTTGGGGAAGTTTTGCATGCCATGCAACCAAGAAATTAACCAATTAATTAATTAAATTTAATTTAATACAAATATGAACTTTTTTTCTAAAAGAGAATCTACATTTTGAGAAAAAAAAGTATATATCTTCTATATACATATTTTATCTGTTCTGTTTCTCTGGAGAGCCCTAATACAATGGTGCACATTTTGGATACTGTGCATTCTTTCGACTTTCACAGGCTTTCCTATCATTAATGCTTCTTTGACTGATTTCTCTTACCAACTTTCATTTTAGTTTATCTAGAGACAGAGAAATGCAGTCCCTGACAGTCAGGAGCCAATCTGGCATTCATAGCTAGACCTTGGTGCTCTCCTATGGAAAGTCATTTCAGAGAACATCAATGTCACACAAGGCCAACTGTGACTCTGATGGATCAAGGACAAGAGCATAATCATGTCTGAATACAAACAAAAATATTAGCATTGCCGGAACCACAAAAATGTCTAAACATACCCCTATCTTGGCTAGTAGGAATGACTACAATTTTAGCCTCAGTCTAGTCTTTTCTCCTTTTAGATAAGATTTATTCAGATAGAATTACTCCCACTCTCTGACAGCATCCAATTCAGAACAAAGTCTGCTTCCTCAATCCTATTCAAAATTGATAAACCCAAACCCTTTAAAAAGTTATTTCTAAAACTCTTCTACTGAGGTGACTCACAGTTCTTGATGGTGTGCATTTTCTTTTGAAGAAACAAGCAGTAAACCCAACTTGTTCAACCATAAGTATATTTCTGATGGTCTTTGGTTAGAGAGCATTGACAACTTATCATGTATCATTAGTTGCCTTCAATTACTTCTGGATCAAATCAAGGTGGCTGCAATATTTAAGCAACAGCAACGCAAAGTGTGAAATTTAAAAAGACCAATAATAGTTTTGTATTCTAAACACATTCTCAATGCTACATTTTCTGATTTCAATGTTTATTTTAGTATCTTATGGCTATAATCCAATACTGAATATCAAAAGCACTCTACAAATTGCTGTCTAGGAGTATAAAATTAATCTCAAGTAGCTATATTGTTTCCTTTTCCTGAAGAAAACTATGGATTTATAATCATTGTAATTCTAGGTCTTATGAGTATTCTATAGCAAATACTTTTTAACTACCGCTGTTAATGCAACCACCAAAAGAAAAAATGTAGGATTATAAATTCCAATTCAATTTAGGAGGTAACAGAATGACAAAGTTACAAACTCAAATGATTAAAAAGACCAAACAAATTTGGGCACAGAAAAGAAGTACAAAGAGAAAACAGAAAATAACATGACAAATCCAAATGTATAAAAATACAAAACAAATTTAAAGTTCTTCTACTATGAAAAATAGAGTTACAGGGCTTCCCTGGTGGCGCAGTGGTTGAGAGTCCACCTGCCGATGCAGGGGACACGAGTTCGTGCCCCATTCTGGGAAGATCCCACATGCCAGCGGAGCGGCTGGACCCGTGAGCCATGGCCGCTGAGCCTGAGCATCCGGAGCCTGTGCTCCGCAACGGGAGAGGCCACAACAGTGAGAGACCCGCGTACCGAAAAATAAATAAATAAAATAAAATAAAAATAGAGTTACAGAGATTTAATTAATGGTCCTACTGAAGGAATCAAAAACAGGATAAAATAAGTAAAACAAAAGTCTTCAAGACATCACACTATGGCAACAAAGGACGGTGATGCCTGAGAAATGCAAATGAGGTGAGTCCTAAAATCCCCCTGAAATTTGCCTTGAAGTGTTTCTAGACCACTGAAACAGGAAGGGGAAACTTAGGCAGATAATCTGAGTCATAAGGAGATGGAGCTAAGAGGCCAGGTAGAACAAGGCAACTAGAGTTTACCAGACAAAATTCTCAAGAGGAGAGGGCTACACAGAGAAAGGACACTGAAATCTGCAGAAGATCCTTCTTGAGTATTTGACATAGTACTGAACATTACATATGCATGAAGAAAATATCAGAGGTCAGGGAAAAACCACCCAAAATGATTATCTGTCATACAGGGCTGAAAGCAATGCCCATTCCTACCAACCAAATGAGAAAACATTGTATTTTATGGATCATTGGGTAGAGTATTCAGATAGTCCTCTATTCTAATATTCAAAAAACACACACAAGTACATGGAGTAGGAAGGGAAATGATGTTCCTGCAATTTTATTTATTTCTTAAACATCAGCCTTTATTTTCATTAATTTTCTCTATTGTTTTTCTGTTTTTTATTTAATTGATTTCTTCTCTGACCTGAATCATTTCCTTTTTTTTGCTTGCTTCGGGATTAACTTACTCTTCTTTTTCTAGTGTCTTAAAGTTGGAAACTGAGGTTATTAATTTGAGACCCTTTTTTTCCCCTAATATAAGAGTGTAGTGCTATAAATTTCCCACTAAGTACTGTTTTAGCTGCATCAGGAAAATTTTAATATGTTGTGTTTTTCATTCATTTTCATTCACTTCAAAATACTTTCTAATTTCCTTTTAAATTCTTTGTCTTATGGGTTATTTAGAAGATCTCTAAAATTCCAAAGTTTATTTTTATTATTATTACTTCTAACTTAATTCCATCATGCTCACAGAACATACTTTCTATGAACTGAATCTTTGAAAATTTATTGAGACTCATTTTATGTTCCAGAATATGATCTATCTTGTTTAATGTTCAATGTGCATTTTAAAATTGAGCAGTTTAGGCTGGTTTGGGGGAATGTTCAATAAATGTAATTAGGTCAAATTGTTTGAGAGTATTATTCAAGTTTTCTACAACCTTACTGGTTTTCTGTCTACTTGTACTATTAATATCAAGAGTAGATGTTGAAATATTCAACTGTAATTGTGGATTTGTTTATTTTTCTTTGCAGTTCTTTCAGTTTTTGCTTGATGTATGTTCAGGCTCTATTATTAAATGCATAAATAATTAGTATTGTTAAGTCCTCTTAATGAATTTATCCCCCTTATCACTATAAAATGACTCTCTTTATTGCTGATAATGTTCATTCTAAAATCTACTTTGATATCAATATAGCCACTCCAGGTTCTTTTGATTACTATTACAATGGCATATTTTCATTTTACTTTTATCTTTTTCTGTCATTTTAAAAAATACTTCTTTATACTACTTTCTTATTCCCTTCTCCTTTGGGGACTCCATTTTACATTTATTAAACTACTTGAAGTTTTCCCACAGCTCTCTGATGTTATCTTCATTTTGTCATTCTTTTCATCTATTTCCTTTTGAAAACTCTCATTACTCTATCTGTAATTCTCTGATGTCTAATCTACTGTTAACCTCATCTAATGTATTTATCATCTTGGACATTGTAATTTTCATCTTAAGAAGTTTGATGTGGGGATATATATATTTTCTTCATGTCTCTGCTTAATATGCTCAGTCTTTTCCCAGCTTCTTGAACACATGGATTACAATCACAGTTCTAACATTCTTATTTACTAATTTTGTCATGTGTTTCATTTGGGGGTTGTTTTAGTTGATTTTTAGTTTTACTTCTCAATATTGATCATATTTTCTGCTTCTGTGACATGCCTGGTAATTTTTTATTATATGCCAACATTATGAATTTCACTTCATTGTATGTTGGATATTTTTGTATTTCTATAAATACTCTTTACCTTTTTTCTGGGACAGAAATAAGTTACTCTGAAACAGTAGACTTACTTTGGGTCTTGCTTTTCAACTTTCTTAGGCAGGACCAGAGCAGTATGTAATCCATGATGAATTTTCCCTACTACTGAGATGAAAGCCTTTTGAGTACTTTCTTTGATGTCCTATGAATTAAGAGGTTTTCCTCTCTGGCTGGTGGGAATAGGAACTACTCTCAATCCTAGTTAAAGTACTATTTTCTTTAATCCTTTCACGTAATTCTTCCTCTGGTTTCATATATTTCCTTTACATGCAAGTATTTAATCAGTATGCACAGAAAGACTTGAGGGGGAATTCTTCAGCTCTCTCTATGTGCAGCTCTCTTTTCTCTGCTGCTTTTCCCTGTCAACTCAAGCCACCTTGGTCTCCATGGACTCACAACATTCTATTCTCAGTTGAAGGAGACTGTTGGATTCTATCTGGGTTTTCTCTGCCTGTAACACAGCCTCAGAGCTTTCTCCAGGCAAAAACCAGGGCAGTGTTCAAGTTCACCTTGTTTGTATACAATCTCCCAGACGTCACTGTCCTTTGTTGCCTGATGTCCAGTATCTTTAAAACCATTTTTGTATATGTTTAGTTATTTCAGAGGTTATTTCTAGTTCCTTGTATTGCATCCTCACTGGGAGTAGATCCCAGAATTGAGGCTTTAAATTTACAAAATACTGATGCCATATAGGAAAAAGAATCCAAGTTTGATATAGTATGCCCTGATTCTGCCCAAGTATGTAATTATTGGTCCAAGATATGAATGCTTTCTAAGAATGATAGGATTGATATTTCCTTAATATTTTTTATTTCATACACAATAAAGGGAAGAAGATGTCTCTCATTAAAGGCATCCGAGTCTACCCCTACTTTTATTTTCTCAACTGTTATGGTCTATTAATTCTCCCATCAGCTACATCAAGGGAGTGACTGGATAGCTCTCATCTGTTATGGACACAATTTTCTGCATTTAGAACAATACAGAGAATCATACTGGCAATAATTTGGGGAAGCAGAGACTATGAACTCTGCTCATGGTGTTTCCTTTTTACTGTTGCTTTATGGACTTCATATCATACTTGGGTTGAAGTTCAAAGAAGTTTTAATACGTGTAAACCCAGGGAGCTCATAAGCCATGTCCCAAACTCTACAACTGTGGTCAGTCTTTATTTTGCTCTGCTGTAAGGATTGCTGACTCATACCCATATCTCAAAGCAATTTTCCACTCCATTTAGCTTACGTGTTTATTTAGGAAATACTTATTGAGTGCCTACTATGTTAAGGCACTGTGTGAGACACTAATTTTATAAAATATGAAACAAAGAATAGTCTCTGTACTAGTGAAGTATATAATCTGGTGATGACATAATAATGCAGGTTGTCAAATAAATAAGTATTTAAATACAAATTGTATTCATTGCTATGAAAGAAAGTAACAAGGGGCTATGCTAGAGATTAAAAAACAATCAATTCTGATAACATGGGGAGGTCCTATCTAAGACAGTAACATGTAAGTGACCCACTGAAGGAAGAGAGCTAATCATAGCAATAGCACAAAAGAGAGCTGACAGAGACATATGTTTGTACTGACATATTATGAAAGGAAAGATGAAGTTGTTGTGTTCAAGGATATGAAATAAAGCCATTGTGGCTGAAGTGCAGCAATGGAGAGAGCAGAACCAGATGAGGTTGGAAGATAAGCAGATGCCATACCACACAGGGTCCTAAGTGCAATACTCATTGAAGACTTTAAACCATGGGATGTCAGAATCATCTTTATGTTCTTGGAATATTACTCAGCCATAAAAACAAATGAAATAATCCCATTTGCAGCAACATGGATAGACCTCGAGATTATCATACTAAGTGAAGTAAGTCAGACAGAGAAAGACAAATATCATATGATATCACTCATATGTGGAATCTAATTTTTAAAGATACAAATAAACTTATTTACAAAACAGAAACAGACTTACAGATATTTAAAACAAACTTATGGTTACCAAATGGGAAACATGGTGGGGGGAGGGATAAATCAGGAACTTGCGGTTAACATACACACACTACTACATATAAGATAGATTACCAACAAGGACCTACTGTATAGCACAGGGAACTCTACTCAATATTCTGTGATACCTATATGAGAAAATAATCTGAAAAAGAATGAATATATGTATACGTATAACTGAATCACTTTGCTGTACACCTGAAACTAACACAACACTGTAAATCAACTGTACTCCAATAAAAAAAATTTTAAGTAAAAAAAAGAATAATCTTTATGTTCTTGAAAGATCACTCTAACTTCCATATGTATAACAGATTGGAGGAAACAAAAGTAGAAGCAAAGGTATCAACTAGGGAACTAATGCAGGAGTCCAGATGAGAAAGATAGTGAAATACACTGAGGTGGTGGTGGTGGTGGAGATTGAGAGAGTGGGTGACTACATGTTAGGATAGAGAATTTGTTTATGGATGGATATCTGAAGGTAAGGGAGGGGAGGAATAAACCTTAAGTCTCAAGTTTCTGATTTAACGATTAAATTAACTATGATGTTGTTCACTGAGATGGGAAAAGACTAAGTTAGAAAAAGTGTTAGAGGTGAAATCAAGAGTTCATTTTTGGGCCATTAAGTTTGGAATACCCAGGGGTTATCAAAATAAAGATGTTAAGTAGCCAGCTGAATAAATAATTCCGAGGAGGAGTTTGAAATGGAAATACAATCTTGGTAGTTATTAGAATTTAGGTCATATTTAAAGACATGAGACTGGATAAACTAGCTAAGGAGAGAATGTAATCAGGGGAACCTAAGACTTATCGTCAAGTATGAGAGCTAATATAATATGTCAACTTGACTGAATCATAGGATGCCCAGATGTCTGGTTAAACATTATTTCTGGGTGTGATTGTGAGGAGATTTCCAAAAGCGATTAGCATTTGAATTGGTAGACTAAATAAAGTACTTTGCCCTCCCCAGTGGGGTTGGGCATCACCCAATCCACTGAGGACCTGAATAGAATAAGGAGGAGGAGGGGAGTATTTGCCTGCTCCCTCTGTTTGACTGTTGAGTTGGAGCACTGACCTTCTCTTGCCCTTAGCACTTCTGATTCTCAGGCCTTCAGATACAGAATGGAATCGAATGTCTGGCTCTCAGGCTTTCAAACGATATGATGGTCTTCCTGGGTCTCCAGATTGCAGATGGTAGATCATGGGGCTTTTCAACCTCCATAATCACTTGACCCAGTACCTTTTTGATAAATAGATGATTGATAGATAGATAGATAGATATAGATAGATAGATAGATAGATAGATAAAGTTCTTTTTCTCTGGAGAACCCTAATATACCAATAAACATCTAGATTTCAGGCAGAAGAAGAAGAGTAAAATAGAAGAAGGGGGGAAAAAGGACAGAGTGATATCATAAAAACCAAAGGAGGAAAGTGTTTTAAGGAATACAATGTGAGTAGATTGGGGAAAGGCAAGTGTCAATTAGTTTCAAGTGTCAATAGCGCTCTCGTGAAGAACAGTTTTCACGAAACATTAGAAGTAACAGTCAGATTAAATAGGTTGAAAAGAGAAAGGAAGTGAGGAAGTAGAGACTGCATGCGTGACAAATAACTTGGGAAAAAGTTATTTGGAAGGAAATCAGTGAAGTACAGTAGTTAATAGAGGGTGAAATGGGGTTAAGGGAGGAGTTTGTAAAGAGATATATATCTATATGTAGATATAGATGTAGATGTAGGTATAGATTTAGATATAGATAGATATATCCTTTCTCATTTTTCTTACTGAATTAGACCCTGAATATTTGTCCTGGTACAAATTTGAAACATACAAATAAGTTAGGGGAAAAAAATCAAAGTTACCTATAGCATCATCAAGGACGGAAGGCTTCGTGGCAGTTCACTGTCCTGAAAGGTATGTGGAAAGCCACTCTATCAATATTTGTACAAAGCAACATATATATATATATTTATTTATTTATTTATTGATTGATTGCTCTATGCGGGCCTCTCACTGTCGTGGCCTCTCCCGTTGCGGAGCACAGGCTCCGGACGCACAGGCTCAGCGGCCATGGCTCACGGGCCCAGCCGCTCCGCAGTGTGTGGGATCTTTCCGGACCGGGGCATGAACCCACGTCCCCTGCATCGGCAGGCAGATTCTCAACCACTGCGCCACCAGGGAAGCCCAAAGTGACGTATTTTCAAAACTTATTAGTATCAACACATTTTTACAAAACTACTATCCAACCAAAAATAGCCTTTCTGTTTAACCAGAAGAAATATTTTTGACACAGATCCTTGTAAAATTGCAGTCATTCATATGATATGTGTAGCTATGAAAAGCTTTCTTTCTCTGACTGTATAAAACTAAGCACTACCAGACATAAGACAGAGGGTTTGACCTCAAATTTAACTTCAAGATTTGCTTTTCCTGAAATTTTACTGCAAAAAGAGCTAAACTCACAGGATATTTCCAGCAAATGTGAGAATTTTTCAGTTCTTTGCCCACATATTGTGTGAGTTATAGATAGGTGAAGAGTAGATAAATAAGCACAGATGAAGAAATGAGCAAAGCCCCTAATTGCAAGGGAGCAGGTTAGAAACTGGTCTTATTATTTAATATAAAAACATATAAAGTTTAAGGGAAGGGATTGTTTTTTAATTAGTAGTTTCTATCCAAGAATGCCCAAAATATTCCATTCATTCTTGCTGAACACAATGAGGTTGACCTTATTATTTTAATTTTACAGATGAAGAAAGTAAGTTTTATGGAAGTTAAACATCTTACCTAAGTATATACAACTGATAAGTATCATCAGAGTTAGTGTTTAAGTCCAGCTTTTCCAAGTCCAAAGCCAATGTTTCCAAAGATATAGCATAATATCTGCAGTAGAAGGAAGTGGTTAGGAATGTAGGCTAGGAACCAGACTGCCTGAGTTCAATACCTAATTCCACTCCACTTTAATCTGTGAATTTGTGCAAGTTATTTCTTCTGCTCTACCTCAGTTTTCTCATTTATAAAATGGGGATAATGATATTTACCTCATAGGATTTTTATGAGAATTAAATGAGTTTAAACAGTGCTTGAACCATATACCTCAGTAAATGACAACCGTTTTTAAGAAAAACCGTTCTTCTCTATTTGGTAATGTTACCCTTTTATGAAGAGTGTTCTTAGTAACTAGTGAGCAAAGACGCTTCACAGTCAAATCACCCTATTTGATCTTATATCTGAATACAGACAACCAGAATTTTAATTTCAAAATCCTGACCAAATTGTCTTCGGTCCATCGCTGCTTATGTATTTGCTTTTGGTTCAAGCTTTCCCTACCCCACCCTCCAGTAAGTCTTTGTTTATCTTCCTGTGAAAAAAAGGGCAGTGACTAAATCCAGCAGCACCAAAGCTGGGAAAGCTTCCAAGTTCATTTGCAGAATACTCCACAGAGCTAGATAAGTGTGATCTGTCACAATATTGTAAGTTTGCACTAAGTCTGCATTCTAAAAACTCACTGCGATAAAAGGAAAGCAAACAGGAAGGAACAGCTGGGTCAGCGGGCTTCTCCATTCATTGCATGGTAATGACTTTGCCCACACTAATTGCCCCTTTCTCCTACAAACAATAGAATTCAGATGAGTAGATGCGTCAGAACTGGGTTGCTCTAAGATGACCGAAAAGGACTCCTGTCTTTTATATAATTGTAGCCTTTTGGCCTTGTGGTTGTTACATGCAATAAATGTCATTTTAAGAGGACTAGCCCTTACATCCCATCAAAATCTTACCCGGAAACCTGGAGCATAGAACTCTGGTATTCTCTCATATTGTGGCAGAAAAGCAACAGTACAAGGCACATTGCCGAAATAGCATGGTCCAAGGGAGGTAAAGCTGATCTGTTTTGGGGTAGAAAGCTTTTCCGCTGAATTTGCTGGAAAAGCAGGAGAAAGGGCTACTTAACACTCATCTTTTGAATATTATGCATCCTACCTGTCCCTGTGATGGAAGAGCAGACAAATGAGGGACTGCAAACAGAAAAAAAGGAATCAACAATTTGAGGATAAACTGATACTGGCGTGTATGTGTGCACATCCGGGTTTTCCTGGAGTGGCTAGGGAATAAATGATATTTATGCCAAAGTATGGCTTTATAGAAATTATTTCAGAGTTCTTGTGCTTACTCCGAAATTTTATTACATATTTGGAAGTTTGATAAGCATAGGGAAAATCCAAAGCTCCTAGCTATGGGAATTAAATACTTAGAAAAATCAACTAGAGGCAAAAGAGAAGAGAGAAAAGCTTCAACAGATCAAAAGTTTCACAAAAGTGTCACTTTCCAATATAAATATAAACTACCTCAGCATTGTCTGTGTGTTTACCCGTGTGCATATATGTGTGCATTCACACATGGTCACACACACAAAGAATTTAAAGCCAAGCAATTTGAATAGAAATAATACACACGTCTCAATTATCTGGATGCTACAAGAAAAAGCAAAAATGATTCTGACCAGAATAACTTTTATAATTGTTTTAGTTTTCCATTTCAATCATGTGTAGACTATTTTAGAACAGTTTTTTTCTTTTTAAGAAAATTATTTGGCAACCATTGGAATGGAGAACAAAATAGGCCCATTTATTTATTTTTTTCAGATGGACTACTAATACAGATGGTGCTATTAAAATTATGTTAAAGTAATGTTCACAGAAAAGTGGGATTTAAATTCAAATATTTTTAAAAGTTCATTCAGAAGGAAAAAGAGTGATACTTTGAGTCAAGATAAGACAACCTTCCAAATAATTTATGCAATACTTCAACTATCAACAAAATAATTTATGTTATTGAACTTCCTCTTCCAAATGTAAAAATTTAAATATCTCCTGCAATTCTTTTCATTATTCCACGGAGTCTTCATCTCAAGAACACTGGTAAAAGAGGAATAATTGCATCGTTAACACTTGTTTAATGGGGTCTACTCAAAAATACCAGTGGAACTGACTATTTATAATTATTGCTGCAGCAAATGGTTTCATATGGGCTAAATAATAAAAAATATAAGCCAGGATTTCTTAGAGGTGGGCTTGAATATTTGACAAACTTCTGAAATAATCTCAAGCAAGTAAAACTCAAGAGAAATAAACATTTGTCTTCTAATTGCTGTCATGATAAAAACTTTCCATAACATAAATTATTGAATTATACTGCTCAGACTGGAGCAGTAGGTAGAATAACCAGCCTTTGGTCTAGATCATAGCTTGGATACATCGCTTTCCTTCCTCTGAGTTGTTAGGTAGATTAAGACAGAAAATACAAATTTGCAGAGCTCCCACTGTTGGCAGAACAATGGCATATATGACAACATCTGATTTCCAGAGCCCTTCTCAGGTATCATACTTCCAAAGAGTTAAAGTGGCAAATAATGCCACATCTAGCACCTGTGAGCCAAGCTGGAACCTTACGTTCAAAGTCAGATTTTTTAGTCAAGATGGGTGTATGTTTTTGTTGTTGTTGTTTGGGTTTTTTTTTTGCGGTACGCGGGCCTCTCACTGCTGTGGCCTCTCCCGTTGCGGAGCACAGGCTCCGGACGCGCAGGCTCAGCGGCCACGGCTCACGGGCCCAGCCGCTCTGCGGCATGTGGGATCTTCCCGGACCAGGGCACGAACCCGCGTCCCCTGCATCGACAGGCAGACTCTCAACCACTGCGCCACCAAGGAAGCCCTGGGTGTATGTTTTTAATTATATTTCAATCAAGTTAAAAATTTTTTCCTTTAAACTATTCATCCTCAGCAATAATGTTTAAAAACAAAAATAGTCTCTATGAAATATTTTCTAGAAATATATGAAATATGAGTAAACTTGTTTAGTAATATTTATTGCTCAATATCCTTAATCATTTACGCCTTTAAAAGAGAGAAGGAGAGTTTTCCAGTGTGCTTCTCCTTGAACTCTAAACATTTTGGTTCCTGCTTTTTTAAGGAAGCCCAAAATCCAGAGAAAACAAGGACGATGAAGAGAGTTATATAAAGAGTCAAAAAACGGTTGCAGTCAGAATACTTTCAAAGAATTGGGCTTCCCTGGTGGCGCAGTGGTTGAGAGTCCACCTGCCGATGCAGGGGACACGGGTTCGTGCCCCGGTCCGGGAGGATCCCACATGCTGCAGAGCGACTGGGCCTGTGAGCCATGGCCTCTGAGCCTGCGCGTCCGGAGCCTGTGCTCCACAAAGGGAGAGGCCACAGCAGTGAGAGGCCCGCGTACCGCAAAAAAAAAAAACCAAAGAATTGTGTATGAAATTCTAAGGAGAACTGAGAGACAGCTATGTACATTTAATTTAAATCACCAGTGCAAGTGTATGTGAGAGAATGATTAGTTTGAAAAATTCTATTAACAATGTCATTCAAGTGCCTGAAATAATCAATGCATGTTGGCAAAACTTATGAAAATAAGTTTTATGAATTTATTCATATAACAAATATTTATTGAGAGCTCACTTTATGCCAGAAAAATTCCCTGCCTTCATGAAATTAATATTAAATAGTAAAAAACTATATATGTCCAAATAAAATATATAATATGTTGGCTGGTGATAAATGCTAAATAAAATTTTATTTTATATAGTAAAACAAAGTTGCAACGGTGTGTCTGTTAGTTATCTATTACCACAGTATTGCAGCATTCAGCAATAGGTGTTTATTGCACATGCATCAACTATGCTGACCTGGCTGGGGTTGGCTGGCTGTAGGATGATGAAGTTGATCTCAGGTGAGGTGATTGGGGCAACTCAGCTCTAACCCACGTGCTTCTCAACTTCCAGGAGGCCAGTCTGAGCAGGTTCTCAGGGCCTTGGAAGGGGTGTGAGGGAGCAAATGCAGACAGTCAAGGCTTCTTGAGACCTAGACTCAGAACTGGCACACTGTCACTTCTAATTCATTTTACTGGCTAAAGAAAGTCATATTATAGAACCTAGACTCAAAGAACAGTGTAGGTCATACAACCCACTAGGAGAGAGAACTGGAGAGTCAAGAGTAAACAGTATGGATACAAGGAGAGGTAAAAATGGGGCCAATGATGCATTTACAGTGTGGAGGGTACTTGAAAAGAGTGGTCAAGAAAGGGGTTATCGATCTCTTTGATCCAATTGACCTTAGGGAGGTGAAGGGGTGAGCCACTGGGATATCTAGAAGAAATACTTCAAGTGAAATGGCCATGAGGCAGGATGGAGAAAATGAGGGGAAGTGGTAGAATACGGGGTTACAGAGGGGGTAAGGGAGGTGAATTGGAGCAAAGATCCTTCAGGGCCCTGTAGGCCCTTGAAAGATCTTTGATTTTACTCTAAGTAAGAGAAGAAGCCATTTAAAGATTATGAGAAAAGGCAAAACATAATTTAATACTTAAGGGATTTACTACAACTAATGAAATGCCGGGTAGGCTAGTGGTTGTCGTGAAAATTGAAAGATTAATTGAGAGCCATAGACAGATAGGCACTTACAGACAATAAGAGGAATTAGTAAATTCTACATGTACGATCCTATATACAAAACTATGTATATAATACCTTAAAGGAAATTTAATGGTTATTGAAAGTAAAGTGGTTTACAACCTGCTTATGCTGAATTTAGAAAATAGCCCAGCTAAGCAAAGACTTCACTATAGCTATGACCTTGGATGTATTACTGCTAGGCTCATTGAGCACAGATGTCCTTTATTTTATATAGTATATGCATTTCTGAAAAGTTTTCTGGAGTTTTGGATTTTTAAAGTGAAGTAATTTCCCAATTGTTATAATTTAAAGTATGTAACTTCATGCAAAAAATGAATTGAAATTCCCCCAATAAAAAAATTGCCATAAAGAATAAGAGAATTTAATAAAGTAGCAAGTAAAAAAGTTAACATACAAAAAGCAATATCCTATGTGTATATAAATATAATCAAATAGAAGATTTAATGGAAAAAGGCCACATTTGCAACAGCAAAAAAATAGTAACAATAATATAAAATACCTAGGCTAAACTTTAAGAAGAAATATCCACACCTCTATGTGGAAGTCTATAAAACACCTTTAAATGATGCAAAAGTAGATGTAAACAAATGAAAAGATATACCATGTAATTAGATAGGAAAAATCAACATCATAAATAGATCAGTTTTCCCTAATATAGAGATTTAATACAATACCACATGTTAACTAGAATGAGAACTAGACATGTTGACTATAAAATTCATTTGAAAAGATAAACAAAGATACTGAAAAAGAAGTGGGGGACTGGCTAGTTTTATCAGTTATTAAAATACACTATAGGGTCTCATAACAGTGTTTCATAAAAAGATAGACAAATGGAACAGAATAAAACATTCAGAAATAAACCCCATTACATATATACACAGGTAAAATATAGAATACAATAAAAGTGACATCTCAAATCTGAGGAGAAAGATAAACTTTTTAGTAAACGGAATTACAATAACTGGAGAGCCATATGGAAAAAGAGATTAAAATTCCATTCCTTATGCCATAAATGAGAATAAATTCCAAAAGTAGATTGTAAAAATAAAACATGTCATACTAGAAGTCAATATGGCTAAATTCCTATAATCTGGGAGTGGGAAATTTTGACTCCTTACTACTCAAAGTCCAGAAGTGATACAGGAAAATATGGATAAATTTGAAGACATAAAATAAAAAGATACTTTTTGCATGGCAAAATATATCATGAGCAAATAAAAAAGACAAATGACAAGATAGGAAAAATATTAACTAAAGTGTTACCATCCTTAATATATAAAGAGCTCCTAAAATAAAGAAGAAAAAAGACTAACAACTCTATTTTTTAAGGAAATACAAAACTGTACAGAGAATACAAAGAGAACTAAAGGCAAATGACTCAACTCTAAGGACTCAACCTCACTGATAAAGAGATATAAAAATTAAAACTCCACTGACATATTCTTTCTCCACTACTAGAAAATCCAAAAGGTTGAAACCACATTCTGTTGTTAAATCAATGAAGAATCAGGCACCCTTATATATTATTATTATAGCTAAAAAATGTAAAAATCCTCAGGAGAGAAATTTAATAATATATAGCAAATTAACATATGGATTTACCTTTTTTTTGGTTAACATCTTTATTGGAGTATAATTGCTTTACAATTGTGTGTTAGTTTCTGCTTTATAACAAAGTAAATCAGCTATACATATACATACATCCCCATATCTCTTCCCTCTTAGTTCTCCCTCCCTCCCACCATCCCTATCCCACCCCTCTAGGTGGTCACAAAGCACCGAGCTGATCTTTCTGTGCTATGCTACTGCTTCCCACTAGCTATCGATTTTACATTTGGTAGTGTATATATGTCCATGCCACTCTCTCACTTCGTCCCAGCTTACCCTTCCCACTCTCCATGTCCTCAAGTCCATTCTATAGTAGGTCTGCATCTCTATTCCCATCTTGCCCCTAGTTTCTTCATAACCTTTTTTTTTTTTTTAGATTCCATATATATGTGTTAGCATATGGTATTTGCTTTTCTCTTTCTGACTTACTTCACTCTGTATGACAGACTCTAGGTCCATCCACCTCATTACAAATAACTCAATTTCGTTTCTTTTTATGGCTGAGTAATATTCCATTGTATATATGTGTCATACCTTCTTTACCCATTCATCAGTCGATGGACACTTAGATTGTTTGCATGTCCTGGCTATTGTAAATAGAGCTGCAATGAACATTGTGGTACATGACTCTTTTTGAATTATGGTTTTCTCAAGGTATATACCCAGTAGTAGTATTGCTGGGTCGTATGGTAGTTCTATTTTTAGTCTTTTAAGGAATCTCCGTACTGTTCTCCATGGTGGTTGTATCAATTTACATTCTTACCAACAGTGCAAGAGGGTTCCCTTTTCTCCACACCCTCTCCAGCATTTATTGTTTCTAGATTTTTTTGATGATGGCCATTCTGACTGGTGTGAGGTGATACCTCAGTGTAGTTTTGATTTACATTTCTCTAATGATTAATGATGTTGAGCATTCTTTCATGTGCTTGTTGGCAATCTGTATATCTTCTTTGGAGAAATGTCTATTTAGGCCTTCGGCCCATATTTGGCTTGGGTTTCTTGTTTTTGTGATATTGAGCTGAATGAGCTGCTTGTATATTTTGGAGTTTAATCCCTTGTCAGTTGTTTAGTTTGCAAATATTTTCTCCCATTCTGAGGGTTGTCTTTTGGTCTTGTTTATGGTATCCTTTGCTGTGCAAAAGTTTTGAAGTTTCATTAGGTCCCAGTTGTTTACTTTTGTTTTTATTTCCATTTCTCTAGCAGGTGGGTCAAAAAGGATCTTGCTGTGATTTATGTCACAGAGTGTTCTGCCATGTTTTCCTCTGAGAGTTTTATAGTGTCTGGCCTTACATTTAGGTCTTTAATACATTTTGAGTTTATTTTTGTGTATGGTGTTAGGGAGTGTTCTCATTTCATTCTTTTACATGTAGCTGTCCAGTTTTCCCAGCACCATTTATTGAAGAGACTGTCTTTTCTCCATTGTATATTCTTTCCTCCTTTATCAAAAATAAGGTGACCACATGTGTGTGGGGTTACCTCTGGGCTTTATATCCTGTTCCATTGATCTATATTTCTGCTTTTGTGCCAGTGCCATACTGTCTTGATTACTGTAGCTCTATAGTATAGTCTGAAGTCAGGGAGCCTGATTCCTCCAGCTCCGTTTTTCTTTCTCAAGATTGCTTTGGCTATTCAGGTTCTTTGTGTTTCCATACAAATTATGCAATATTTTTTTTACTAGTTCTGTGAAAAATGCCATTGGTAGTTTGACAGAGATTGCATTGAATCTGTAGATTGCTTTGGGTAGTATAGTCATTTTCACAATATTGATTTTTCCAATCCAAGAACATGGTATATCTCTCCATCTGTTTGTATCATCTTTAATTTCTTTCATCAATGTCTTATAGTTTTCTGCATACAGGTCTTTTGTCTCCCTAGGTAGGTTCATTCCTAGGTATTTTATTCTTTTTGTTGCAATGGTAAATGGGAGTGTTTCAATAATTTCTCTTTCAGATTTTTCATCATTACTGTATAGGAATGCAAGAGATTTCTGTGCATTAATTTTGTATCCTGCTACTTTACCAAATTCATTGATTAGCTCTAATAGTTTTTGGGCAGTATCTTTAGGATTCTCTATGTAGAGTATCATGTCATCTGAAAGCAGTGACAGCTTTACTTCTTTTCCAATTGGGATTCCTTTTATTTCTTTTTCTTCTCTGATTTCTGTGGCTAAAACTTCCAAAACAATGTTGAATAATAGAGATGAGAGTGGGCAACCTTGACTTTTCCTGATCGTAGTGGAAATGGTTTCAGTTTTTCACCATTAAGGACGCTGTTGGCTGCTGGCTTGTCATATATGGCCTTTATTATGTTGAGGAAAGTTCCCTTTACGCCTACTTTCTGGAGGTTTTTTATCATAAATGGGTGTTGAATATTGTCGCAAACTTTTTCTGCATCTATTGAGATGATCATATGGTTTTTCTCCTTCAATTTGTTAATATGGTTCATCACATTGATTCATTTGCATATATTGAAGAATCCTTGCATTCCTGGGATAAACCCTAATTGATCGTGGTGTATGAGCCTTTTAATGTGTTGTTGGATTCTGTTTACTAGTATTTTGTTGAGGATTTTTTGCATCTATGTTCATCAGTGATATTGGCCTGTAGTTTTCTTTCTTTGTGACATCTTTGTCTGCTTTTGGTATCAGGGTGATGGTGGCCTCATAGAATGAGTTTGAGAGTGTTCCTCCCTCTACTATATTTTGGAAGAGTTTGAGAATGATAGGTGTTAGTTCTTCTCTAAATGTTTGATAGAATTCACCTGTGAAGCCATCTGGTCCTGTGCTTTTGTTTGTTGGAAAATTTTTAATCACAGTTTCAATCTCAGTGCTTGTGATTGGTCTGTTTATATTTTCTATTTCTTCCTGGTTCAGTCTCGGAAGGTTGTGCTTTTCTAAGAATTTGTCCATTTCTTCCAGGTTGTCCATTTTATTGGCAAATAGTTGCTTGTAGTAATCTCTCATGATCCTTTGTATTTCTGCAGTGTCAGTTGTTACTTCTCCTCTTTCATTTCTTATTCTATTGATTTGAGTCCTCTCCCTTTTTTTGTTGATGAGTCTGGCTAATGGTTTATCAATTTTGTTTATCTTCTTAAAGAACCAGCTTTTAGTTTTATTGTTCTTTGTTATTGTTTCCTTCATTTCTTTTTCATTTATTTCCTATCTGACCTTTATGATTTCTTTCCTTCTGCTACCTTTGGGTTTTTTTTTGTTCTTGTTTCTCTAATTGCTTTAGGCATAAGGTTAGGTTGTTTATTTGAGATGTTTCCTATTTCTTAAGGTAGGAGTGTATTGCTATAAACTTCCCTCTTAGAACTGATTTTTCTGCATCCCATAGGTTTTGGGTCATCGTGTTTTCATTGTCATTTGTTTCTAGGTGTTTTATGATTTCCTCTTTGATTTCTTCAGTGATCTCTTGGTTATTAAATAGTGTATTTTTAGCCTCCATGTGTTTGTATTTTTTACAGATTTTTTTCCTGTAATTGATATCTAGTCTCATAGCATTGTGGTTGGAAAAGATACTTGATACAATTTCAATTTTCTTAAATTTACCAAGACTTGATTTTTGACCCAAGTTATGGTCTATCCTTGAGAATGTTCCATGAGCACTTGAGAAGAAAGTGTATTCTGTTGTTTTTGGATGGAATGTTCTGTAAATATCAATTAAGTCTATCTTGTTTAATGTATTATTTAAAGCTTGTGTTTCCTTATTTATTTTCATTTTGGATGATCTGTCCATTGGTAAAATTGGGTTGTTAAAGTCCCCTACTATGATTGTGTTACTGTCAATTTCCCCTTTTACAGCTCTTAGCATTTGCCTTATGTATTGAGGTGCTCCTATGTTGGGTGCATAAATATTTACAATTGTCATATCTTCTTGGATTGATCCCTTGATAATTATGTAGTATCCTTCTTTGTCTCTTGTAATAGTCTTTGTTTTAAAGTCTATTTTGTCTGATATGAGAATTGCTACTCCAGCTTTCTTTTTATTTCCATTTGCATGGAATATCTTTTTCCATCCCCTCACTTTCAGTGTGTATGTGTCCCTAGATCTGAAGTGGGTCTCTTGTAGACAGCATATATATGGGTCTTGTTTCTGTATCCATTCAGCCAGTCTATGTCTTTTGGCTGGAGCATTTAATCCATTTACTTTTAAGGTAATTATCCACATATATGTACCTATTACCATTTTCTTAACTGTTTTGGGTTTGTTATTGTAGGTCTTTTCCTTCTCTTCTGTTTCCTGCCTAGAGAAGTTGTATTTACCTTTTGACCCAGAAATAACTCCAGAACTGTATCTAAGACACTCTGACAAAAACAAATGTGAAAAGCACAGGGTTTTTTTATTGCACTAGCATTTGTAATAGCAGAAGTCTGAAAACTCAATGGATTTAATGGACTGTAATGTCCAGTTTTATATATAAAATTGTTTATGATGAAAAATTTATGGAGAAAACATTCTTAAAATTATTGTCTTTAAGTCAGGTAGGAAGATAAAGAGGTGGTGGGTAGAGAGTTGTTAAACTTCTTTAGAATGCACTTGACTTTGTATAATTCTTAGAGTGTATAAATCACTCTAAGAATTTAAATTGCTGATAATACATATTTTAATGTTTTAGAACTGAATTGAAAGAATTTATACCTAAAGTCATTTCCAAGCCAGTCAATTTTAATTCAACTTTTGTAACAACATTAAATTATATTATGCAGTTAGTCATACATAACATATTTTGGCATGCGTGAAATCAAAATATGTGTGGACCGTATTTTCACTGGGATAGGTGCTCTATTGTACAGTGGAGAAGCTTCAGTCTGGTGGAGAGTTTCTCAATTGGAAATCAGGTTATCGGACAAAAATTTTAAAAAGATCTTTAGAAATAAAAACTTTCATAGTTAATAATTGTATAAGAAAATTAAATTATTATTGGAGTTTGTTCTCTTAATGGCTGTGTTCCCAAGGGTCAAATAGAAATGAAGTTCCATATTTTAAGAAAGATATTTAGGCTTATGAATCACTTAAACTAAATGCTTGGATGAATTATTTTCGAGAGTTGATTGAGTTGGACTCATAGACACCACCTTAAAAGAATCAGATTCTTTAGGGTTAATTCTATGATATTAAATAGAGCATAATAATTTCAATAATTCTTCTTGCTAATCTCCAAGCTACATACAACAAGATATAAACAATCAAAAGACAAAGGACAAATTCTTTCATACAAAAGCAGTCCTGCAAAGACCTTTTTGAGGTTGATTCTCATATTTTTATTTTACAGATGAGGAAACTCAGTATCAGGAAGCATGAATAACTTAACTAAGACACAGGGAAGTAAATAGCAGAGCCTGGATTTTGAGCTGTTTTCTGATTTATCCCAGATGTCTCTGTCTCAGATGTCTCTCTCTTAAGTTTGTCAAGCTGAGGTAGTTTTGAAATTTTTGTTTGTTTGTTTTATTTTTGCCATGTAAATAAAGATATCTGTTCCATTTCACTGGATGTTTATGCAACAATACAGAGATCAGAATAATATTGTATTAAAATGCATTTATAGTCTGATTAGTTATACAAATTTCAACATTAAATAACAGAAAAATCTGTAAACAAATACATAAAATGTTCTTCTGGTGAAACCTTGGATGCCCCTTTTTTTTAAATGAGCTTCAAACCACTGTAATAGTTTCATGTGTAGTAGTTATGTCTGTATTCCTCATTAATAGCTGTTAATCATGTGTTCCATTAACAGCCACTCTCCAAAATATCAGGACTAAGCTTTTAAAATAAGTGTGGGATATTGGCAGTTATATGAATAACTAAAGCCAATATATTTTAAAGTTTGAAGAGGAGGGACTTTTAGTACTTGCCTACGATCCAGCCTAGCTTTTACTGAATGTGTTTCTTTGAAGCAAATATTTTTATGAAAAAAATGTATGATATGGGTTTTATATCAGTGGTAATTCTTGACTGATAGATAAGTTTTTCTTTCTTCAAATAGAAAATATAGGCTTAGCAAAAAATATCAACGAAATCGCAGATATTGCTAGTATACAGGTAACATAATAAGGCTCAAGGAAACTAAAGGTTATATGTTTAGAATCCATGTTATAGAAAATAATTAGGCTTGTAATAAATTGACTTATTTATTTACAGTCCACCTCCTTTCACAAGAGACTTGAGGTTTCACGTAGACTTGAGACAACTCAGCTAGGAAATGTGCAGTTATGGAGACAAGGAAGAACACCTCATAAGAGTAACTAAGATATAATGTAAACTGGAATTTGAAGTCTTTTTACAAAATATGCCAAGTGGTATTTTTTTCTATAAAAGCTCTTTTCTGGGTTTCTCAAGGTTGTCTTGATATTTGAAAGAGAAATTAAATTTGTTCTGCATTTTCCCAAATTAGATATTGAATAGATGGTATATACTGAGATACAGATGTTAATACAACTTCAGGGAAGCCTTGCAATCATGTCCAGAATATCCTGCATTCAAAACTGGGTACATGTGTAGTATTAATTCTCCTTAATGAAAATTGAGGAAAGTAATAGAAAAGGAAAATATCAAATTTCAGTTAAAAATATATAGTTAAAGCTCAAATTCCTTCTCCATAGAACAGCTACACTTTTATAAAATAGAATGAAAAACAAAAATGTCTCTGGAGGACAATGGAAATTGGATTGCTCTTTGACGGTAGTTCTAGAAGAAAAGTCACATGGACAGTTGATTTGTCTACATATAAAGTCCTGGCTGGTTGACAAAATATACTGAGTTAAAAAAAGATTAAAATGTTATCATTAGAGTATACCTGAAGTTTTTAAGCTGTGTCATTTAAAAAATCACTCAAATTATTTTAGAGGACTTTATTGTCTTAGTCATTTGGGGGTGCTATAACAAAATACCATAAACTGAGTGGCTTATAAACAACAGAAATTATTTCTCACAGTTCTGAAAGCTGGAAGTCTACAGTCACGGCGCCAGCATGGTCAGGTTCTGGTAAGGGCTCTCTTCTGCATTGCAGACTGCCAAACTGCTTTCTTCTCATTGTACCCTCACATAGCAAAAAGAGAGCTGGGAGATCTCTGGGGTTTCTTTTACAAGGGTAATAATCCCACTCAGAAAGTTCCCACCCTCATGATCTACTTACCTCCCAAAGACCCCATCTTCTAACACCATCACTCTGGGGGTTAGGATTTCAATACATGAATTGGGGGGAGGGGCACAAACATTCAGTCCATAGCATTTATGAAACATGCTAATTATTTTTCAACTTTTTTTTCCACTGATGAGAAAACTGTCACTCAGCCAGGTAAAGTAACATATCCAAACTCCCTCAGCTAAAAATGTTTAAAAAGCTTACAAATCTAAGGTTCACAAAATGATCTGACTTCAAGGCAAGGGCTTATTATACTGTGCTTATTTGTCTTTCACATGAAGTAAGTTTAGACAGATTCTGTGTGTCCTCAAGAGATTGAATAATGGCAGACAAAGTTCAGCTCAATATGAATGAATTAATATACTAGTTCATAGGAGAATATGTGGTAAGGCATTTTTATTCGTCTTTAGGAAATCTCGGTAGATTTTTTTTTTTTTTGCTGGAATTATACCCTTCAACATAAAAAGATAAAAATAATACTGAACATTGGCAAAATCACCTATGATTAGTAGAGTTTACTGGTGTTACCTGTTTTCAAGACAAGTGATAAAAATAATATTGGAATTAAATGTTCTTACCAAGCTCGCTACCTCACCCCTGTCCCTGCTCCCCAAGAATATAGCTTTCTACAACCAATTGGGGATATTTAATGATAATGTTTTTGTTAAAATATATATACATAGACAAATATTCCCATGTACGGAAATGAGAATTACTTCAGAATTAGTGTTAACTTTACCAAAACAAAGACAAACCAAACCTAACAAAACCTTACTCCTGGTTGATTTACAATTTTATTTATAAAGTAGAAGCCTTTGTAGATTTAGAGTTGAGTTATCAAATTTTAAAATGTATCAACATTCCTCAGCCTTGTGTGAACCGTTCCAGTTCCACATGTCTATGTATCAATAGTTTCTCCTGGAATGTCTACACTAGAAAACACTGAAATAATGCAAACGTTTGGTTTTCACAATGTTCCACTAAGAAGCACATGTAGGAAGTCTGGAGATAAAAAACCAATAATTAATAATTCCAAACGTATGAGATTTATATATGGAATGTCACCGTTATCTTTCTTTGGCTTTTCTGGACACCACAACTCCCTGATTTCTGTACCCAGTTCCTATGCCTCCTCCTCACCAGGATAGAAATCAGATGCAAATAAAGCTTCTACTCTAGGAGAAATAAGGGAATATGGAGGAAAGGGAATAGGTTTCCTCTCTAAAAGTTTGTTTTTCATTTCTTTTTCAGAGAAGGAATCACTCTTGTTTCAGGCAGCTTTGAAGGGCTGGAAATTCTCACTTGGTGATAAGAAACACACGGTTACATTCTCGCGGACAGGCGGGTCAGAGGCAAGGAGGGCTAAAGAAGAAGAGTTTGTGTGCCCTGCCCCCAGACGATTGCTTAGGCAGTAAGGATGGAAGAGCGCTGGGGTGTAGGGTGGTCCGAGTTGCATCAAGCCAATGTCTTTCCTGTCATACTGAGAAAACGGCGCTGGAGAAAGAGTGATGTCAGCCCCCTTTCTTATGCTTTACAGCCTCCCCAAACTAACTCTCAGTTTGTCTCACTCCCAGCCCCTTCTCTCCAACTCCCTTCCCGGTTCTGCCCCTGCTTAGAGGTGTTTGCACAGACGCGTGCCGAGTGGGGAAACCGGGTCGTTGGATCGCTTTGCTCAAACTCCACTTCTCTCTCCTCCCTCCGCTCCAGCCTCTGGACCCCGCACAGCCCTCCCTCCCCTCCCCCCAGCGGTGTGGGGTTGACGGCGTGTCTGGGTACTTCCAAGGTGGGAGGGGGCTCCAAGCAGAGGATCCTGTCAGATGCTGAGCTCGCTCCTGCCCGACTCTCCTCTCTGGCTCCGCCGGGCTTGGTCTGTAAGAAACAGCCGGAGCTGTGGCAGCGGCGAGAGGAAGCAGCGGAGGCGCGTGGACCCGGAAAGTCCGGGCGCTCGTGGTTACTCGCAACGCGGCCCCAGCCGGCCGGTCGTCAGCACCATGGACAGCAGCACCGTCCCCAAGGACGCCAGCAATTGCTCTGATCCCTTGACGCACGCTTCAAGTTGCTCCCCGGGACCTAGCCCCAGTTCCTGGGTCAACTTCTCCCACTTCGAAGGCAACCTGTCCGACCCATGCGGTCCGAACCGCACCGAGCTGGGCGGGAGCGACGGCCTGTGCCCTTCGACCGGCAGTCCTTCCATGATCACGGCCATCGCCATCATGGCCCTCTACTCCATCGTGTGCGTGGTGGGTCTCCTCGGAAACTTCCTGGTCATGTATGTGATCGTCAGGTAAGGAAGGCTACAGGGCTCCGAGTGGAGATTTCAGTGGCTAATGGGGGCACAAAGGGTGTTCGGCGGGAGGATGAGAAAAGGGAGGTAAACAGGGGAGGGTATGGAGGTGACAGTAGATGGAGTGGTTGCTGTTTGAGTACAAAAACCGACTTTTCTATTCTTCGCTCCGTTGATAAAGAAATAATCCAAAATTTGGGGACCAGAGAAGTTGCTCTGGTAAAACTATAAAGCTCTGGCAAAAAAAAAAAAAAAGTCTGTCTTACAGCTTGCTGATACTGAGCCAAGAGGGCTCTCGGCTCTTGGACACAATGTCCCACAGTCCTTTCCAGAGGAGCTGTGGAAACAATAATTTATGAAGAATGGAAGAGAAATTCTAGTTATTTTACCCCTAACTGGGGGGAGGAGGGGCAGGTTTCCTTCTCAGTTCTTTTCAGAGATGAACCTTGGCAGCTTTCCTGCTCCTGCTGGTCCCAGTGTATTTTGCTGCACCACTGACCCACCTTCCTCTTCCTTGGTCATAGAAGCCCTTATTCCACTCTTTCTTCCATCCTGAGGCCACACGCGTAGAGGAAGTTGTGCTGGTGTCTTTCCACAGTAAATAGTGTCGTTTTGCTGTAACAAACATGACAGCTGTGTTGTCTAGACCAGTTTGCAGTTGGCAGCTGCAGGTCTGCTAGGAGAGTCACAAACTGAATGGGAATAGGTAGGGTGGTTCAGAACTGCAGGATATGACAGTTTTTCAATGCCTCCAAAAGCTGAAACTAGTTAGAAGTAACCAAAGGCAGCATAATTCTGGATTATAAACTATTACATAAGAAGTTGTAATGGTTGCTCTGGAAAAATTAAGAAGTGTCTTTATCCAATGAAATTATTTCAAAAGAGTATGTGGCCCACTTTCTAGTTGCCCAGATGTTCCAGATTTATTTGGCAGCGTGCAGACCCTCAGCATTAATTGAGATTGATGTAAGTAGATTGTGTTCGTGCTGATGTGCATATTCAGATCCTACACGTTAATATGGAATACTATATTTTCACTTGTGTTGAAGTAGATAATTATTTTAATACTTTAAAATGGCTCCTGATTTAGTATTTTCTTTCTACTAGGGGTTCTATGTATGTAGCGAGCATGGCATTTTCATATTTGGCTACAATATTGGCTTCATCTATTCAGCAAGTATTGCAGGTTTCAATGGAGCTCTTTAATCATTTAACATTTTCTCCATTATGCTTCCATTATCAACATGCTGCAAGTTGCTTATAATCAATTATTTCTACTTTTATGTAAGATTTCTTTAATTAGTGATTGTTAAAGACTAAAACTAATTTTCCTGATCTGGTGATGAGGAATAAGACAAGTAGTTTCTCTGAGAAAAGAGCACCATCTATTGCAAAGAAGGCTAACAACAGATGGAAAAATGCAGGGAGAGAATCAATGGAAGAATTTATTTTTTAAAACATTACTTTATGTAATTCTATATAAAGCTTCATATCAAAGATAAAAACTGTCTCTTTTGCATTTATGATAATAAAAATAACAATGAAAGGTCTGCTCCATGAAGGGAAAATGTTTCTCATTTCTCTTAAGAAAATTTATAGAATCATAAGTTTATAGGGCTAGAAGGGAAACTAGAGCTTTTCTAGGCTAGGTGATTAAAATGTGGCAGAGAAAATATAAATGATTTCTGCAAGGACAGATAATTCATTAGTTCAGTACCATGGAATTGCTCTTAGCCAATATAATTTTGTGTTTATTGAGTGGCAAATCATGATTTGAGTTAATTCAACTAAAAGATTGACAGAGTAGGTTTAGATAATAATGTGGAAATAATAAATCGGTCCAAATTTATGTCTGTAATCCTGGAGAATGAGGATAAATAGAAATTACCAAACCATCTTGATACGTTGCCATCTCAAACATAATCTTTTATGCTCTGTTATTGCTTCTCTTGGTATTTTCCTTCCTGACTTCTGTCCCCTCTAGTTTATGCTTTTCTATAAAGCGACAGCCAATAGAGCAGCAGCTGGCTGTGAAATAAGCAGGTTGGTTTTACTCTAGTGTTTAAGAGATGACTACTTGGGTGAGTTTGTTTTAAAGGCATTAAAATGTAAAACCTCTGAACTTTTGATGACTTGGAAAAGGATGGTGACACTCTCTCTGAGAACATGATATTATGCTTTACTTTTCTGTGCTTAAAGTTTTAACAAAATACATTCACTTTGTTATACAACAGAAACTAACCCAACATCGTAAAGCAATTATACCCCAATAAAGGTGTAAAAGAAAAAACAAAGGGCACCCCAAACACCCACCTGTGGCAAGTCAGGTGTTTAATTCCAGCGTCAGGTAATCTGGGTATATGACTGTGAAACAGAAAAATAGTTCAGTGACCAATGGAGTGATGAGGAAAGGCTCTGGGGAGTGAAGAAACTGTATCTATTTAGCTGAGAAATTTAACTGCACTGTCTCCAGGCTGTGGTTATTTCACTACAAAATGATCCGTTCGGGGACATTATTGCCTCGGTTAGAAAGATGAATATAATGCTGCATCTATTAAAGTACTGAGGTGAAATGCTTATTTCCTGGTATTATTTAAAATTCAACAAATACTTTTGAATTTTCAAGTAGTTACGGTTTTCTAACCAGATTAAGATTACATTTATTAGAATGTCTTAACACATTGAGTGAATCATGAGGTCTGATGACCATGGCAACAAAAACGACAACAAGAATAACAGGTAATAGAGATGCCCTGAAAGAGTAATGATTTTCAGTTCTGTATCTTAACTCCACCATCATCATACTTTCATCAGCATTATTAAATAATATAGCTTAAGTAAAATTCTTACACAGTGCTGTTCTAAGGAACATAAGGGAGGAAAAGAGATACTGCTACATGATCTAAAGTTTTAAAATTCAGATGTTGAATGATAGACTGTTATAACTGCTCATTATCTGAAAGCTTTTTTGGTTTTAAAGAAAAAAATTACTTGCATGGTAACTGTATATTAAAAATTACCACAGTTATTCTGGAAAAATAAGGTGATAAAATATTACAATATGTGGCAACCATTTAAAATGGGATAATAGTATATTATTGTTAAGAATGTTTTAAAGAAAAAAAAATCAATCAAAATAATACACAAAGTTATAGCCACCAGGAGTGTTTCACTTATTGAAAATATTTGACCAAAGTATAGAATTAACCATAACTGTAAAAACTGATATAGTCCCAGATGTATGTATTTTGTGAGTTTTTTTTTAAGAGATTTGTCCATTTAGTTATGGTCTATGCAGACACTTTGGAAAAAGTAAAGGGTTAGAAACTGTTAGATCTCTGGGCGCTATGTAAGCCATCCTTCCAAATAACATTCCAATGAAGAGTGCCAAATTATATGGCCTTCTTTTTTAAGATTATTTCTTAATTTGATGAAATAAATTCTTAATATGACTAGCTATCAGATAAGAGCATTTAAATATATGCAAGATGTTATTATCTTTGATTTCACTAAGAAGTATTTCTAATTTTAAAACATGTCCTATGATCTCTGTGTATTAAATATTATTAAATATTTGATTCAGGTTTAAAGTACAGAAAGATCAGTGGAGAGCTCCTAGTAACATCTATCGCAATGTGAACTGTAACTGCTGTTTCCCGTACAGGTGCTAATTCTGTTGGGAGCACCTCTTTCTCAGTGTGTCCTGACAGCACTAAATGGTTTTTCATTGCCTCCGTTGTAAGCTATGTCTCTGTCATTTGCATAGAATTATCACTGAGTTTCGTTTCCTTCTCTCCTTTCATGAATGAGCTATCTTATACTTTATGAAATATTTCCAACATAAAGAAATGTATAGAGAGTAATATGATTCTTCACCTTTAAACATTATATATAATTATGATAATTATATATACCTCTAATAATATATAATATATGTTATATTACATATAATAATATATATTTATATATACATAATACATAATTGTATATAATTTGCATATTTTATACAACACATAGTGTAGTACATAATACATAATTGTATATACATAATAATATATAATATATATAAGAAGCCATCTCTCTTCTTCCATTCTATTCCCTCCCCTGAGACTATCACTTTTGTAAATTTGGTGGTTATTATTCATATACATATTTTTAAAATTTTATTTCACATGTGTGTTTCCACAAACGAAGGGTAGTCATTTAAACATGCTCTTCAAACTGCACATATTATTTATATTTTATATTAATGTTGATGTACATAATTTCACTATTCGCCCAGACTTGTTCTAGTTCCAGCAGATCAAGGATAGAAACAAACATCAAACGAAACAACATAAAAGCAAACAAACAAACAAGAACTCAGGTCACTACCTCAATTTATCTCTAAGGATGTGTTTTAAATTAATGTAAAGATTTCTTTGTTTTCCCATAGTGACAAATATTTCCATGTTACGATCTACAATATTCAAAAAAATGTTTTCAGCAACTGCTGCAACAAATATATCTGTTCATGAATATAACCCAGGCATAATTTCTCCATTTCTTAGAAGGAAATAGAAATAATTTCTGACTACTTCAAAATGTCATTCAAGATAAATACTGGCAATATTTACTCTGGGGTTTTGTAAGCCTTGGAGGACCCCTTACACATAAAAGCGGAAATGTTATTTCTTCTAGTAATGCACTTTAGTTATGAATTGAAACCAAATTGTTTCAGTCAGCAGGAATAGATGAACTCATTTCAATAGATAATAGCTGATTCACTTTGTTATAAAGCAGAAACTAACACACCATTGTAAAGTAATTATACTCCAATAAAGATGTTTAAAAAAAAGAATACATATTTCTTAAGAATCCTGTCTTATAACTTCTATTCTAAATCTTAGTTATAGAATTGTCATCATATAAATTAAAACAAGTTGCTAAACACTAAAAACATACCATTTTTAAATATATTGATGATAAATATGAAGACTAAATGTTGAGTGGAATTTTAAAATATGAGACTCTCATTGTCTCCTAATTCACAGAGAAATTACTTGAGTATTTGCCTTCAGAAATTAATCACATTCTGGATGTTGCATTGCAAAACTGATCACATAGATAGTGGCTCTACCGAATCTAACCAAGTGAAACTTTATAAGCCAGTGGGTAGGGCAGGTAGGGCTTTTACACATGATGAAACATGTGATGGGTTCTATCAGATGAGAGAGAGAGATCAATCTATTCTAGATATCAGTTTCTGTCTAGGCAAGAATATTATCCAGTACAGTTTGCTTTTTTAATTCAATCATGTACTAGTTTATCAATTGCATATATTTAAACTTCTGTTTTTAGAAATACAAGGGAATCAATTTAATTTTGAGAATTTTATTTCAATATGCAGAATTAGACAGACCACATAAGTTTTTAAACTGGGGCGCCATGCCTAGGTATCTAGTGACAGACTGATGATTGAAACATATGGACATCCATTTTGTTTTCAAGCGATTCCCTCTAATTTTGGTAAATGATAATACAAACATAAAACTTGTCTGCATGCCATGAACTCACTGTCATATTTAATATGGAACTTAGCTTGTGGATTTTCTTCTTCAGCTGTTTTAAAAACATTCCCTTGAAGAATGTTGCATATGTAGTCCACCTTCATTATTCATAGATTCTGTATTTGCAAACAAGCTTACCTGATAAAATTTACCAGTAATCCTAAAATCCGTATTCATGGGCTTTTGGGGTCTGTCACAGACATGTGCAGAGTTGCTCTGATGGACAAATTCCCAGCTGAGGTCATAGGAAACAACACTCTGCCTTTCTGTTACAGCTCTCAGAGTGTAAATATTTCCTTTCTGAGGTCTATTTAGGGCCACATTTTTAGCGTTTTTGATTTGTTTGTTGTTGGTGGTTTCACTGTTGAAAATGGCCCCAGGTGGATTGACATGTACCCACTGTTATATTTAAAATAGAGAACCGGGGCTTCCCTGGTGACGCAGTGGTTGAGAGTCCGCCTGCCGATGCAGGGGACGCGGGTTCGTGCCCCGGTCCGGGAGGATCCCGCGTGCCACGGAGCGGCTGGGCCCGTGAGCCATGGCCGCTGGGCCTGCGCGTCCGGAGCCTGTGCTCCGCAGCGGGAGAGGCCGCAACAGTGAGAGGCCCGCGTACCGCAAAAAAATAAAATAAAATAAATAAATAAATAAATAAAATAGAGAACCAACAAGGACCTACTGTATAGCACAGGGAACTCTGCTCAATATTCTATAATAACCTAAATGGGAAAAGAATTTGAAAAAAATAGATACATGCATATGTACATCTGAAACACTTTGCTGTATGCCTGAAACTAACACAACATCGTTAATCAGCTCTACTCCAATATAAAATAAAAATTTAAAAAATAGCCCCAGGTGTAGTGTTGAAGTGCTGTGCAGTGTCCTAAGCACAAAATGGCTGTGAGGCACCTAATGGAGAAAGGAGGTGTATTAGATCAGCTTCCTGTGAGTGTTATAGGGCTGTTGGTCATGAGTTCAGAGTCAATGAATCAACAATATATATTAAATAATATGCCTTTAAACAGGAACACACATAACAGAATGTTATGTATTGATTAGTTGATGAACATGTGATTGGAGGCTCACAAGAACCTCCCCCTGTATTTATTTGCTCTAGAAGCAAAGCTTCAGTCTTCTCTAACTCAGTAGGTAAAGTGAGTCTATAGAACAAAACTACCATGAATAATGAGAATTGACTGTGATAACTTTTTATTTTTTCACTCTTTAAAATATTTTACTTTCTGTGTTTAAATTATAAGAGTAACAATCTATTTCCCATTCAAAGTTTGTGGACTTATGTGTAGATATATATGTGTTTTATTTGAATTTATTATTTGCTGATATCAATCCACTGGCACAGCTCAGTTTTCATAATTTTGCATATTGAAATAAAATTCTCAAAATTAAATTGATTCCCTTATATTTCTAAAAATAGAAGTTTACATATAATTGGGATTATGTAATAATCCCATGTGAATGTCTGGATTATACTTACAATTTGGGATTTAGTTCAGTTGTCTGAAGTCTTATGCTTCTATTTCCAGTGAAGCTCTAAACTCCAGAAAGAAAACTTTCACCTAATAAGTAGTATGCAATTGCACTATAGTCATACAATCACAACTATTACTTGATACTTTTTTTTTGCTAATCACTTTATTTTTTCAATTTTTATTTTATATTGGAGTATAGTTCACTTACAATGTTGTGTTAGTTTCAGGTGTACAGCAAAGTGATTTAGTTATACATACACCTATATCTATTCTTTTTCAGATTCTTTTCCCATATAGGCTATTACAGAATATTGAGTGGAGTTCCCTGTGCTATACAGTAGGTCTTTGTTGATTATCTATTTTATATATACTGTACTTGATACTTTTACTCAACAAACTTTGGAGTAATTTTTTAAGCCACAAAATTCTTACTCTAGTTTTCAATAAGAAACTAAACTGCCTACGATTTAATGGCTCCAGGTGTGTGAATTAGCCTGGTCCCTCCACGCTGAGAAGGGTGAGAATGCTCAAATAAAGTAGGGATGTAATCTGGAGCCTAAAAACCTATTTTATACCAAGATGTTTTCATGAGCCAATGTAAAGTTTGGATTTAAATGATTCCAAGAGAAGAATCTCACCTCATTTTACTGTATTTAGTACAGATACGACTTACATCCATCAGGTGAAGCGGGATCACCTCCCAGTCTAGACTGGGGGGTGACAAATGTAAAGGGCCAGAAAGTAAATATAGTAGGCTTTGCAAAACCACACGGTCTCTGTCACAATTATTCCACTCCACCATTGTCACCCCAAAGTAGCCGTGGGCAAAATGCAAATGAACGGACATGACTATGTTCCACAAAAGCGTTAGGTAGCCACTAAAATTTGAATTTCCATATAATTTTCACGTGCTTCAAAATATTGTTTTTCTCAACCATTAAGAAATATAAAACTACCTGCAAACTTATTTTTGTTTTTTGATTATTCTAACTGTGAAGATGAAAAAGGCAGACATGTAAAAACTTAGCTCCCAAAATATTTCTCATCAACGATAAAAAAAGATTGATTTTCTAACTAGCATTTTTTAATAATTTTACCTAATCTTTTAGTTGACTTTTATGAAAATCCATACATTTGATTATGAGGAAAATAATCATGCCACACCTTCTTTTGTTAACTCATTTTACAAGAATGAAATGATTCTTCATTCAGGACAAGAAAATGCAAACCTTCATTTTGGTTTACTTGATTATACAATGCAAATTATTCCATAATAAGTGTTACAAATTACTTCCTTGTAGCAGCCTCAGATTAAAAACAGCCAAACTAATTATTATACATATAAAAAAATTAAAATACAAATTAGAATGTAAAACCATTCTTAGCTGACAGATTTGGCCCACAAGCTGTCATTTGCCAAACTCTGGTACAAATGTGCTAAATAAAACTTAGTGGGCTTCCCTGGTGGCGCAGGGGTTGAGAGTCCGCCTGCCGATGCAGGAGACGCGGGTTCGTGCCCCGGTCCGGGAAGATCCCACGTGCCGCGGAGCGGCTGGGCCCGTGAGCCATGGCCGCTGAGCCTGCGCGTCCAGAGCCTGTGCTCCGCACCGGGAAAGGCCACAACAGTGAGAGGCCCGTGTACCGCAAAAACAAACAAACAAAACTTAGTGGTCATAGAAAAGAACATATCTCCTTCTTTGGCAAATTTGATTGCGTTTTGTTGTTTTTCTTTGGCAAATTTGATTGCATTTTGTTGTTTACTAGATGGAAACAAAGCATTTTGTAAAAATAACCTAGTACCACCTCGCAGTATTTCTCAACATGAGGAAATATCAATACAAAATGAAGTTTAACACAAATCAGAAAAGCGGTCATAGATTTTTACGACAGAGGATACTGCTTTTCTGAAACTGATGTTGAAGTTAAAAGAGTTAAAAAAGTAATCACACGGGATCATCTCCATGTCACCCCAGCTATCCATCTTCAACCCCCAACTCTTCATCCGACCCAGACAAACCGCAATATTTGTTACCACTCTTGGCCAGTGATTAAGGAGTAAGTGCTTAGAAACTAGCGGTTCTTAAAAATTTCCATCTATTAAATATGCTTTGTGGTTATCTTAAATCAGTGCAATTTTCTAGGCCTTTCCACAGTATTTTCATCTTCAATCATTTGACGCTTTCAGGAAAAATTGAAATTGTCATCTGTAAATTCACATTAACTTCTTAGCAAATATGAAATCTGTCCTCAAAGACACCTATGCCTACACACCCACCCACCCCCATGCACCCAGATGGTGATTGGCAGCTTCATTTTCCCCCACCTCTCTTTAGGCCCTTTGAAGCACAAAAGCTCATTGCTTGGATTTTTTTTTTTCCTCTCCTTTTTGACTTACGTAACTTGCTCATTTTTTAAAAATGTGTTTTCTGTGGTTCTCAGAAGTCGCTTTGAAAAATGTTATTCCCTGTGTTTTAGAACTTAAGACTGTCCAGCTGCATGAAGAGGACTAGGGGAAGCCTAGAAGTTCTGTGGTATTTGTAATCCCTTGACTTCCAGCCCATGGTTTCCCTCAATCATTTCCTAAAACTCACTGATATCTCCTCCCTGCCTGATTTCTCATCTTTAATTCAGTCCCCATCTGTATCGAAATGACTGCTTCTTTGACCACTTGTGTTCAGAGAAAACTTTCTAGCATGTACACGAATTCTTTAAATCAGCCAGATGGCCACCAGGTACGAGTTTGCAAGGAGAGCTAAGTTAGGGAGAGTTTTAACTGGGTGATAAATTGTCCAGCTGAAGAATGCTACAGTTTCCAGAATCTCTTAGGTGAGATTTGGATCTAAATTCTAGCAAGAAACCCAGACAGGATAAAAATGAATAATAAAATTTGAATTCCCTTCCAATTAACTCATGGAACATCAGAGCTATTGCATAAATCCTTGCAACGCACTTAAGAGACAAAGAAGGAGAAGACCTCCCAGATATTCCATTCCAGTGATTCTCAATCTTGGTTGCACATCAGATTCACCTGGGAAGCCTTTTAAAAAAGAAAGAAAGAAAACCCACTTCCACCTAAGGCTAATTAAATTAGAAACTCTGGGCATAACTCCCGGGCACAGGTATGTCTAAAAGCTCCCTTGGTGAGTCTAAAGTGCAGTCGAGATTGGGGCACACAGTTCTGGACCAACCTACCTATTTCGTGGATGAGAGAGCAGTCCTGTTCGACAAGGAGGTTTAAGAGATCTGTCCATGTTTCATTTCTCTGAACATTATGAAGCTTGTAGAATACATAGTAAATTAAACTACCTCCCAGAAAAGCTAAAGCTCAGGATGTTTTAACAATTTTCCTAAAATTGACCAATCATCTCCCTTCATAGCAGGCACACTGGCATGGAAACAGTGCTAATTCTGGAATGAAGAATGATAACCATATTCGACCTCACATAAATTTGAGGTCCAAATTAGATAAGATATATGGAAATGGGTGGTAAATTCTAAAAGTGCTATATGAGAGAAATAAGTTTTATTTGCTTCCCTCCCACTGGGAATGGGCATGCAAGATCTCAACCTTCACCCACTACTCCTGCCTTACCATACATCAGTCATATAATTAGTCTTACATTTTGAAATGCAGTTTATCATTTTGGAATCACAGTTTCTGCAGAGGCGAGGCAAGGCATTGCACGCGCCTTACCGTTGTCATCCTTAGATTCATTCCAATGCACCGGATCACCCCAATATCATTTTGGTTAGCGACCATGATGATGGGAAGAGAATTCTAAGGACACATAACTGCAGTTTGCTTGGCTCCCTATGGATAAGTCTTTCTATATTATATGATACGTTAATGGAGAAAAAAGACGCAAACCAGTTATTTTTTTTGAAAAAGAATAGCTATTTTTAACTTAAATATTTCACATTTTAACTGGTGTTATAGTCCAGGTGTCTAAAGCAGAATCCAAGTCTAAATGCTGATTGCATATAATGAAACTCCTTTTTACTCAGCAGAGTAGTTTACTTGAATTAAAAGAAATAACTTATAATAATGGTGTCCTTTGAACACGAGCTTTGGAAATTCAGGAATTTAACATACCATCCCTGTGAAAAGTCCTGGCTTCTGTTATGAGTCTGACTCACTAATCACAGTAAAACTGTTCAAAAAGATGGAGGTCTTCATGGAGGATGCATTTGTGATGGTACAGTGGGTCCCTGTGAATGTCTATTCCTAACACCTTCATAATGCATTTTTCCAGGACTTGCAAGGCAACGCCTGTCAACTTTTAAATCAGAGTAGTAAACTCTATAAATAAAGCAAGCACAAGGTAGAAAATAATAACATCCTTGAGACCTATGGTGTCCCTGAGAACTGAGAGTATTCCAAGTACAGAAACTGTGGAACAAGGAGATCAGTGAAAGAAAAGGCCTTTGCTTCTGAGTATTTTTTCACTGAGACACTGGGTTCAGTGCCACTGAAAGGTTGAGCATTTTGGGGGGGACTATTAATGTTAATTGAAAAATGCTGCTGGTAGTATAATCTGAACATCAGAACTTGATTGCGCCTGCCAAGAAGAACAAGGGAAATTTTTAGCAACATTATAATTTAACACTAACTCAGCCCCATCACCTCTAAAGAGGAAACCACATGGGTTGAAGGAAATTATATATGAGCATGTTTCTGATGATATTGGTGATCCAAGGCCACGAAAATAAGAGGTTCTATTAAAAGCAGACAATGTTAATTGAGGTCCTTCAAGCAGTCATTCCTTCTGATGACAAAAGGAAGCTTATTCAACCACTTTGCAAAATAAGCAAAATAGAGATTTATAGAATAAATATCATGCCTTAAAATTACAGAGGACTTTAATTTTCTCATTACATTGAATAATCAGATTTTGTAAAATTTTTGTGAGTTTAAAAAAGGAAAACAATTGGAAGTCAAATTAATACTAAAGAAGATGAAACTGAAGCTCATTTATTTGCTATGTTTGTTCAACACTACTTACAAAGCACCCTCCTAGAAGTTCCAAAATCTACCACTGAGCAAAATAGACCCAGTCCTCCCTCTCTCCAAAAGCACAGTCTAGTGGAGAAGAAAAGTAAATCATTTCACCAGCTGCTAAACGCCAAAGACAGGACCAGGATAACTAATCCAGTGTGCTTCAACCGCACCATCAGACAAACGCTACCCCCCAGGTTTATTACAATGACTGTAGTTTATCTTCCTCCATCACCAAGCCTAGCAATGGGAAACCTTTTGATTTAAGTCTTTATTTAATTTTCAGAATTCCGTTAAAGGTATTATTTATGTTTCAGAGACAAGATAGAGAAAAGTGAGTGGAGAGGGCCTTGGTTAATTTTCATAGAACAATGAAACAGAATCCTATTGACCAGGATTTACAAGTATTTCTCAAAGCAGATGTTATAAACATTCCACAAATACTAAGGATAAAGCAATGGAATAGTAGAGTCTGGAATGAATGGCATTCAGAGGAAGAAAATCTCAAGAACCATTGCTGTAGGATATTCATTAGTGTGTCACTACACTGAAACAATGCCCGTTTTATTTCTGAATACCCTGTCATACATAAACATAGGAAACAGAAAGCTCAAGCTAGAAGTCAGACCCAAATCTTCTGTTCTTTAAAATTACTATCCATTTTGTGGAATTTAGGATACAAGTATCAAAGGAGAAATTGATGCCATCTTTTGAAAAAGGACCATTACTCTGAAAAAATGTAGACATTTCCTGCCTATAAATAAATATGTCACATTCCCACAAAATACACTGGTACATTGGTACAAGTCAATACCTCAAAGCATATATTAAAATATAAACAACTCCAATGATAATTTCCACAAGAGTACTATTTTCTCAACACTTAGAAACTCAAAAATAAGAGCATATGAACGAATGAATGAACATGCCCATCTACACACCCTTGCAGACCTACTAGAGCATGGACTTGAGGATACGGGGAGGGGGAAGGGTAAGCTGGGACAAAGTGAGAGAGCGGCATGGACATATACACACTACCAAACGTAAAATAGATAGCTAGTGGGAAGCAGCTGCATAGCAGAGGGAGATCAGCTCGGAGCCTTGTGACCACCTAGACGGGTGCGATAGGGAGGGTGGGAGGGAGAGAGACGCAAGAGGGAAGAGATATGGGGATATATGTATATGTATAAATGATTCATTTTGTTATAAAGCAGAAACTGACTCGCCATTGTAAAGCAATTATACTCTAATAAAGATGCTTAAAAAATAACGAAAAAAAAAGCATATTTTACATAAAGATGTCCTTTATCAAAAAATGTACTCTTCTGGAATAATAATAGAAACCATGATTTGGTGTAGCTGAGATATTTTGTCCACACAGTAGTTTGAAGTTAAGTTGATATTTGAAACATAATATATTGGTCAACTTTCTAGTTAAAACAGACGAAGAGGTGGAGTTTAACATACCAAATCCTTGGGTGGGGGAGATAATTGGTGAAGGAAAATAGCTGTGACTTTAGAACAATCTAGGCTATGACGCATCAGTTATCTTTAGCACACATGAGAAAGCATGCTAAAAAAATTAATATAATATAATTAATATAATATAATATATAATATATATAATATAATATATATTATATAATATATAATATAAATAATTATATAATATATAATTATATAATATAATATATTATATATATAATATAATTAATATTAAAAATTAATATAATTTATACTTTTATAAGTATAAACATTTAAGCTGCGTCTTGTCAGAGAAGAGTATCTGCCTCATTAAATTTGAAACCCATGAGAGAGTCATCATATTATCAACATCCCCTTAGCTAACACTTATTGAAAGTTACTACAAATTAGACTCCAAACCAATAATCCTCAAATATACTATTGTAAAATTTTTTCATGTTTACACCAACCATTTAAGGAAGACACCAATATCTTCCAAGTTTTACAGATGAAGAAAATAAAACTCAGAAAATTTAATTAGTAAGCCCAAATGTGTCCAGCTAATAAATGATAGTGCTAAGATTTGAATCAAGATCTATATGACCCTGAAACTTAAGGTCTTTCAAAACTGCTATATTTACTTGCGTCAAGGTGAGATTTTCAAGCTAGTTACTGAGGCTTCACTAGGATAGCTGATTCACCTGTTATCTTACCTTACATATCACACCTCCCAGAATGCTCCCTAATTGATAACCTGTTCATGACTTTTTCTTTATTGATAGCCTCTACTCCCACTGAAGTGAGAATAAAGAAAATAGGAAACTTGTCTGAATCACAGGTCAAAATGTGGAGTTTTTCCTTCATATTAGGCCATGACATTTTGGATTGAACTTATGTCTCTGGGTTAACTGGATCCAGGTCTCTGAGCCTGCCCGTCAACCTGGAAAAAAATAGAATCCATTAATTATTTGTGGAACTTCTAACTACAGAAACTCAATTGTGATATAAAGGTACTCTTATACTTTATCCCCAGCAGCATAATTTTATGCTGTGACCAGTATATACAAATAATTCACATCAACAAACTGATCGGGAGACAGAGAGAGTACCACACTCAGTGCTGAGAGTGACAGATCAACCCAGGCTTTCTGGATCTGTTATTCAGCCAAGCACCAGGCCATTTTCATATTTCCCTTTATTTCAGTGATCCTTTTTTACATTTTTGAAAAAACCGAAATTTCCAATTCGGAAAATTGTAAGCTCCTTGAGGATGAGATTATTTTTTTTTTTAACATTCTCCTATCCCTAAATTTAACAGAATAACAAATGGTAATAGAACATAATGTAGCTGAAATGTTTCAGTACATTGAATATACTGATTATACTGTTTTGTTAATGCTGTATTGATTTCAGCCCTCTGTGTTTCTGTGTCCCATTTCTGGTTGGCAAAATAAAAACTTTTAGAACCCTGTTTCTCTGAGTGTTACCAGTTGAAAGAAACTTGGAATTCCCCAAAGTAAAATTCTTATAATACAGGTAGCTTTTGTTTAATTTGAGAGCAAAAATATTTTCTGCATTCACGTTGAGACGAGCACCTGAGTCCATAGAGACCCTGCCTTTTCCTTCTTCAACTTCATCGTCTGCAGGAAGCCAAATGAGAGAGGGGTTATAAGGAGATAATAGTGACAGAAAAATTAGATCTGCAAGAATTCGTTCTGGAAGAATCTGAGAAGAATTCATGCCTCTGTCTCTCTACTGAGCAAAACACCAGGCAAACAAGCAAGGGGCAAGTCAACTGGAATTATTGCCAAGTGAAAGTAACCAGGCTTGCCAGTGTTACTCTGGAGAGCCTAAGTAAGGTCAACAGATGCCTAAAGTACTAAAACTCCTCCCTTCTCACGCATGACTCTCACCTATAACTTTCTTTGCTTCTCAAATGTTTATGGGGTCACTTAGGAAAAGCGTGGAAACCTATTCTATTCATCTTCCATGCCAAATTCTACCCACAGACTCTATCCCAGTTCATTTCCCATTCCATGCTTTAAAAGCAGATTAGCGAACGTGAGGTATCTGGGGAGATCACCAGTACATGGAATTTTGCTTCTTGCATCAACATGATAAAATGAAAACTGACAGACGTTGGGAGAAGAATTCTCCGTGGAGAGATTTTTTTTCTTCCCGAAAAATCAATGGACATATGCCTCCCCAGGAGAAGAAAGACGAGGTGCCAGTAGCCCTAATATCAGGAGAATAACAGGAGTGGGGTTCTTCCCAGGTCATAGAAAGAGAGAAATCACAAGATAACATGTGACTAAGGAATCCAGAGCCATCTCAGCGATGTGTCACACAAGAAGTCACCCTAGGTGACTAAAGGAACTTTTCTGGTCTCTACTATGGACCAACCATTTCACAGACATTTAAAAGTACAAATTCAGGCCAAGAAAAAGACGTTCTACTTCACTGAGCAGAAAATAAACTGGTAAAATTGGATAATTTTTCACTATCAGTAAAATGGTGGTAGAATTTGCCAATTTAAATGTATTTAACAGAGGTTTGTATTCGTTTCTGGAAAACAGGTACGTGATAGACTAATTGGAGAAACTAGATTTACATTTATTTCTGGAAAACAGACAATAGATAGACTTATTTGGGGTCAACCTTCTACTGATCCCTTCCTGCCACCATCAGAGACAAAAGCCTTGGCAGCCTGGGCCCGTCATATAACTCCGAGAAACAAATTTAATACTTTCACGGGCGCTCTCCATGTGACGAAACGAATGTCGAATAACTGCAACTTTTTTGAAAACGAAATACAAATTTAGTACTTCTTTCAACATTGCCATATCACCCGTTACCTTGCCGTAATACCTAACATACTATTTGGAAAGCACTTGGCTCTGGTCTCTCACCAGACTGAAGGGCCCTCCAAGATACGCCTCAGTTGACAACCCCTGCCTAGCACAGTACTCGGCAAAAATAAAAATTTAAAAAGGTGTTAAATAAATGTATGCTTGACTCAGTGTTGGCAGAGGGTTTTATGATGGAAAGTTAAATAAATGTATGCTTGACTCAGTGTTGGCAGAGGGTTTTATGATGGAAAAAGTCATTCGAAAAATACAAATGTGAATTTTTTTTTTTTTTTTTTTTTTTTGCGGTACGCGGGCCTCTCACTGTTGTGGCCTCTCCCGTTGTGGAGCACAGGCTCCGGACGCGCAGGCTCAGCGGCCATGGCTCACGGGCCCAGCCGCTCCGCGGCACGTGGGATCTTCCCGGACCGGGGCACGAACCCGTGTCCCCTGCATCGGCAGGCGGATTCTCAACCACTGCGCCACCGGGGAAGCCCCTGAATTTTTTTTATTTATGAAAATTAAAAACGTGTATAATTCTTCAGATGTTCTATTTGATACATAAAGTCCAATATAATTATTAAGCTAGGAGAAATGTGAAATATAACTTTGATCACAGGGCTAGAGCATTAAACACACAATGTTATGAGTTTCTCTCTACCTATTAAGCTTATGGTGATTTGTATCTTACTTTTTATATTCTTCAGATTCTAAATAAATGGAAGTACAGTGATATAATGAGGAAAAGCACAATTAATAATATGAAAATAAAAGGGGAGAAAATTTCAAAAGTAATAGATGATCCTGAAAGGTAATAAAATATTGCATTAGAGAGTTTTTTCACTAAAATATAAATCAAGGTCATGTTTGCAGTTTTCCTATTTAAAATACTGTTACATACATTAATTTGTGACTAAAAATGTTGTCAGTGCCAAGTGATTCCATTCCAAGTGGAAAACAATTCTATATTGATTTAATAACCCTTATTGCACCATAAGCTTAAAATTTCAAACTTTAAAAATTAAAGGGACTTCCTTGCTTTGCCAAATTACTGGTTTATTCATGAATCATATTTTCTCCTAACAAGTGCTGTTGAATTCTCCACAAGTGAAGGAAAAATACGTTCTAAAAAAAACCTCTCTGCCTGAAAATACTTCTTTAAAAATCTCAACAAATTGCTTTTTGTTTCCTAGAAAAATCTCAGGTCAGCATGATAGTTAAGTTATAAAGGATTATATAATTCTTGGATGGAAAACAGTTATTAAAAATACATGATTTTATATAAGCCAAGATCTACAGGCACTAATTGCATTACTTTTATTTTTTCCTTCAATTGGTCCTAAAAGATTTTTGGACAGCTACTGCTGCAGGAATTAATTGAATGTGAAAATATTTAGATATCAGCAGGTGCTATGACACATTAAAAGGGATAAACAGGGAATGCTCATCAACAGTTCTGACAAACAGAATTTGAAATTAAGTCTTCAGGGATCTTAATTAAATCTCTGTTGCAAAACCCAGGAGCAATGGGAACATTCTTATTTCAACTCCCTACACAGTATCCTAATGCATAATTCTCTCCAACGTGTTGTGCTAATATTAAACATTACTAATGGTTCATCTACAGGACACACACACACACACACACACACACACACACACACACACACACTAAAATATCCAACCTATCCAGGCATTTAGTTTTCATAGCAGCAAACACCCAAGTATTTCAAATTTACTATGTTAAGCATTTTTGTCCTCGACAGCTGTTCTAAACCTCAGTTCTCTTTAAAATAGGGATAATACTCATAGTTGTTTTAGCTACTAATAGGATTTTTGTGAGCATCAGTTTACACAAATGTATATATAAGTGTTTGTAAACCCTACTGCACTTTATAAAAGTTATTATCTATCATACAGAGAGCTCATATTACATGGTGCATACTGTAGTAATGTAATGTAATAGCAAAGAGCATAAACTATAAAAAACAAGTGTAGGGCTTCCCTGGTGGCGCAGTGGTTGAGAATCCGCCTGCCGATGCAGGGGACACGGGTTCGTGCCCCGGTCCGGGAAGATCCCACATGCCGTGGAGCGGCTGGGCCCGTGAGCCATGGCCGCTGAGCCTGTGCGTCCGGAGCCTGTGCTCCACAACGGGAGAGGCCACAACAGTGAGAGGCCTGCATAAAAAAAAAAAAAAAAAAAAAAAAAAAAAAAAAAAAAAGATGAATAGGAATTTCATATTTAAAGAAATGATATAGATGTGGGCATTAGGGTCAGGAGAATTGATCCTGTCATTCAGACAAGCACATAGCAGAGTACAGATTGATCCTGGTCCCTATACTCCACAGGCTTACAAACAAAGCAACACAACAGATAATACTAATATAATCCGCACATGTGTTACATAGCACTAAGATTTCATGTGCAAGCATACAAAAGGTTGACATTTTTTCTCAAGTTCATTAATAGCACAAGATTGGCCTTTATTAAATAGGCAAACTAAAAGTGAATACGAAACAATCTTTCATTTTCAGGATGATCGAGAACAGGCACAAAACATTACTTCTAGCCCCTGAACCCCAGAACATCTTTCAGAAATGATCTTTTAAAAGAACACAAATTAAATCAATAAATCAATGAAGAGCCATACATAAATATTTGAAAACGGTAGAGAAATTCTTGGTAGACAAATGAATGCTTAAACAGCCTTTTTTAAAAAATAGATTTATTACATTTTATTTATTTTCGGCTGCGTCAGCTCTTCGTTGCTGCACACGGGCTTTCTCTAGTTGCAGCGAGAGGGGCTACTCTTCGTTGCAGCATGCGTGCTTCTCATTGCGGTGGCTTCTCTTGTATGTGGCACACGGGCTTCAGTAGTTGTGGCACGCGGGCTCAGTAGTTGTGACTCACGGGCTCTAGAGCTCAGGCTCAGTAGTTGTGGTGCACACACAGTCTTAGCTGCTCCACAGCATGTGGGATCTTCCCTGACCAGGGATCGAGTCCGTGTCCCCTGCATCGGCAGGTGGATTCTTAACCACTGCGCCACCAGGGAAGCCCCTAAATGGTCTTATTCAATGTCATTCCTACTTTCTCTGCTGATGTTTGAACCAACTGAGAGATAACATAAAATGAATCAGCAGAGAAAAAAAATGTCAGCTTTATTACTGATAAATACTTTGCTGATGGACATAGCTGTACAGTAATAATGGCTTCTTAATTAAATCCCAGAATGAAATACACTAACCCACAGGCCTGGACCACTAGCAACCTCTCCATAAGGGGACCAGCTCCTCTAAAATTTGGAACCTGAAGTAGTGGGATGTGACATGCATTTCCTTTGAGCAGCTGAATCTCAGAAAGGAACAGGAGAAGGAGCAGAGCTGTAAATAACAAACTCTTTATCCTAAACATAAACTAGATAAGTCATTCCTTCTTTTGAAAAGAGTGAATGATGCAACAGAAAGGTCAATAATGTTAAGACCATAATAATGTTACTGATGACTTTAGTCTCGAATCATGAATTCAGAAGAAAGGAGATTCTTTCACTTCAGATAAACTAAAATGCCAAAAGAATGCCTGGGACAGCGAATAGACAGTGTGAGCCTCAGGATGGGGGGGCGCCCCTGAGGGTTCCATAATGGGATAGATATCCACAATGGTGGAGGCCCCGTGGGTTGACCCTTGCGTGTTTTCCAGTCTACAAGCTAGACAGAAGCAATAATGTCCATTTGAAAACTGGTGCAGTGCTTGGTGCAGAGATACTAGGCTGCACCTGGAGACCAGCAATGCTCTGGAGGATTAGAAGGTAGCCACCGGTGTACTATGTCCACCTCAAGCCCACCCCATCCTCCATTCTTATTAAGAACAATATGGTACACAAGCCTCAGGAGCTGATTCCAACTCCTGTCCCATCAGTGAACAGTCTAGCAAGGAATATTAACTTTAAGGGTCAACTCAAAATCAATGGTCATCATATTGTTAATGAGTGACTACACCATGAAACAGATGGGAGAGGGTGCACAACAAACAGAAGAATTTACACTTGAGGAAACAGAATTAAAAAGTAATCAGATAAGGACTTGAATGTAAGTTCTATTTAATATCTTCAGAGAGGTGAAAGAAAGTATTGTTTCCATGAAACAAGGAGAAGCCGTCCGAAAATAAGAAGAGATGTTTATTAACAAGCAAAACATAGCAGCTAGGGACCCAAATAATGTGAGCTCAAACCCTGCCTCCAACAATTGCCAGTCAGGGGTCCCTAGGGCAAATTACCTAACCAGTCTGTGCCTTAGTTTGCTCGTCTGTATAATGGAGATAATCATAACACTTACCTAATTATTCAACAAATGTAGAGCCCTCAGAGCAATGGCCTACATATAAGTTTGTTACATAAGAAACTAAATTTGAAATTCTGAAGATAACAACCACAATATTTGGCATTCAATATTCTATGGGTAACACAAAAAGAGGGAAGATCAAGAGTACGTTCGTGAGCTGGAAGAATGTATTAAATGAGATAGAAATGGAAAGGATGAAAAAACAAATGTGATACCAGAAGTGTAGACAGAGAAAAGCTATCCATTAGAAGTCAACAACAGAGGGAATGGAAGAGAGGCACTATCTGAAGAAAAACTAGCCCCACATTTTCCATAACTAAAGAAAGTGATGAGACTTCAAACTGGAGGGACTCTCTGAGTGCCAAGCACAATCAATCTTTTAAAAAAGAAGTCTCATCATATATTAATGAGATTCAAGAACATAAAAGAGATAAAATTACAAGACACAGAAGGGATGATTCATTGCAAAGGAAGAAAATCAGAATTTTCCATCAACACCATTGGAGTAAAGAAGAAGACAGATGGAATAAAGTGAGCCAAACCATTGTGAATGTCAAGCCGAAGTAGATATTTCAGAGGTAACTCCCTCAACATACTCTAGAAGCATGTTATTTAGAGATATTGAAGTAAAGGTTAGGTAATCAGTTACAAATACTGAAAATGACCACATAAGCAATAGGAATGAGATAGGAGAAGAGGAACTGACATTTTTCTTCACAAGGATGAAATTATGTTCAGGTGTTTCTTGAATACAGATTAACAGTATGAACAGTATGGAGGTTCCTTAAAAAACTAAAAATAGAATTACCATATGACCCAGCAATCCCACTACTGGGCATATGCCCAGAGAAAACCATAATTCAAAAAGACACATGCACCCCAATGTTCACTGCAGCACTATTCACGATAGCCAGGTCATGGAAGCAACCTAAATGGCCATCAACAGACAACTGGATGAAGAAGATGTGGTACATATATACAATGGAATATTACTCAGCCATAAAAAGGAATGAAGTTGGGTCATTTGTAGAGATGTGGATGGATCTAGAGACTGTCATACAGAGTGAAGTAAGTCAGAAAGAGAAAAACAAATATCATATATTAACACATATATGTGGAACCTAGAGAAATGGTACAGATGAACCAGTTTGCAGGGCAGAAATTGAGACACAGATGTAGAGAACAAAGGTATGGACACCAAGGGGGGAAAGTGGTGGGAGGGATGGGGTGGTGATGAATTGGGAGACTGGGATTGACATGTATACACTAATATGTATAAAATGGATAACTAATAAGAGCCTGCTGTATAAAAATATAAATAAAATTCTAAAATTAAAAAACTAATAAAAAATTTAAAATTTTTTTAAAGATTAAATATATTTTTAGATAACCAAATATAATAAGCATTTTTGAGTATCTCCTATGTGCTGGGCTTGGAAGAGTAACAAGACTCAAATCCTACCTCTGTGACATTCTGATACATTAGAGGGGGGCAGCATAGAGCAGTGAACAGACCTGAGGTAACACCAGTTCTGTCACTTATGGGCTTTACAACTTTGGGTAAGGTAGCTGATCTCTGAGGCTTAGTTTGCTCATCTGTAACATGGGGATGATGAAGTACCTCTCCCTTCAATTTTGTAAATTTACTTAGTGCAATGCCAGGTCAGTAGCCAGTATTAATGAACGTTACTCTTCTCATGTATAAGAAGATGTTTAGAAGGATGTTGGTCAAAATGCTATCTCCAGGTGGTAGAGTTCCAGATTTCTATTTCCTTTGTGCTTTCCTGTATTATTTATTTTTACAATAAGCATCATCATATTTTTAAAATTAAAAATAAATTCTGAAAAATGTATATTTTAAATTATTAAAAGGAAATTTCAGACACATTTTAATAACTTGATAATAAGAAAAGCCTTTAATGCAAAATTGGCACACACACACAGATACACACACCGTCAAGGAAGTTAAAATTCTATAGTTTTAAGGAACAGCAAAACATGGTGAATGTTTTTAAACAGTAGCAGTCTGAGAAGAAATATTTACAGTTACAGTATATGTTTTAATCTTTGACAAGTCAATAAGAAAAAATGAGCAAAAATAAGCAAAAAATAAAAACAAATTAATAGAAGAGGCAGTATGATTGACCAAGGAATACATAAAATTATTTTCAACCTCTAGAGTAATCAGTAAAATGATAATTAAAATGACAATGACATATTACATGTCATTCATAGATTGGTAGATATTTTAAAGTTTTTAAACAATTTTGCATTATCATTTCTTATAGGTAAGTAGAAAATAATTTAATTTTTCCTCTAACCTAGTTGATAAAAATTTATTTATTTTTATTAGGACTATAGAAAAATGTCTTTCCATTCTACAAATTTATATTGGAATTGTAATGTAAATTTTTAAGATGATCAAATTTGGGGAAATTTCTATCAAATTTATTTCTTATATGAGCTATAAGATTTATAGGGAAATATGTATCATATAAGTAAGAAATGATCTATATATAAGAATATATAAAATATATGAGTTCACATATAGACATATTTATGGCTGTGGTACTGCTACAAACTTGTGCTTTCAAAAGCAAGAATTCTGATAAATTCTATTTCAAGCAACTGCCATCAATGTTATAGTCTATGAATAATTGCATTTTACACTGTATAATCAAATATAGTCATGATAGAATATAACTATTTTGTTTGTTATTGATAAAAATCAAATCTCCCATTTACAAAAATGTATGTCTGGTGATTAGAAGAGTTTTCCACAGAATAGCTTCTGGCTCTGACATCTTACAACTCATTTCTCTCTCATTCACATTCTGATGCATCATGTATAACATATTCACACCTTCTGTCTCTCCCTTGTTCTCTTCTCTTCTTTCTGTCCCTTTATGGAACTTTGTTCTTCTCTGACTTCAACATTCTTCACATTTTGCAACATACAAAAAGGCAATCTCATCCACTTGCATGACTGGAATTAACATCTAGAGGCTGATGACATAAATAAATTGCTCCAGCTGAACTGCAAACATATATTTAGGTACTTAATAGTCATTTTTCTTTTGTCCCACAACACAGTACACTCAAAACTGAACTTTCTATCAACACCAAAACTGCTTTTCCTCTCTTCCTTCTCTGTGAAATAATGATATTACCATCTGTCCATTCTTCCATGCTAGAATTTGGGAGTCGTATTTCACCCTTCCTCTTCTACTCCCTATTTCTAAAAATTGTATTAACTTTTGTCTTCCTAATTATCTCAACTCTCCCTTTGTTACATCTTCTTCAATGATGTTTTGATTATTTTGCTATTATTGATTGTGATGATGGTGATGGTAGTGCTGTTGGTGGTGGGTGAGAAAGAATAAGCAATACTTTGACAAGTATTGCATTTGAGAAGTCAATAGCAGATTACAGATGTCCCAAAGAGAGTTGGAAAGGTAGTCATGGAATTTGAGAGAGAGGATGTGTGTCAACTACATAGAATTGATAGGCTTAAATCATGGATTGTGAAAGAGTAAAGCAAAGGAAATGGAGCAAACTCAATTCGCCTTTAAAAAATATGATTCTGTTACAACATTCGATATAATGAGAAAATATCTCAAAATCCCCAAGATATTCCCAGCATGGGCATCTTTGAAAAGAAGATTAAAAAGCTTTGCATGCCTACCTTGCTTTAGCTACACAGTGGGTTGAGTATATCAGCAATGAACATCCAGAAATACACATGTCCCACAATGCAGTTACGGCACAGAAGATACATTTCTGTTTTAAATGAAGCTTAGGGAAATGGGGGGAAAGGTCTCAAACATTTGTACATCTCTCTGTGCTTAGTTTCTTCCACCATAAAAAAGGGTGATCAGGGCTTCCCTGGTGGCGCAGTGGTTGGGGGTCCGCCTGCCGATGCAGGGGACACGGGTTCGTGCTCCGGTCCAGGAGGATCCCACATGCCGCGGAGCGGCTGGGCCCGTGAGCCGTAGCCGCTGAGCCTGTGCATCCGGATCCTGTGCTCCGCAACGGGAGAGGCCACAACAGTGAGAGGCCAGCGTACCGCAAAAAAAAAAGGTGATCAGAGTGTGTGGTCTTGCAAGCCCCTTTCAGATCTTACTTCTCATCGTTCCATGACCTTTTATGACCAAAGTTCTTTTTAATTTGACAACAAAATGACAAGGCAAAAAGGAATATTCCCTGTTTATTTTTACTTCAAAAGCCATGGGTTCCCTAAAAAAAAGGTTGTTTTATCTTATCATAAAGAAAAATAATTATAATCCAAACCCTTCTTCTTGTATTCAATTCCATTTACTGGTGACCATCTAGTGCTGGATTCTGTTTTGAATGGATAATTTCATTATAGCTATTGAACTTTTCTGTTCATGCTATCTTTCATATTATACTTGTATTGAGTGATTATATGCACAACATCATCACCAAAAGTATAGAAGAAATCTTAAATTTGTTGCACTAAGTGCAGTAGATAATAATTCTACTCATAGTCTACTCTCTCTAAAAATTTATAATCTACAGCATACACTTGAGCTTCTTCAAAAAGCAATTTTCTAATATTGACATTGGTAGAATTGTTTTATTATATTCTGAAGTTTTCTCTTTTGTTCCTTCAATATTAAAGAAATACCTAGGCATATATTATTATTTGATGTTAGTGGTAATGCACATTTGATTATTTTTTACATTCAGAACTTTCAGATCTTAAAATAAAAGGAATTTCCTTTTCTCTTAGAACTCCCAAATTTGGAAGCTAAAGTATTTCTTTGCTTTCTTTTGGCTGTGTTAGGTCTTCATTGCTGCTCACAGGCTTTCTCTAGTGCAGCAAGCTGAGGCTACTCTTTGTTGCAGTGCGTGGGCTTCTCATTGCGTTGGCTTCTCTTGTTGCGGATCACAGGCTCTAGGCGTGCGGGCTTCAGTAGTTGCAGCACGTGGGTTCAGTAGTTGTGGTGCACAGGCTCAGTAGTTGTGGCTTGCGGGCTTAGCTGCTCCAAGGCATATGGGATCTTCCCGGACCAGGGATCAAATCTGTGTCCCCTGCATTGTCAGGCAAATTCTAAACCACTACGTCACCAGGGAAGTCGCTAAAGTATTTCTAAATTTGAAAAAACAGGCCTTTAGAATAAAAATAAAACATTGTTATCTATGAAGCAAAAGGCTGAGACAGATATTCTGATGCTGTTTTTGAAGTAATTTGGTCTAAAGAGACAAAAATCTATATTTCAGGAAACAAAAATCTAAAGTCACAGATAAGAATATTTCACCAAATTATAATGGTTTACTTACATCAGAGGATTTAGCATGGTAATATGTTTCTATAATAGGTAAATGTTATTTATCACAGAATACAGGAATCAAGGGGAAAACATTATTTTTTTCATATAAACTTCTGATGAAATAAATTCCTAAAGTATATAACATTTTCAGAAATCAAATAAAACAGGAAACAAGCACTTCCAAAAGGTGTAATGCAAAAAATGGTCAAGCAAAGTCTCTTGGCCATAATGGAAGAGTCTCTCTTTTCATTTCCTTCCCTTTCCATTGATGTGTGGCCCTGTTCTCTCCCCATCCTCCACCTCAGTTCCCATTTCTAACAAGAGGATTTAAAGAGCCTTACAAAAATGCACGAAATAAAATAAGGAAAATAAAGAAGAATATAGACAAATTGGAAGCCAAAAGAGAATGAAATGATGAGGTTAGCAGGATGCTCAGTACAATAGAAGTATATTAGATTCTAGTGCCATTAGAATTCTATGCCATTATTAAAAGGAGCCACACATTTTATTCTGGTTTTTTCTAGCACCAATTGGGAAAAGAAAAATACGATCGGTTACTCGTTTTGCATTTTCTATTTATAAAGTTCATCCACTGCTTGAAGAAAGCAGATTTTTGTCCTTGTTCCATCCAAAGCCTATTTTTTTCATGAATTTTCATTAATGAGACATGGAGTAGGAGGAAAGTAGGAATATAGAGGAAAACAACAACAATAAAAAGGCAGTATGGATGAAAAAAAAAAGAGTACCACTCAACGAAATTGTTGCACTCCTGTGACACAGAGACAGAAAGAGGTAATTGACCTCTGGAAGGAGGTGCCTCTCTGTTTAATTTCCTGTAAACCTCTCTCTGTCTTCTCTTCTGGGGCAAATTAGTAAACAATAATCACTTTTCTGTCTGCGGGGCTCAGAGGTCTCAGAATACTACTCTCTCCTTTTGCTAGTATAAACTCATTGGAAATTTGGTCACTGACCACAAAAACCAGTTTGAAATAAATGTAAGTAAAATGTTTTAGAATATTTTATAGCAAAGTGAGAAATCCCCTGTTCCCTCCACTAAGCTAGTTGAGAAGATAACAGAAAATAATAAACTAATATATGCTCTCTTTCTGTGTTAATACCTAATGAGAATGTATCATAGGTTTTGGTTGTTTTCAACCTCTCTCTCTCTCTCTCTCTCTCTCTCTCTCTCACACACACACACACACATACACACACACACACACGCACACACACACACGTTTGCCTGAGACAACAGAATGGAATGGATAATAAAGGTGAGATTCAGGTAGGTACTAATGTGACCATTTTCTTCATCTAAATAATAACCTGAAATGTAGGACAAGTGCCTTTATTTCATTGGATTTATCCAATTAATCATGAGTATTAAAAGACAACACTCTAAGGAGGTTTTTTTCTCCATTAAAAATGTGAATTTCTCTTTGTGAGGGTAAGTGGATATAAAAGTCATGGCAGATGTGAAAAAGGTATCTTTCCAAGCACAATGCTGAACATAGAAAAGGGGCTCATTGAATTCTTACTGAGTTAGACATCTTTCTTCTCCACTGATATTAGCAAAACAGAAAAAAAGAAAAAAAAAAAAAAAAAACTCCATTTGGTAAAACATCAAAGGGCAGAAAATCAGCCCGAAAAGAGGCGAAAATCTTCTGTACATCCCAGCTGGTTCTATTGTGAACTTCTAAAATAGGTAGAGAGCCATGTGAAACACATGATGAAGTACAAAACTGACAAGCTGGATTCTGGAATACGTTCTTCCTCTTTTCAAGCATCCTTGGTCTGTTTTATTTCTGGACAGAGATAGGGTCATCACAATTCAAGAATTAACTCAAGGGCTTCCCTGGTGGCGCAGTGGTTGAGAATCCGCCTGCCGATGCAGGAGACACGGGTTCGTGCCCTGGTCCGGGAAGATCCCACATGCCGCGGAGCAACTAAGCCCGTGAGCCATGGCCGCTGGGCCTGCGCGTCCGGAGCCTGTGCTCCACAACGGGAGAGGCCACAACAGTGAGAGGCCCGCATACCGCAAAAAAAAAAAAAAAAAAAAAAAAAGAATTAACTCAAAAACAAAGTAGAACAACAACAACAAAAGGTTTACAAAGCCTATCCCGTTGGTATACACGAGTAATTTATTCAGTTTGGCTTCATTTAGCACAAGTGGGTCAAAAATCAATGATGTTTTGGTAAGTGGTAATATCTGGAGAAATTGAATGAAGACTGCATCTGAAGATAAATAGGAATTATAATCACAAAAAAGGAAGGGTACTTACAAACAAAAGGTATATATGGAACACAGGAGGATAGGTGAGCTGCCAACGAAATGGGCTTCATAATGCCTCTTCCCCAACACAGCATCTGGAGGATTCATAAAATCATTCTAATGGGTCAAGCATTGAAGGTTCTGAGAAGAATATTTTTTTAAATAGTTGCATTGTAATCCATTTGGATTCATACAGCAAATAAACTACTCGGTCATTTAGAACAAATTTTTTAAAATACATACTAGGAAAATTTCAGTGGGCTAACTAGAAAGGAAAAAAATATCTTGGCCTACCGCCTAGAGGAAAAGATCCAATTCAGCGAGCATAGCAGGAGCAGTCAATGTCAAAAAGGCCCTGTAGTACAGGTGAGACACTCTGAGAATGTGTCACCTATCCCTCCCAGTTTGTTTTGCCCACTTTGCCACTAAACTCATCTATGACACAGTAAGAACTCATAGGTACAAAAGATGGAAAAAGGATTGTGTGTTGACATCCAGGAGTTCTACTCAGACCCACCCAGGTAAACTGAACACAAAAGTAATCCTTCCTCTGGCTCACCTCTTTGGCATGTTTGCTAGCTCTGGTTCTTAATTTCCTATAACTTATAGTGTGACTCTGATTGTTCCTGTAACTTTCCTGGGGCAATGTTCATACCACCACATCGGAACAGAACAGAATGAAAAGCTCATGTTTGCTGGACTGCATGACCCCTCTTCTGGTCAGACTAACCCTTCAGATTGAAGCCTTTGGAGATATGCCAGAGGCAAGTGGAATTCCCAAACCTTTAGTCTTGTATAATTATTCTCTTCCACATATTTTGGAAACTGCTGAACCCTCTTTTATATGTTGCTGTGATTCAAAGGGTGAGTAATTGGGATATGAATACTGGCTATCTTTAGAGGAAAGCTCTTTGGATAAATGGAGAAAAACAGCATTATTCCTGTAAAATGCCAATTGACATAGCTTTTATAGATAAATATTCACTTTTCCTTTTGGGATGTGGAACCCTAACCTAATTTTGCTTCACAAACATCTCATTATGGGGAAGGAAAGGATTTTTTTTTTAATGAAACACTCATACATCCATAAGTACCTGGTGCTAAGCTGAGCCTGAAGAAAATGTTAAAAGTATGATGAGTCATAAACTGACAGTAAAAGAACCTGATTATTAACATAAAACATTCTGCAAAAGTTAAGATGTGAAATGTAAGGTCTGCTGGCTGGGCAGGTGACTGACGCGGTCAAGTGTGCCTTTACATCATGCAGGATTTAGGTATGGGTTTCTCTCTCACTCTCTCAGATCCACATGCTGTGGGTTAAATCCATTTTCAGACAGGCTCTTCCAACAACTACATACCTTGCATCCTCTCAGGTTTAATTATTTTAAAATAATATACTCTTTCCCCAGAAGTCCCCCCCAAATCTCACTGGCTCTCATTGAAACATGAGACCATTGCTGGGCATTCACTTTAAATCTTCATGCCTTGAGCTAGCAATGGAGCCCATCGCAAAGCACATGGACTGAGAATGGGAAATGAGTGGTTCCTTAGAGTGAAATTGAGGTCCTGTTACCAACAGCAGAGCAGATAGACGTGGAGTGTCAAATATATTTGACAATTTGATGATACATTTGCAAGATATTCTTCTATCGTCAGATGTAATTCAGTAGTGTCTCGCCGTACCTGTTTATGTCTTCTACTCGGTAGTTCTAATTTCTGCAGCTTTGAGGACTCATAACACTCCTAAATACTTATCCCAGAGACAGGAAAACATAAGTCCATGCAAATACTTGTACAAAACTGTTCATAACAGCTAATTTGTAATATCTAAGAAGTGGATGCAACCCAATTCCCATTAATAGGTGAGTGGATAAACAAGTAATGGCATATCCATACAATGGAATACCACTGGACAATAGAAAAGAATGAATCATTGATGCATGCAACAATGTGAATAAATTTCAAAATAATTGTGCTGAGTGAAAGAAGCTAGACAAAAAAAGAGTACATATTGGGTGATTCTATTTACATAAAAAGTCTAGAAAATGCAAACTAATCTATAATGACAGAAAGGAGATCAAGATCAGTGATTGCCTATAGAACAGTGGGAGTGGGGGTCAAGGCAGGGAGGGGCAAGATGGAAAGATTAAAGAGCTGCACATGGAAACATTGAGGGGGGAGTGATTGACATGTTCATTATCTTGATCAAGAGTTGGCATTTTTTGCTGCAAAGGGTCAGAAAGTAAATATTTTAGGTTTTGCAAGCCATATAGCCTCTGTTGCAACTACTCAACTCTGCCATTGCATCATCAAAACAGTTACAGATAAGAAGTGATTAAATGGGTGTGAGTGTGTACCAATAGAACTATTTACAAAATCAGGTGCAGTCTAATTGAGTGTGCAAGCTAATCCCTGCTCTTGGTTACGGTGATGGGTTCGAAAGTGTGTACATGTAGCGAAACTTATCAAATTGTATACTTTTATTATATGCCTCCATAAAGTTATTAAATAATACAAACAAGACAAACAACCTTAGCTTCCCCATCACGAAGTGGATAAAGTCTAATCTTCTTACCATGGTATACAAGCCCCTCTATGAACTGGCCTCTATATTCCTACCCTAGCAGATCCATTGTCATTCCTGGTGGCATTTTTACTCTTTCAGTGCCAAACATACACATCATGACATTTCACCTCTATGGCTTTGCTCAGGCTTTCTCTCTGTCTTGAATGACCTACTCCTACCAACTGTAAGATTAAAAGTGTGCATGTACACTCCCAAGTTGCCTTCCTTCTTTCCTTATGTTACCCCTACTATTCCCTTTGCCTCATCTCTATGACTCCATAATAGCCTATATATTTGTGTGTGTGTTCATGTGTATGTGTATATATATATATACACATATATACATACACTCTTGCACGATTACATTGTTCCATAATTTTAACTATATAGCTGAAACTTTTCTCATATATTTAGAATTAAAATGTATTATTACCCCATGTCTGGATACTTGACTGAGCGCTCTCTGTGTCTATTACACCTACCACAGTGTCTGGCACATTTTTTTAAAAAGCAAATAAACTAATAAATCAGTATGGCAGCTATTATTATAACTTTTTTACAGATAAAGAAACTGATAGGTAGAGAAATTATACATATAGCCCATAGGCACATGGTTATAAATGGCCAATCTAGTACTGTGAAAGAGTTCCTCTGTATCTAATCTCAAATGCTTTCCACTAATCCTTGCAATTGTTTTTGCTTTGGTTTGGTGGGGTTTTGTTTTGTTCTGTTTTTCATTTTTTCGTTTTTGCTTTTTAATTGAAAGCTTAACTGTATTTCACACTGATGGCTTTATTTTTTTCTGGCGGTGGCCCCGCTCTTCCTTCATCTCTTAGATACACCAAAATGAAGACTGCCACCAACATCTATATTTTCAACCTTGCTCTGGCAGATGCCCTAGCAACCAGTACCCTGCCCTTCCAGAGTGTCAATTACCTAATGGGAACATGGCCGTTCGGAACCATCCTCTGCAAGATTGTGATCTCCATAGATTACTATAATATGTTCACCAGCATATTCACCCTCTGCACCATGAGCATTGATCGCTACATCGCAGTCTGCCATCCCGTCAAGGCCCTGGATTTCCGCACTCCCCGCAATGCCAAGATCGTCAACATCTGCAACTGGATCCTCTCTTCAGCCATTGGTCTGCCTGTGATGTTCATGGCGACAACAAAGTACCGGCAAGGTGAGTATGTCTGCAGGCCTGAGGGATAGAGAGAATGTAGATAGATATGTTGGTGACGTCATAAGCCAAGTAGAAATTATGGAGTGGTCCCATACTGTAGTCAAACTGTAATTTTAATGATTCTTTTTAGCAAACTAGTTTTGAATATTTTGAAATAGGAATTTTCCCCTATAATTTTAAGTCCAGTAAACACTTGAAAGAGAAGATAAACCATAATCTTTTGGTTCCTGATTTCTCTGCATTTCCTTCATCAAAATGACGGGAAAATAAGAACACAGCTCCTTCAAGAGTAACTAGAGCTTAAACCCAAAGAACATTCAGTGGAGGCTTGTTTTAAAATCTCAGGTGGCTGCCTACATGACAAGTTTATCTGTTTAGACTTCATTTCAGAATGACAAATCACCCATCAAAAAGTGGAGTTAAGGGAATCCCCTGGTGGTCCAGTGGTTAGGACTCAACACTTGCACTGCGGTGGTGGCCGGGTTGGAGAACTAAGATCTCGCAAGCCACATGGGTGGCCAAAAAAATCCCCAGAAAATGGAGTGAAGACATCCATTAGCTGGAAACTCCTATAGAGTCCGGACGGTGATTATATTTTCATATCAACTTAGACCCCATAGAGGATCTAGCTCATGGTGAGAGATCCATAATTATTGACTGAATGAAAGCTTAATGTCAGCAAAGTGGACAAGCTAAATGACATATTTGGAAAAAATAACTCTCCCTGAAAAATCAAAAGAGAACTGAGTTTCTTCCATGATTTCTTTAAATCTTCCTTTTCTGGCTTGTGTAGTAATAGCCATAAGTGAACTCAGGTAAAGGCGATAAAGTAGAGAGCAAACTGGCAATCGTAACACCTAATGACATCATTACAAGTTGCTGCTAGTTCTTCCTTATAATTCTTTTCTTCTAGGTTCCATAGATTGTACACTCACATTTTCTCACCCAGCCTGGTACTGGGAAAACCTGCTGAAAATCTGTGTTTTCATCTTCGCCTTCATCATCCCTGTCCTCATCATTACGGTGTGTTATGGACTGATGATCTTACGCCTCAAGAGCGTCCGCATGCTCTCTGGCTCCAAAGAAAAGGATCGGAACCTGCGAAGAATCACCCGGATGGTGCTGGTGGTGGTGGCCGTGTTCATCGTCTGCTGGACCCCCATTCACATTTACGTCATCATCAAAGCCTTGATCACCATCCCAGAGACTACTTTCCAGACTGTTTCCTGGCACTTCTGCATTGCTCTAGGTTACACAAACAGCTGCCTGAACCCAGTCCTTTATGCATTTCTGGATGAAAACTTCAAACGATGCTTCAGAGAGTTCTGTATCCCAGCTTCCTCCACCCCCGAGCAGCAAAACTCCACTCGAATTCGTCAGAACACCAGAGACCTCCCCTCCACGGCCAATACAGTGGATAGGACTAACCATCAGGTATGCAGCTTCTAGGATTGGGTATACCTCCTGGGGATGACCGAAAAATTATAGAGCTTCTTAAAATCCAAGATTTGAATCCACTGGGAAAGGATCAGCAGGGGATTGAGATCAGTTTGAGGAGGCGGGGAGGAGGGCAGCAAATTGTGATCATTGCGACCGAGAGCCACTTCGTTACATAAGCTGAGCTCTAGGTATTTTGCACATATTCATTCAGATATAGAGACCTTCCAATCAGATATCCATAAATCTACCGAAAATCTACTAACTTCACAGCCTTTGCTTCTATGCAAAATTAATGACTTCACATTGGGGAAGTGATCTTAATCTAGAATTCTTCTCATTCCCCCAATGTTAGCTGTTTCACGCATATCACCCCAATGTCCCTGTCACTTCTCAAAAGCCAGTCCTGCTCTGGATCTATGGTTACAGAGAAAGTGTCAGCACTTTGCCCACTGTAGTGACGGGTGACAATGTTCCCAGCAACTCACTGTCACACCAAAGGAGAAAAGAGGATTAAATGGCCCGTCCTTAACTTTGTTAAGTCACTGATTTATAAATTTTTATATCTGAACTCCAGAATAAACATCAAACTTATTACTTAATTATTAGAACTAAGTTAGTTTTGCAACAGTCATCATAGCAGTTGAGGTTAATATAACGGGGAGTGACTATGTGTTGGAAGATATATCCCTGTGCACTGAAGAGTTCAGATGGTAGCCTGCACGGAAGATGCAAGGTTTACGCACAACAGAATAATCACATGAGACATCAAAAAGGAGGAAAGAGAGAAAAAAAAAAAAATCTGTCTCTATGGTAATATTGCCTTGTTAAGCCACAGGTTTGGAAAATTTGGAGTCTGACCTGTAAAGTGAATCAGTCACTTAATTATTAAAATGAATTTAAGTAAGTAAATTTCTGAATGATGGTGCCAGCATCCAAACATCACAGCCTGTGTAATTTTATAACACAGAACTCAAATTCAAACTCCACGTGAAAGTAAAACCTCATGTCAGAATCTTAGGTAAAGTTTCTAGGGTCAGGGAGCTGACCTGTGGGGACAGATGACTCCCTAATAATGACCAGGAAGTCAAGTCGAGGAACCAGAGAGAGAGTCTACTTCCCTTGGGATGCAGCTGCTTCCTCTCTGCTTCCTCTTCCACCCCTCGCTGCCCCTTGTGACAGCCACTAGTACCACCCAACCCAGCCCAGGCTCCCCCCTTCTAATTGACCGCAGGACCGATGTAACACAGCCCAGAAGGATCTGCCATCGCGACATTAAGCCTCATACTCTTGATATTAAATAATGCTAAAATGAACTCAGGAACTTGCAAGCCCTGGGGAGGATGAGGTAATGAGGGCAGGCCTATTTCCAACCAAAGGGAAATCATTAACTTATTATGTCTCACTTCTAATTCCATTTCAGAAACAAAAGCCAGAAAGAACAGTTTTTCTACTCTGCTTCTTTAATTTTTTTTTTTTTTTCCTTCACATCAGGACCTCTAAGCCTGCTCCTTTTACTGAGCAGCTCTCCTTCTCAGGGACTCTGGAAATCTTGTGAATAACTTAAAGAGGGTAGGAATTTAAATAGATTTTTCTCTAACCTGAGGATAATACCTTAAGGAATGCAACTTAAAACCCTCAGTCCTAAACTAAGGTTAAAATATTTACCATTGGAGCAAAACGATGGTCATTGTAAAGGAGTCTTTCTCTCTCCTTAAGCACCTGTTTATACCCTCCCTCTCCTTTCAGGCACTTTGGGGTGGTATTGTACCCTGTACCACTGCTGGGGCCTCTTGTCCTATCTGATCCTCTCAGAACCCTTCACCTGCCTTGCTTTCCTGGAAATACAGCTGCCAGCTTGTCTGGTGGAGCGTTTTTCCTGAGTTCAGCATGAGTGTCCTTTGGGTGCCCCGACACTGCCCTCGACTCCCCTCCAAATCCAGCAGTTTCACAGGCACATGTGTGGTTCTTGCACAGCCAGAGAGAGGAGAAAGGAAGCTAACTGGGGAAGCTCTGGTCTAAGTTACTAAAAGGTTTGCTTTAAAAATACATCCAAATGGGGCTTATCTTCATTGCTGCCTCTATGAAGCAGCATCAGTGTCAGATAACAGCAGAAACACATTAGCCCTGGAATTGGCTGCTTTCCCAAAACGCCCAGCTGGGAGAGTTGGACACAGAAGAGTGGATGCCAGGAAAAGAGGAAAAGACACTCTGACATATTTGAAAATTAAGATAAATCAAATATCCTTTTCACTAATCTCCACTGATGTGTCATCATTAGAATCAAGGCAGTTACACACAGACATCTGGAACAATACATAAGTCTTTGGTGATCTTTTCACTAATATATCAAAATAATGAAATTATTTGGGGTAAAAATTGGAGACTTTACGGCTGTGTCTATAGGACATTGATTCGTTTACAAATTCAGTATCTGACAGAGAGGTGTGGTTTGTTTTTTTTTTAAGTCATGAACCGACATGTTAGGAAACAAAGCTAGTTGGATTTGCATTAGCTGTTTAACTGCTGTCTGTACCATTGTAGATGTTTATGTCCTGCCTATCTATGTATTTGTATTTTCTCCAAGAAATATGTTGTACTGTATGTGTCACATGTCAAGCACATTAGTCAACTTCATATTCTGCAGATCAGAGATCCAATATCAAACCTTCCCAGGGTGTCTGTATTCTGACAACTGTACACTGAGATCATGTCCATGCAACGCAAAGTCAAGTGGAGAGTTGGCAGTTATCAAGGTAATTTGATCATATAAGAAAATTATGTGCCCAAGATAAACTTTGCATCATACTTACATAGATAAGGGCTACTTGGACTTGGTCAGCTTTTGCTGCATAACAAATCATTCCAAAATTTAATGACTGAAAGCAACCATTTATTTAGTTTACAATTCTATAGATCGGTAATTTGGTCTGGGCTGGGCTGGGCTGTGCTAGACAGTTCTTCCAGTCTTAGCTGGGCTCACTCCGTGGTGAGCTGCTCTATCAGCTGTCAGCCAGCTGATCGAAGGTGGCCATAGCAAGAATGGCTAGCTCCTCATGGATCCTCATCTTCCATCATCTGTGTTAACCCAGGCTTGTTCTCATGGCCATCACAGATTCTAGATTCAAAGGGAAAACAGACTCCACCTATTGATGGAGCTGCAGTCACGTTGCAAAGGGGTGTGGATGTAAGGAGGGAAGTCACTGTAGCCACTTTTGCTAACCATCTACAGTAGGCACATGGTGCATGGGACAAGTTAGCCTTAGCTTCCTGAGAGCACCAATTATAACTGCCTTGCTCCTTCTTGTATCTCCAGTATCTGCCTAGCACAGTAAAACATACTCCAAACACATCTGTTGAATAAATGAATGATTAAATAAATATCTTTTGATATTTCAGGAGATCTGGAGGGGGTAGGAATGACCCCTTTCTTGCAACTGATTGACAGGTTAAAGGATTGTGTAATACCCTGACACTATTTCAGGCTCACCCTTCAGTAAAAAAAATATTCACAGGAGGGATTCTTTATTTTTTCTCTCCAGCCTTTAGTCCTCTGATCCAACGTTACACTTTTCAAAAATTTTCTTACATTGCTGCTTGCCTTCTAATTTTATTTTTAATAAGTGCTATTGATAAGGAGGTCAAGAACAGGACTCAGTGCCCTAAAGAGCTCATACCCTGGCTCAATGTGGAAAAAAAAAACAAAAAAGATGGTCTCACATTCTTTTATGCACTCCAGGGTCCAGCTGTAGTGCTCCATGCCTGATTTATGTTCAGCTTGTTGTCTTTACGTCTTCTAGATCTTTTGTAGGTAGACTTAGGCAAAGGCATTCATTTTCCATGTGCTCTCAATGCAATTTAATTTCTTTGTACATGTACAAATTAATTTCTTTGTACCCTGTTATTGTCCTCATTGGATTCCACTTGGCTTCAAAACGCTTCCATCATTTGCTCAAATCAGTCCAGGTCCATCTTAGACCTGAGATGCTGGCCTGCCTTCACTGGTTGGTTTCCACCCTGATCACATTCTCTCATGTATTTTTAGTTTTGACACCTAGATTATTTTTTAATGTATAATATTATATGGGAAAATAAAACTCTGTTATGTCAGTTAGATTATTATTTAAAGAGTTTGCATTAACTATAACCATAATAATAATGTTATCTTACTCTTATATGATAGCATGCAAATTCAAAAGTGCTTTTATCACATCAGCTCCCTATAATAACCCTAATGGGTAAACATGAAAAACAAAAATGTTCAGGGACATTAAATGATTATACAAGATCAAACCACCAGTAAGAGGCAGAACCCAGACAAATATCTAGACTTCTCATATTAATCCAAAGCTTTTCTCTGCTATCCCACAAAATACCACTTTGCACTCAAATATTAGCGTATGGTCTCAGGCAGAGGATCTCAAGCTTTACAGTGAGCTCCAGAAAGTGTAACTTTTGAGGAACTCTAAGAAATCTGGTTCATTGAGTCAAAGTAGGGTCCAATAATCTGAATTTTGAACAAAACACTAAACTGAAAGCTGATTTAAAATGTAACTTCATCCAAACACTACCAAAGTTACTGCTTTGTCTAACCTGAATAACCCGTTCGGTCAAGCTGATTGATACTAATTTTTTTCACCAAATGAATCTTGTGTTTAGCAAAATAATGTAGTTATCTTGTGACAAAGCCTTAACTTTCTAATATATCTATCAGTGAGTCTTATAGAACAAACTAATATAACCATGATAAAGCTAACATTATTGTACCTCCTGCTAATTCCTCATCAATATGGCAAGCCCATTCCTGAACCCTTGGGTTACTATTTTTTAAGCAGCTTCTTGACATTTTGATCAAAGTAGCAGGTCAAGAAATGAGGAGATGCTTTGCATTTGTATTAACTAAAAAACTATATTGGGCTTCCCTGGTGGCGCAGTGGTTGAGAATCCGCCTGCCGATGCAGGAGACACGGGTTCGTGCCCTGGTCCGGGAAGATCCCACATGCCGCGGAGCAACTAAGCCCGTGAGCCATGGCCGCTGAGCCTGTGCGTCCGGAGCCTGTGCTCCGCAACGGGAGAGGCCACAACAGTGAGAGGCCCGCATACCGCAAAAAAAAAAAAAAAAAAAAAAAAAAAAAACTATATTATCCCCAGCTAAACTAAAAGCAGAAGCCTAATTTGTCAAATCACTCTCAAAAGTTGGCTCTCTATTTTTTTACAAGACATCTGTGGAGAACCAATTTGAGAAGGAAAAGCATTTCAATTCCATGACAAAAGTCCCAAATGAGGATAGCTCACAAAATTACCAGGTTTGGGGCTTCCCTGGTGGTGCAGTGGTTGGGAGTCCGCCTGCCGATGCAGGGGACGCGGGTTCGTGCCCCGGTCTGGGAAGATCCCACATACCACGGAGCGGCTGGGCCCGTGAGCCATGGCCACTGAGCCTGTGCATCCGGAGCCTGTGCTCCGCAAAGGGAGAGGCCACAACAGTGAGAGGCCCGCGTACCGGAAAAAAAAAAAAAAAAAAAAAAAAAATTACCAGGTTTGACCACATTAATGCATATTTTGTGAATGAGGCCAAAGTAGCTATTCTTTCAATTCTTTGGTTTAAAAAGAAAACAGTTCCAGTTAGGAGTGTGTGTGTGTGTGTGTGTGTGTGTGTGTGTGTGTGTGTGTGAGAGAGAGAGAGAGAGAGAGAGAGCATACACATGCATGATATAGGCGTGCTTCTATGCATGTGCAGTACTAGAGTATATCTAAGTTTAAAATGAATTATCCCTTTCATAAATATAGCAGAAGAGCTTAATATGTTTCTGTAAATTGGCTACAATCTAGGATGAGAAAATATTGTTTACTTGGAAATATGTTTATTGCCACAAAATATTTGACTATTAGTAATAACAGACCTAAATAGACATCTCTCCAAAGAAGACAGACAGATGGCCAACAGGCACATGGAAAGATGCTCAACATCACTAATTATTAGAGAAATGCAAATTAAAACAACAATGAGTTATCATCTCATACAAGCCAGGATGACCATCATTAAAATGTTTACAAATACTAAATGCTGGAGAGGCTGTGGAAAAAAAGGAACATTCCTACACTGTTGGTGGGAATGTAAAATGGTGCAACCACTATGGAGAACAGTATAGAGGTTCCTTAAAAAACTAAAAGTAGAGTTACCATATGATCCTGCGATCCCACTCCTGGGCATATATCCAGACAAAACTCTAATTCGAAAAGATACGTGCACCCCAATAATCACTGCAGCACTATTTACAACAGCCAAGACATGGAAACAACCTAAATGCCCATGGACAGAGGAATGGATAAAGAAGATGTGGTACATATATACTATGGAATATTACTCAGCCACAGAAAAGAATAAAATAACGCCATTCGCAGCAATATGGATGGACCTAGAGATTACCATACTAAGTAAAGTCAGTCAGAAAGAGAAAGACAAATACCATATGATATCACTTATGTGTGGAATCTAAAAATATGATACAAATGAACTTATTTCCAAAACAGAAACAGACTCACAGACATAGAAAACAAACTTATGGTTATCAAAGGGTTTAATGGGAGAGAGGAGATAAATTAGGAGTTTGGGATTAACATACACATGCTACTATACATAAAATAGGTAAACAAGAAGACCTATTGTATAGCACAGGAAACTATATTCCATATCCTCTAATAACCTATAATGGAAAAGAATTTGAAAAAGAATATATATATACGTATAACTGAATCATTTTGCTGCACACTTAAAACTAACACAAAATTGTAAATTGTAAATTAACTATACTTCAATAAAAAATGGTTAAAAAAAGGAATTACAATATTTGCATTGAATAAATTTAGGTTTATGTAAAAAAAAAAAAAGACTGTTAGTAATAACATTTATTGACTGATTTGTATCCAGTATATCTTATTTAATCATATGAGGTGTGGATTATCTCTGCAGTTGAGGAAACCAAAGTTTAAGGAATTAATTCACCTACGGTCATAGGTAAAGAGAAGTGGCTGAGGAATGAACCCAGTTGAATTTGATATTATAAGCCAGACTTTTAATTAATGTGCCCTACTATCCCCCTAGTCTGGTTTTCACTACACTCAGTGGTGTCTCCTAGAACTAAATTTTAACATTTATATACTGACAGTTTGAATGCCATAAGGCCTTTATATGGGCTTGTTTAGATGTATTCTTAGTGTATTTGCATATCTGTATGTAAAAGTAAACACTCACATAGATTAATGATTATCATGGGGAATTGGAAATCCAATAATGGGGATCGTGGTTACCATTCTGTGGCTCAAATTATCTGACAAAAATCTTTTGCTGTCAGTAAAGTCATATTGACTCTTACTGAATGATAGAATTTTCTTTCCCACAGTTAAAATTTTTCATTAACGTCAGAGATGTTCATTTAATATTTTCATAAGCTGACCTTTAGGATTGTGGGTCCAATCACATTCATGCTACTAGAGAAGGCAGCTCGGCGGGCTGGTAGTGCCAGAGGGACCAGGACAGACAATCAGGTGAATGTTCTAGTTGTCATGCTGTCCCGGACCAGCACGTGATGGAGGAAACCCTTCATGTTGCAAGAACTCAGTCTTTACAGCTATCACCTTAGTGGGCTGACCCAGAAGATTGTTCTGTACAGCAGAACAGTACAGTGGACACTGATATATGAATTAGCTAGAGTTCTTCCTGACTGAATACTATGAACTTTTAGGGAGGTTGAGTTTTAAAGATTGGATTAACTAATGTAATTACTGCAGCATTTTCTTGTGCTTGTTACTCCAATTAATGTAACTAACTGATAAAATACGGCAACACACTTTTCTTTAAAAAATTAACTCAAAATGATGTGTCATTAATCTGGCAACCTTAAGTGGTAAATTGCTATTTTATAAACATTTATCATGAAAAAGTCCTCACATTGAGATTTAGTGTATTGGAACATGTTCATCTTATTTTCTTTTTTTTAAACTTCTTATTTTATATTGGAGTATAGTTGATTAACAATGTTGTGTTAGTTTCAGTTGTACAACAAAGTGATTCAGTTATACATATAAATGTATCTATTCTTTTTAGCTTTGGGAGCCAGCTGTGAGAAGCAGATTCTTTTCTCTTTTAACTTTCTACAACACATGTATTCTTACTTCTACGTTTATGAATTTGAAATGCAGTTTTATAGTATTTTTCGCTTTTATATTTTTTCCCTCACTTCAAACAACATTACCATTGGAATGAAGATGACCAGCCACTAACTTTTGAATATCATTCTGATGTGGTTTTCTTTTGGTCGGTTGCAATAAATATTTACAAATCGCTACAATTTTTAAAAACTTATAAAATTATTTTGGGGGTGACATTGTGAGAACTACAACTTTCTAGAATAAAATATGTCTTCATATTCCCTTTCTGATTATTATCTCCCTGGAAATCAAGAACCTAGAGCCATAACTTTTGTCTGCCTTCTCCCTTTACACTCAAGAATTTCTTTCTTACATAGTAGAGTTCCTAGCTTTGAAATGAGTAGAAACTTTTCATGATGAAAAGAAATATTAGAACTGTATTGTCTACAATTTATACTTTTACTGCAGTAAAATAACATATATATATAAAACAAATAAAGTACCATATAATATAGCATACCAATAAAATACCATATAAATAGAATACTATATATATATATACATACACACACACACACACACACACACATATATATATATATATATATACACACACACACACATATGGTGTGGGTAAGTGGAGGCTAGAAACAGGATTTATTCTGAATGCTAAAAAATTTTAATAGTACTTTTTCAAAACATGAATGGCTTTCCTGATACATATCCAAAAGATTATGATGCCAGCTTTCAAGACCCCATGTGAGTTTGGTCACGCCCACTGTCAATGATGTATGCAGAAGGAATGAATATCTGGCAATATAAATATTAACCATACCTGGGTGGGAGATTAGTATGAATTTAATTTAGTGCTTGTTGCTTCACTGTGAATCAAAGGAAATGAACCACTTTTTCTTTCTATAACACCTGCCTTATGAGGAACACATGCAAATAACTAGGCTGATAAATTAGTTCCATGTCATTACAAATATCAAATAAATATAAGCTGAAAGTTTCACTATAATTTTAAATAATGGCCCCCTCAGTCCAAGAATGAGAATGAATATGTAGAAAAAGAATTCATGCTATTTGTCTGTATAGAGTGCAGTATTTATTAGGAAGGAAGGAAGAAAGGAAGGAAGGGAGAGAAAAAAACTGACTCACAGAATATATTTTGTGTTAGAAATTAGTCACATTCTTCCTACTATTCTGTTTTCCACATAGACAACAGAAATTCAGGGATACTTGAAATCTACAAAATCTATCAAGCCCTACTTATTTCCTTTTTTTCTACATACATTATCAAATCTTCATAAAGATTCAAAATTATTATATATATATTATATATATGATCCAGAGTCCCATATGATATGTCTAAGTCCCTTAAAGCACAAGAAATGAATAAAATTTTTCTTGTGATAAAATAGGTACCTCTAAGACATCTGATATGAAAGCAAAAAAGTAAAGTCTATGGAAATTGACATTAATAAATAAGAATATCTTAAGAAAAGTCAAATTACTAAAAATAAACTTAACAATGAGAAAATTCAGTGAATAGTGGATGTGAAATAGAGTATGGCCATTCTACGTATCACAATGCAATCACCAATTTAATCCATTCCATAATTTAACAATTTAACAAAAATATCTCACTCTTGTTGTTCTTTCTTTTTCTCTGTCATGTCAGCTAACGTGTTCTTATACTTAGAAATCCTCAAATATAGTTACATGTGAGCTCATTCAAATTCAAAACATCAACTTTTTAAAAATGCTGTCTTTGAGATACTCTTTGGAAACAGACGAGATACATGTCACTCCTAGAGCCTTAAAATGCTGCAGATAGAGGCTTGCAGAATGGCTAGTATGCACTTTAACAACTGAAGATTTTTCTGGTTATTTCAGAAAATCAGTGGAACAAATAACCTTTCAAATGGCTACACTGTAAGTAAATATCAACATCTAAATCCCAATAATGTGATTGGATTTATCAAGATGAAAAATATTCACAGTACTTAGAATATTGGAACTGAAAAAGTATATAGATCACCTAATCCAAACCTCCTGATGTTACAAATGGGGAAATTGCAGGCCAGAAATATATTTTTTTTATTGTATGCTTTTTTCCAAATATAAAATGTATAATTGTGAGAGTCTTTTCAAATACCTAGTTTCCAAATAGAGTTTTTTAAATTGTGACTAAAAAAAAAAGATAGATAATTATATTTTATGTAAACTCTACTATGTGTAAATTTAATTTAAAATATCAGCAGATAGAGAGAAACATTATAATTAAATAAGAATAGCAAATATAATATAAAATCTTAAAAATTTAGATGGCTCATTTATTTGGTCAGATCCTACCATTGACCAGCTGAATTTCCCTGTGGAATTTTCTGTAACTGTCTATATTTCAATGTCCTTATATACAAGAATGGTCACAACTATAGTGTCTAACACTTATTTTGATGTGAATGTGATGCATAATTATCCATGTAAAATACATAGCACAGGGCTTCCCTGGTGGCGCAGTGGTTGAGAATCCGCCTGCCGATGCAGGGGACACGGGTTCGTGCCCTGGTCCGGGAAGATCCCACATGCCGCGGAGCAACTAAGCCCGTGAGCCATGGCCGCTAGGCCTGCGCGTCCGGAGCCTGTGCTCCGCAACGGGAGAGGCCACAGCAGTGAGAGGCCCGCATACCGCAAAAAAAAAAAAAAAAAAAAAAAAAAAATACATAGCACAGTGCCAGGAAACTGACTAATAATACTAGTGTAAGCCACTTAGTGAGGTTTTACTGTTTTCATCTCCTCTATTCTCTTTCCCCCAGGAAGTTGAATTATAGCCCTTGTAATGAAAAGTTTAAAGGAATGAACTAATGCTGCTAAAAGGGATCGCAAACCTGGTCTATCCCAACAATTCTCAACCTTGGTTCTAGTGACATTTTAGGTCAGATCATTCTCTGCTGTGAGGGGATGCACATTGCAGGATGTTTAGCAGCATCCCTGTCTTCTACCTGCTAGATGCCAGTATCACCCACCCACACCCAGCTGTGACAGCCAAAATGTCTCCAGACATTGCCCCCCCCCAAAACACCAATCAGTTGAAAACCATTAGGGTAAATATCAGTTGAGAACCACTGATCTAACCTGACCAACGATGTTTAATAGATGAAGAAACATGAAGGTCCAAATTAGTCATGTCCTTAAAGCACCACCTGAGCGTTGGAACTAGACCCCAGGTATTCTGACTTTAGACCAGATCTCCTCTGAAATGTCACACTGATTTCTCAAATAAAGCTTTAGTCTGCACTGCTAACCAGTTGCAAAGAATAAGACTCAATATTAATGGAAGACAAGAGGAAAGCAAAATTCTTCAATCCTGATTTTACTTCAAGCTTCTCTTTCAGAGAAATGATCTTCAGCCTGAAACATTACTAAGAAAGAATTGAAGACCAGTCAAGGTGAAGATATTGTTAGAGAACATTCAGAAATGAGGTCGAATCTCCTGGAGATCTTAAAACACTAAGAGAACTTGTAAATGAAACACAATTAATGAAACACAAATCATGACTTCAAAGGCAAAGGAGTTATGAAAACTACAAAGACTATGTAGCTTTGAGCTGATTGCTTTTAGAACCTAGATCAGATTATTAAAGTGTATTTTGAGAGCACTTAGAAAGGAAGCAGTAACCTCTAGGAGGTGAGATAGTTCTCAAGAATTAGTTACAAGACAAATTTTATTTTCTTAGAGGACAGAGAAGTCAGGTACCCCAGTATCAATAGTGTTTTTAATAAGAGATTTGATGAGCTCTTGTTAATTTCTACACTTCTATCCTATATTCAATTATGATCTGAATATAATGGTACAACTTTGATTCTCACCTGAAGGGTCCCAATCAATGGAGAAATGCTCAATAACATATGATCGAATAAGGAGTCAAACGTACTAGGAGAGTGAGAAAAAAACTAAAACTATAGTAGTTACTAGAAGAAAAACTTTAGTCCAGAAATCCAATTATAGAAAGATAGGATGTGAGTGATAACAGATGTGAAAAAAGTCATAAAGATTTTATTTCATGAACCAACAATATGATATAGGTCATATCAACTCTTGCAATTATAGATAATCACATTCAATAGAATTTTGGTTTCTAGAACCAAAGAAATATTAGCCTCACTCTAATAGACAACACACTTCAGGAATGAAATAAGCAAAATAGATTGTGTTCAGAGATGAACAACCCAGAAGGCAAAAGGAGTTATAATTCCTTAATATGACAAATGGTTGAAATAAGTGCACATGATTACCCGGGAAATAGAAAGCTCAAATGGCAAAAGATAGTTATCCTCATACACGTAAAGGGATGTGAACAGGGTATTGGACTTACCAACACAACTCCAATAATTAAAGCCAGCAGGTGGAAGCTACAGGGAAAAGGATTGCAGTACAACCAAAGAATTTTCTAAGCTTTGAGACGTGAGGATTCCCTTGTCACTGGAAGTCTTGAATGTCCAAACATCAGCATTTTGCCTACATAAAAAGGGATGTTACAAGAACTCAGGTGTTAAGATTTGATGTTTAGGGAATCCGAACAAATGACTCTTTCATAAGTTTTTTCGTTTTTACAAGTTCTACTGAGTTCCTATAGAAAGTGCTAATATGTGATCCATTAAAAAATAGCTTTTAGACAAATGTTCAGAAATGTTGCATATCTTATTTTGGTCATGGGGACTGATACTTGGATTAGAATTTTAAAGGCTTTGAAAAGCCCTATTATATATATTTTGTGTGTGTGTGTGTGCGCGCTGCATTTAGTCCTGTATATATACTTGCATCTTATCCTTTAAGCTAAAGTCCTCAAATTTATCTGAGCAGTCTCAGTTTTTCAAGAGACATGTTATAACATCTCACAGAATGGTTTCTGCTAAGCATTTCAAAAAGCCCACTGTAGATCATTAGTCCCAGTTATGGAAAAATCTGTTCCAAATCCAATGTTTTACTAGAATAAATGGCAATGTCCCATAATTTCAAGCATTAACCAGAGTTCTAAAATTATTTATCAATCTCTTATTCTCACTCATTCAAAATATATGGTCTAAATACAAAGATATTGAAACTTCATATCTCTGAAAATAGAACAGGTTGTGTTTTGTTTGGGTTTTCACTTTTGTTTTGTTTTGTTTTGTAGCCTGTCACTTTCTGGTTACAATCCTAAAGGAGGAAATCTTTTAAAAGCGACCTATAGTCAACTGTGAGAAGTGTGCCGAAGGTTAAGTAATTACAATCTTTCTTGTGAAAGAATGCAAGATAGAAGCCAAGCCACCTGGGTTCTGGTGCCCGGCTGCTGATAACCAGCTGTGTGGACTTGGCATCCCATGCTAATGGCTGCCAAGGGGATCTCTTCATAAGCAGGACCTTCCCAGCTTCTGTTGACAGCCAGTGAATTCGGGCTCATTTCTGGGCTTGATTAATTACCCCTATTCAGAGCCTGGGGGCTAGCTTCTCGCAGTGAACAACAAAAGTAACCACCAAAGCTTCCTTTTGTGAAAGAATGTATTATATTGAACAAAAAATTCATCTTAAAAGCAGAAGGAAGCATGTGGCATGTTGAGTCTGGATCCTTTGAGCTACCAGATTATTCCACCTCTCCTTGAATTCTCCTTCACTGAAGTGTGACCCCTTGTTATACTCTAGATCCCAATATGTTTTGTTTTGTTTTGTTTTGTTTTTAACTTTTTTTTTTTTTTTTTTTTTTTTTTTTTTGCGGTACGCGGGCCTCTCACTGTTGTGGCCTCTCCCGTTGCGGAGCACAGGCTCCGGACGCGCAGGCTCAGCGGCCATGGCTCACGGGCCCAGCCGCTGCGCGGCACGTGGCATCTTCCCGGACCGGGGCACGAACCCGTGTCCCCTGCATGGGCAGGCGGCCTCTCAACCACTGCGCCACCAGGGAAGCCCAAGATCCCAATATGTTTGATTCTGGCAATGGAACTTGGAAGTAGGGATGAGTTCTCCATTATTTAGGTAAATGGAGATCTTTACCTATGAATCATCCACTCCCAAAGTTTTTTTGTGTGGCTCTGTTATTATGGCTTCTGTAATGAATGGGATTTTGAAGTCTATTACTGGCTGAAACACTAATCGGCTTCAGAAGTACCCAAGTCCGGTACTGGCTTCAACTGTAACTTTGGATGGCATCACAAATAGGACAGAGAAAAAGGAAGTGGAAGAGAGTGCTGCAAAGAGCAAAAATAAAAATATTCAACCGGCTTTTCTCAACCGATTCTCTTGGGCCTGTCATTTCTCTCAAGACCTCTATTTCCTCCCATAGATTAATGAAATTGGAAAAGGCAATCTTTTAAACTCCTTCCAGGGATAGGAAGCACGTGTCAATCATTGTATGGATAGAGATTAAAAGTGCTTTAAATAAGCTTCAGTTTGAACCTAAAAGCTTTTCAAGACTTTATTTTTCAAAATAGGCTAAAAAATAGCCCCAGGGGATTTACTAGTTGACTTTCTGGAAAAAAATAACAGTTTAAGAAGCTCTTGAAAAAACTGGAAAGCTGATGGTAGATGAAAATATTTTATCTATGTCAAACGTTAAATTAACTGAATCTATAATGGTACTGTGGTACTGTCAGGAAAGAGCCCAGTCTTAGAAAATGGCAAGTTTCCAAAAGAGTTATCTCAGCAACTAAGCAGTTCAGCTTGTTATGACTCTTGGGGTGCCAAAAATAGACAATGTGACCCAGTGGTTCAGAGAAAACTCACAGCACAGCAAAAAGTAGGAGCATCAACCCAGGAGTGCTGGTTCCCTTGTGCCCATGTCCCACGGAGTGACACAATAGACCCTGATTGTCACTATGCACACAGTTGATTGCACCACAACTGACAAGCCCAAAGCTAGCGCTTCACCACCTTTTGTAGCAAGCAGTAAACAAAGCAATCTTCCTCCTGTAAGAGCAAGGAATCGCAAATTGGTCCTACTGTGGTCCTTACGTGCTTTGGCAGTCAAGGGTCTTACTTGACTCTGTGACTCTAGAAGCTACTTGGAGTCAGAAGAGAGTAAGGCCTTGCAGTTCAGCTCAGTCAGCAAGAATGTACAGGGACGCTTGATGAACTGCCTCGCACAGGAATTCACCTGTCAGCTCCACTAATTCTTGGCTCAATTCAATTTTCATAGGATTATGCCACCCCATTAGCAATTTGGATTAGACATACCAGTAGAGGCTAGGACCAAGTCTGTCTCATTTATCTCAATAAATACGTGATTAAGGTTATTGTCCATAGAATCCCTATCAACAGGATCAGGTCAATCTGCACTTTTGACCTCAGCCATGTACTCCCAGATCACAGACGGAATTGATTAAGTCCCAGAGAGGGCTAACAGGTCTTACTGCAGATAATCCTGTAGCTTCTTTCTCATGATGTGCACGGATTGCACCGCAATATTGTTATTGACAGTATGAATGCAAACACAACAGAAGTGGTTGGCAACCATACTTATCGGAATGTAGTCAAAGGCCAATCAGTGACTCATTTACAACCAGGGAGTTTAACCTGACCTGTTGATTTCCTATGGCATATTCTACCTCATTGGCTATGGTAGCTAAAGTCAAGGATGAGGGCTTCCCTGGTGGCGCAGTGGCTGAGAATCCGCCTGCCGATGCAGGGGACACGGGTTCGTGCCCCGGTCCGGGAAGATGCCACGTGCCGCGCAGCGGCTGGGCCCGTGAGCCATGGCCGCTGAGCCTGCGCGTCCGGAGCCTGTGCTCCGCAACGGGAGAGGCCACGACAGTGAGAGGCCCGCGTACCGCAAAAAATAAAACAAACAAAAAATAAAGTCAAGGATGAGTGCCTGGCCTATCTCTACTCTGATGCCAGGGAACAATGCTCACACTACTGTATGACACAGGGATTCATGTATCCTTTGGGTAGCAGAGTCTTCTTTATTTGAGGGCCTAACGAGAGGAATGTGATCCAAGGAGTGGTGTCATTGCCAATAATCGCAGGGGATCAAAGAGGCACTAAGCCTCCCGTCCCCATGCCTAGCAGAGAGATCTCCTGTAGCACTCTCTCTCCCATGTAACAAACATAGAACTGAAGGGGACAGGTTATTCCAGTTCTAGATTTGTTGCTAAACTTGAATCTGGTTCAAACTGGGTCACAATTACATGGATTTGGATAATCCATAGGATCAGGGCCACCAAATAGTTGTGGCCTTGATAGCCATATATGGCATGACCCAAGGGCACTCGGGTATCAGGAGAAGCTTATGAACTGGTGTGAACTTAAATGAAACAAGATTGCCTCTATCTCTGTGTGTTTGTACATGTACAAGGTTTGCACATTTAGGAGCTGCATCAGGCATAACTCGAGACCAGCCAAACCCACATGAGTTCCTCTGACCTCACAGCACACAGACTGGGGTAATAAACCCCGCAGTAGGTCAGCTTCGCAATCAGAGCTGTTTCATGCCCAGTGGACCATGTAATCGCTCTGCCAGTCTGCGGGGCTGGAATCCGGAGACAAAGAGAGCGTTAATCGTTTCCCCCTCCCAGCAACTCCGAAGCCTAAGCTATTCCTGTCGCAGCTGAAGTGGGGAATGGTGCCAGGAAGCCCCCTAGGGATACCCCTCGTGGAGGCTGCCTCCTCTTACAGAACTCTGTAGTTCAAAATGCTCCAGGGCTGGGCTGCTCTTGCAGTGCCTCCAGTGCCGCCTGCTGCTTGGGTCCTCAGCCAAATTTGACAGATTATCTGGTGAACTTGCAGACAACTAAATGCGTACATAGACAAGGCACACATCGTCTCCGATAGCTAGACAGTGAAATGAAGTGCTGAGCTATGTTTCTGGTACTGGGGAGTCCTAGCGCAAAGAATATTTTCTTTATTGCCTCTGGAATCCACTTTCGAGTCATAGTCCATCCAAGATTTTGACAGCCGAGGTGCTTCATTCACCCTCTAAGAGCATAACCTTCCTCGCTCCTTCGTCAGCTCTGGGTCCAACAGTTGCTCTGTCTGTTGATTGAAATGCCCCCGGGCTTGCTTCCTTGCCCTCTCACTATGGTTAGCCTGACAGTCGGGCACAATCAGCAAGGATGAGCAAGGGTATCCAGGGCTCATGGCGTTACTGCCTCTTCCACGGCGATCACATAGCGATCGCTCTATTCCTTATTCTTAGGAAATGTATATTGAAATATTGAGGGATCAATTTAGCATCCAATGGTTCAATAAGATTGTGTGGGGTGTGTGTGTGTGTGTGTGTCTGTGTCTGTATCTGTGTCTGTGTCTGTTTGGAAGGAGAAAAAAAAAGAAGAGAAAGCAAGTGGTATAGTGAAAGGGTTACAATCTTAACAGTAGGTGAATCTGGGTAAAGGGTACACACGTGTTCTTTGTACCATTCTAATTCTTACACTTTCCCTGAAGTTTGAAAGTTACCAAAATAAAGCTAAAGGAAAACAATTCTCATCCCTTTACACTTACTATACAAACACCTCCTTTTTTCTCAACAAAAATTTTAACAACCAGGACGCAGCAACTATCTGTTAATTATAAAACTTGTTTCGTGTCCATAATCCTCCTCCCTTATTTGAAAATATCAAGCCATAATTTTGTGTGTGAACAAATGTCCCATTTTTGCTCAACAGATACGCTCGCTTACAGTGCAGGTGGGCATGGGGAAATCTCTGAACTTCAAATCAGTTGCTTCAGAAAAAAGAATCTACTGATTTGGAGAATTGGGTGAGGTATAAAAATTCTTTACCTAGAAATAAAGAATGTAAACAGTACTACAAAAAGAGGTGTTGCTTTTCTTTTGAAAGTTTGGGCAAATCATGAATAATTTGAAGACAAGAAAGGAAGAAAGTCAAGGACAGAGGGAAAGAGAGTTGGGGTTAAAATACATTTTTTTAAGAACCCATCGATAGCATCTCTTCCATGACTAGTGTATAATTCCTATTCATTAGTGTGTACAAATGCAATAGCATATTCATAATGACCCAGGAGATTAAATAACGTCTTGATACTTAGGAAAAACTCTGAGAGTTGCAGGTGAAAGTATACATGAAGGTTCTCAATATAACTCTGACACATAGGAGATGCCCAATAAATGTGCACTGCAACCCTATCTGAAACATTCACTGTCTTTGCTCTTTCTCGTCTTTCAGCTAGAAAATCTGGAAGCAGAAACCGCTCCACTACCCTAACTGGGTCTCATGCCATTCAGACCCTCTCTGAACTTAGAAGCCACCATCTATGTGGAAGCAGGTCACTGCAAGAATGTTGGAAAGCTCTGGTTGCCTAGGAAAGTGCCTGCTCTGACTCATCAAAACTCTTTCTTCTCTGGCCACTCCATTCTGCACATGAGAGGGAAAACCAAACTAAATCAAGCACTAGGAAGGAAAGAACCAAACCACACTGAGTTTGCTTGTGTACATAATCACAAGAAAGATGCCCAAAGGGACCGAAACGTGCTGTGGTATGTGCATTGAGATTACCATCCAAGATGACCCTTCTGTATGTAGTATTGTTTTCAAGCAGACATTTACAGTCTCATCATAGAAAAACCATTCATTACTAAATTCACCATAGTAACATGTAAAGTAAATGCTACCTCTGATCAAAGCAACTGAGGTGGAATTCCAAGACTTTCCAGTCTTCTGTAAGAGAATACTTTGCTCTATTTTGACCTTTAATGTTAACCTTAAAATTATCTTCAGTTAAGACCTAACTTCCACTTTCATGTCTTGTTTTGTATTTTTTTTAAAAATAACATCTCTTACCTAACTCCATTACTGCAAGGGAAGAAATTAACATGAAAGGTAATCTGAAACCCAGTAACGTTTCAGCTGCAGAAAGGTTGATCCTTGTGCACTGCGAGTCCTTCCTGAGAGTCATAATGGGAGATTTTCCACTCTTAGGCTTTCAGTGGTTTGCTCCCCAGTTTTAACTGTGCAGTTTCTTTGCTCCCATCCAAGTGTCCGAAAAGGTAATAGTGGGTCGATGAGCTCATCACTTTATCCCTGCAGGAAGTCAAGCACTAAAGGGTACTCTTTATTTCTCAATAATTTCTCCTTACTACGTGCTCCCTTTACTTCGTATTTTCTTTTTTTAAAACTCTGCTCAGAACACTTATGCCTTTTGAGTCAGCAAGATAAAATGATAGATGTTTTTTATTGATTTTCAGAACAGTTTAAACTTAAAAAAAAATATGGATCCAGTCAGCTTAATCTCAAAACAGAAAGATTCCAATGACCGTGGAGAAAAATGGATGATCTACTTTTCACTCCTCTGTAGTTACCTGGACATGAAATGTTAACAATGACCCAAGAATATTTTCCTGAATATTATGTTTCTATAATGTCATCACTAATATGTTGGTCTTTTTGATCTTTGCTAAATGTCAAGTTTTCCTTTGTAAAATGTCAGTCTTCTAAGTAGTTTCTCTAAGACAATTTGTCTCTTTGGTTTTCATTGGCATGAAATACAGTTAGAGATTTGGCAATCACCCATTTTATTTGATCTATATAGACAATCAAATTAGATGGCCCATGCCCTAAAGCTCTCCACTTTGAACTTTTGTCTGCATTGATTAAGTGAATCAAGTACACTGTAGTTTTCTTTGAAGACACAGTAGAAAACAGGGTGCCAGCTTCCCTTATAAGAATATTCCTGAATCTACAATCTGCCAGTAGTTTCAACCTTACAATCTGCGTTCATTCTTCAATCTAACAAGGCACAAATATGCACCAGATATCCAAGGGCAATGTTTCAGGAAGACAGCTGTCATGGATTGGAATAAATGAATTTACTGTCTCAGATCCTATAGGTTGTAGTTATGTGGATCCAGCCCACATCTCTGTTGGATGAGAAAAAAAACAAAACAAAGGATAAGTGTTTTAGTGTTTCCTTCTGATGAAGTCTTATATTTGCTCTAAAAACCACCATTTCTCAAATATAATGTCCCAGAATGGATATGCATTATTTTTAAATTTTTTACATTTCCTGATCAAAATAATTAAAACCAGGACTGTGAAAAGATTTAGAAAGTCAAATAAATGCATTTGTTTGTATACATTATATACTTATATACATATATACACTACTAGAGCTTCCACAAGTTAAAGGGGTGATTCAAACGAAACACAATAAGGGAGAATGAAATATTTGTCGATAAGTCACTGGGGAGGAAAGTTCTTATTTTTAAAGGGCCATAATAACGTGAGTTTTCTCAAGGGATTACATAGTACAGCTTTCTGCTCATAAGGCTGTTTCTCAATAATTATTATTTTTGCCTAATGACCAGCTCTTAGTCAAGACATTCTAAAGTGAATAATACAGTAGTGTGTTTTTTATATTTTTCATTCAAAATCTTTTTTTTATTTTCATGGAAACATTTCTAGTGTTCTCTTTTTTTAAAATTTTTATTGGCATATAGTTGATTTATAATGTTGTGTTAGTTTCAGGTGTACAGCAAAGTGAATCAGTTATACATGTACGTATAACTACTCCTTTTTATCGTAAATTTGCTAGAACTACATTGCAATCCTGTGGCAAATAGAGAAGTAATAGCCCGGACTTGGTTGGATGAGCTAAAGCTTCTTATGAAATCAAGATTAAGAAAATGTAGGGCTTCCCTGGTGGCGCAGTGGTTGAGAGTCCCCCTTACGATGGAGGGGACGCGGGTTCGTGCCCCGGTCCGGGAGGATCCCACACGCCATGGAGCGGCTGGGCCCGTGAGCTATGGCCACTGAGCCTGCGCGTCCGGAGCCTGTGCTCTGCAATGGGAGAGGCCTCTAAAAAAAGTAATGTTCTGCTTTGTTCTTTTATTCTTTTATTTCACCCTTGTCCTTATACATGGAATTTCTTCCTCATTTTGCATTTCAGTAATGCCAACTCTAGATACAAAGTGGAAGTTTTGCTTCTTCACCCCTGATTTCTTGCTGTGGAATTTCTCACCTTAGTACGTAGTGGCCTTTCCACTTTGGTCTCTACCTTCACTGTTATTTTGCTCCGGCATCCTTCTCTCCCTGGAAGGAGGTGAGACTCAGCTGGAGCAAAAGTGAGTCACCAGGACTTTACTGCCAATAGCCCTACTCAGGGGAGGGGATCCTCGGACGGGGATTTGATCACGCGTTTGTTTTAAACTTCTGCTGTAATATTCTGGATCCACCCTAGCAATCTGATGATGTCAAATAAAAGAGTTTAGTGGAGAAGCTAAAAGATTGAGCTTCAGGGTCATCAAGATCCATGTCTGAAAACATATGGTGACATGTTTTGGCTTTGTGGCTTTGAGCAACATATTTCAGCTCTTTTACCTCCAGGCTTCTCTTATAAGTAGGGTCTATGGTAGCACCCTTATGGGGTTACGGTCAAGATCAAGTGAGGTAATGTATATAAAAATCTAGACCTACCATGTAGCAAATGCTCCCTATGTGGAGTGAAAATTATAAATGAAAACTATTCATGTCAAAAAAAAAAAAGAGAGAAAGAGAGTAACTTGTTGAATTCATTGGGAATAACCTCTAATCACCTTTGGCACAAAACCCTGAGAGGGACCTCTTTTAAGAAAACAGGAAGCACCTCAAGCAGAATTTCCTGTGATAGAATAACATCCCAACTGTGCCATCAGAAGAACAAGACTCTTAATTTGGCCACTTGAAATACTTCTCAACATTGAAACAGACAGTTGGCAGTTTTAAAATAAAGTCATCGAAAAAACAGCTTTGAGTTGGTAAGAGGATATTCATTTCCTTAGATAATATGACATGTTTTGCTAAAACTGATATCCATTCACTTGCAAATTTCATTATTGCAAAAGCACACTTAGCTTATTTAACATTACCCCCCAAAAAGATGCTAATAAAGTTCTATTTTCAGCGTTATCACAGCAGGACCTTTATGTCTCAAGATACAGGCAAAAGTTGAAATTCAGAAGCACAGATTCAAAACCTAGTAGAAAAATGTAACTAGGGTACAAAGAAAGTGTCTCTGAAAAGATTCTCTCTGACCACATTTATTACAAAGACCCCGAAGCTTTCAAAGTCCTTACTTAAGTCAAGTATATATTTTTTTGAATTTTATTTTTTTATACAGCAGGTTCTTATTAGTCATCCATTTTATACACATCAGTGTATGTATGTCAATCCCAATTGCCCAGTTCATCCCACCACCACCACCACCCCCGGCCGCTTTCCCCCTTGGTGTCCATATGTTTGTTCTCTACATCTCTGTCTCAATTTCTGCCCTGCAAACTGGTTCATCTGTACCATTTTTCTAGGTTCCACGTATATGGGTTAATATACGATGTTTGTTTTTCTCTTTCTGACTTACTTCACTCAGTATGACAGTCTCTAGAACCATCCACATCTCAACAAATGACCCAATTTCATTCTTTTTTATGTCTGAGTAATATTCCATTGTATATACGTACCACATCTTCTTTATCCATTCATCTTTCAATGGGCATTTAGGTTGCTTCCATGACCTGGCTATTGTGAATAGTGCTGCAGTGAACATTGGGGTGCATGTGTCTTTTTGAATTATGGTTTTCTCTGGGTACATGCCCAGTAGTGGGATTGCTGGATCATACAGTAATTCTATTTTTAGTTTTTGAAGGAACCTCCATACGGTTCTTCATAGTGACTGTATCAATTTACATTCCCACCAACAGTGCAAGAGGGTTCCCTTTTCTCCACACCCTCTCCAGCATTTGCTGTTTGTAGATTTTCTGATGATGCCCATTCTAACTGGTGTGAGGTGATACCTCATTGTAGTTTTGATTTGCATTTCTCTAATAATTAGTGATATTGAGCAGTTTTTCATGTGCTTCTTGGCCATCTGTAGTCTTCTTTGGAGAAATATCTATTTAGGTCTTCTGCCCACTTTTTTTGATTGGGTTGTTTGTTTTTTTACTTTTGAGCTGCATGAGCTGTTTATATATTTCAGAGATTAATCCTTTGTCCGTTGATTCATTTGCAAATATTTTCTCCCATTCTGAGGGTTTTCTTTTCATCTTGTCTGTAGTTTCTTTTGCTTTGCAAATAAGTTTCATTAGGCCCCATTTGTTTATTTTTTATTTCCATTACTCTAGGAGGTGGATCAAAAAAGATCTTGCTGTGATTTATGTCAAAGAGTGTTCTTCCTATGTTTTCCTCTAAGAGTTTTATAGTGTCTGATCTTACATTTAGGTCTTTAATCCATTTTGAGTTTATTTTTGTGAATGGTGTTAGGGAATGTTCTAATTTCATTCTTTTACATGTAGCTGCCTAGTTTTCCCAGCACCACTTACTGAAGAGACTGTCTTTTCTCCATTGTATATCCTTCCATCATTTGTCATAGATTAGTTGACCATAGGTGCGTGGGTTTACCTCTGGGCTTTCTATCCTGTTCCGTTGATCTATATTTCTGTTTTTGTACGAGTACCATATTGTCTTGATTACTGTAGCTTTGTAGTATAGTCTGAAGTCAGGGAGTCTGATTTCTCCAGCTCCATTTTTTTCCCTCAAGACAGATTTGGCTATTCGGGGTCTTTTGTGTCTCCATACAAATTTTAAGATTTTTTGTTCTAGTTCTGTAAAAAATGCCATTGGTAATTTGATAGGGATTGCATTGAATCTGTAGATTGCTTTGGGTAGTATAGTCATTTTCACACTATTGATTCTTCCAGTCCAAGAGCATGGTATATCTTCCATCTGTTTGTATCATCTTTAATTTCTTTCATAAGTGTCTTAGTTTTCTGCATACAGGTCTTTTGTCTCCCTAGGTAGGTTTATTCCTAGGTATTTTATTCTTTTTGTTGCAATGGTAAATGGGAGTGTTTCCTTAATTTCTCTTTCAGATTTTTCATCATTAGTGTATAGGAATGCAAGAGATTTCTGTGCATTAACTTTGTATCCTGCAACTTTACCAAATTCATTGATTAGCTCTAGTAGTTTTCTGGTGGCATCTTTAGGATTCTCTATGTATAGTATCATGTCATCTGCAAACAGTGACAGTTTTACTTCTTCTTTTCCAATTTGTATTCCTTTTATTTCTTTTTCTTCTCTGATTGCCATGACTAGGACTTCCAATACTAGGTTGAATAATAGTGGTGAGAGTGGACATCCTTGTCTTATTCCTGATATTAGAGGAAATGCTTTCAGTTTTTCACCATTGAGAATGATGTTTGCTGTGGGTTTGATGTATATGGCCTTTACTATGTAAGTCAAGTATATTTATATGTTCAAAAGTGAAAACAAGATCCTTTTGATAAAGCTTGGACTAAATGTTTCTTTCAAAATGCATGGAAATGATAAGATGTCTGCTGCATCTCATTTAATGGAAGTAATCAGTTTATACAGATCTATTCTCTGTCTGCTAGCAATTACCAAGATGAGGTGGCCCACAGGTGACTTTTCCAGCTTCAGCCATGAATACTGCAGGAGGTGATATTATCCCTTGGTGTTTTCCAAGCTCTGCAGTGTTCTAGCCAAAGCAGACTTAGGATAGGACATGGTAGCCTCAGTTTCTTGGTTTCTTTACTGACCACATATGTCTCTGCTATGGCTGTGCAACTGCAGAAGTTGGTCATAATCAAAAACACTATCCTCTTCATAGGCTATCCACCAACAGGAAATGAGTGCCTTTAGGAATCCTTACTGCCATTATAGAGGCAACAAAATTCTTGCCTAGATTCTCAACATAATTCTTTTTTCAAAAGCCATATTGCTTGGGTTAGGGAGGAGATGGGAACAAGCATGAATCTTCATCAATGTCTTGGCTTAACCACTGTATTTTCTCTGGTGTGAGATGCTTCAGGATTCATAGTCACAGAACACGGCATCCAGATTATACTTAAGACTACGGTCATTAGTTGCAGGAAAACAAGCTCAGGGTTCCCACTGATTCTGCGTTATGGTGAGTTGCATAATTATTTCATTATATATTACAATGTAATATTAATAGAAATAAAGTGGACAATAAATGTAATGCACTTGAATCATCCTGAAACCATCCCTTCCCCCAACCCCCGGTCCGCGGAAAAATTGTCTTCCACGAAACCAATCCCTGGTGCCAAAAAGATGGGGACCACTGCTATAGAATCTATCAGACCAGAAGCAAGACTTACTGAAACTACATCTGAGTGCAGGCAGCTACACTAGATAGTTTTACAGCTCTGTGTTTCTGGAAAACCTCTGCACTTGTGGCAATAGCACAAACAGCCGTATGTTAGCGTAAAAATTTCCCAGTGTTAATCATAGCAGTTCCCAGTTTTTCGATGGAAGCATAAATATGTTTATATTTTTCAGATAGTATGTCTTCTTCAGTTTTGGCTTTGAAAGAATGGTTCTTGACACGTGAGTTACAAGTATATATCTTATGAAAGGAGATACAGTTTTCACAGTAACTAAATTTGCCTCTGTCTGTACATCTCAATGATTGCACTTCTAATGATTTGCTGTCACTCAAATCTACCTCATGAATCAAATATACTTTGCTTTTCACCCCACAGTCATGTGCATGAAGTCTAGATCAGTGCAATCAGAAAAGGGGGTGGCTATTACTTATGTTCGAACTAATAGTATCCCATTCTTAGCAAGTCTTTATAGGCTTACGTTGTCTATAAAGAAAAATGCATATTTGTTTAATAGTTTCAGAGAAGGAACACAGGGGTCCTTTTGGAGACAGTGAGGAAAATTGACCTTCGTATTGTCACATGCCCTGTAATAAGAATGTTTAGCAACAAAAAAATCTCCTGGGACAAGGTGGTTTTAAACATTACCTGCAAGTTCCTTCTTCTTACCTTGCAATTTGATTTTTAAAAGAACCTAAATCTTGAGAACAGGCTATCATATTTGCTGTCAAATCTCTTAAAAAAATTTTTTTTGTTTTCCTTAAAATAAATAAATGTCTTATTTAATTAGCATTACCCACTAATGTTAGAAATATTTCAATGAATCAACAGGATTACAAAACACCAAATGGAAATGAGAGAAGTAGTCCAAGCTGAGGGAGATATAAGCAAGGGATAGGAGAGAATAAAGGAGACAACCCTTTTCCTAAGAGTCTGGGTGAAACTGAGCATAATCACATACACTGGACAACATGACTGAGCTTCATAAATTTAACACAGTAAAAATGTTTTAATTAATGAATACCAGAGAAAAGGGAGAGGAGATTACATTTGTGCGACCTGATGATTGTGGTTTCACCATCCTCAGAGGAGGACAAAGCAGATAAATCTCTGGCAAGAACAACAATTATTTTTTTCCTGTTTCAAGGAGGGCAGAAGTATCCCAGCCCTATGTGATATTTTCGAAATCCATGTATCTCCTAGGCGGTCCTTTCTCTGGTTCCCTCAGAAATGGAGGGAAGCCCCTAGATGGAGCTTTTGGGTTGCAGAGATACTTTTCATATTCCGTATCTGGCTGTGGCCATAATGTCACCACCCCACACTGCCACGACACCCAAACAACCAAGCCTAGAGATCGTGGCTTTCCTGAGCTGCAAGAAAAGCCTGGGTAGATTTGGCTTCCAGTTCTGATTAGGAAACCTAGTTACAAGCAGAAGGTCTTCATTAAGACCTCAAAGGATCTCCAATCACGGGTGAACCCATGGATTCCCCCCAGTTTTTGAGTGACAGATTAGAGTTCTTACTTTTTCCAAAAAAGAAAATGTAATTTGCATGAAATTTCCATTATAGAACATAATACTGAAATGCAGTATCAAATTCTATAGTTTTCCTGCCAGAGTAGTACATGTGACTTTTCTCTTGCTGTGGTCGAGATGTCATGCTCTGATGTCTTGACCACGTGCACATTTTTGTCTAAGCTTTCTGATAACCAGAGACTTCCAAAAGAGAAGCGTTCCCATCTATAAAGTGAACTTGAATAAAAGGGTCAGTTAGGTGTTTCAGAATGCCTGTTCCTCATTCGTTGACCCTTGGAGACTTTTTTTGTTAGTTGGCTGGTTAGCTAGATGGTTAGGGGGGGTTTGCTACTGCTGTTCAGGATTTTTCAGGTCTCTCTGGAATGTTTGTCACCACACAGATACATACTCCTCTATTCTCTCTACTAAATGGATGTCCCTATGCAATGACCAGTGTAGGAGGTCAACATCACTGGAATAAAGTGGAAAATTGAGACCACCTTTGCTGATGGCTTGACATCATGGAGGAGCCACCTACATTCATTTCACCAAACAATGGCCCCCTCCTCTACGTAATTTTGATTTTAGAACTAGTCAGAATTCAATCTCCAATATCCTATCTAGCACAGGAAACCCATCTTCTGAATCTCTCCTGCATCTCTGCAGGTGATTCCTATTGCCTGCTCCGGGGCCTCCTCAGGGGTCCATTCAGAAACAGAAAAATAAAAATGTCTTCCTGTTACTCTCTGTGGCTGTGAGACAATTTGTTCCCATCTCCCCCCAGGCTCACCTAGCACTCTGACTCAGCTGGAAGCTGCTAGCATCACTGCTGTACTTACTAATTTGCTTTATGGAAATTCATGGCCCTTATTTCTCAAGGGTATGGAAAAACCAATAGACCTCCTACCAGCTGGGTACTTTCCATGCAAGCTTCTGCATCTACATAAATTCAGTTCAAATAAATTATTTCCAGGATTTAGAAATTCAATATTGCGAATAGTAGAACCTGGCAGATGTTCTCAGGATCCCCTGCTGCCTGTGAACCAATCACATAACTTCTACGTGGACTGGGGAAAAATAACAACAGTAAGAAAAACTTGGGTTTACATGAAAAACTGACCAATGATTTTGTTTGTTTGTTTGTTTGTTTGTTTGTTTTAATAAACTCCATCCATTTACTAGCAGGGGTTGGGGGGGTAGTAAACCCTGATTACATGATTCCTTTTTCACTTTTATTATGAAATCCTTCCTTCTCCAAGAATGCACTAAATCTTATCATAACCATTTCACATACCAATTTCAGTAGGAAATTGGGAGATCGATTTGGTTAGTTTTCTTACTGATCCTGAAGATCTTTGAAGCAATTTTGCTAGTTGCTTTCTAACTGGCTGGTTTCTCACTTACAGACAAGTGAACACTGAGCAATTAAAGAAACCATGAGAAAAAAAAAAAAAAAAAAGGCTTCCTTATGCTTCCCGCAGAGCTGAGGGAGAAGAGAGGGGAATGCCTGTAACAGCCATGCTATCTCTGACATAAATTGGAAAACCAGAAGTGTTTCCTCTAGCTCTGTTTTTGCGTAGCACACAGATATCTCTGTAAATAATAGGAAATTAATGTTAGGTTGGATCTATAAACTAAGTCAATTTGACTCTGTTATGTTAAAAGGGAATAGTTTCAGCCTGTATCTGTATTTTAGAGTATTTGAAATCTAAGAAGTTCATGTCAACATGATATAATATTGGAGACGTCCACATACAAATATTATTTGAATTTGAGCTCCCCTGTTTGAGAAAATGCCTAATGGAAAAACTAAAACATCATACTTTTAGATTGTATTTTATTTCTTGTAAGAATATCTACATACATTTGAAAGATAGTTCTACGTATATTGTCAAACATATTTATTTAGTTCATGGCCTGATAACATGTGGCTCCCTAACTGTTAGGAATAGCTCTGCAGCCTCTTGAGGATCAGAGAATCCTGTGATTTTTTTTAATTTTTTTTTCCCAGTACGCAGTCCTCTCACTGTTGTGGCCCCTCCCGTTGCAGAGCAGAGGCTCCGGACGCACAGGCTCAGCGGCCATGGCTCACTGGCCCAGCCGCTCCTTGGCACGTGGGATCTTCCCGGACCGGGGCACGAACCCGTGTCCCCCGCATCAGCAGGCGGACTCTCAACCACTGCGCCACCAGGGAAGCCCCCAACCTGGGATTTTTTTCAATGGCTAGTTTGGATGAAGTTTCTGTTATCAGTCAGGTACTTTACATTATACAGTATAACTACAGTATGACCTTTAAAATAACTATCACTAGCACACACACACCAATACACACCCCATAGCAAAATGAAGCCTTTGAAATTATATGGTAATTGTAATCAAAATAGAAAGCAATCAATAAAATGAAATTTATCAAAAACGTAGCTCCTTATTTGAAAGTCTAGATTCAATAAACTACTTGTAAACTTAAAATGAAAATTAGAAAGTGCTTTCAACTACACATTCTCTATTTAAATCTTAATTTGAACTTTAAATGATGCTATGGTCTCCACCCAAACCATCAATTTCAATGAAAAGTTTGAACGGTCATAAATTCTGAAACCATAAAATTCAATGCTACTGTTTATAATTTAATACTCCCACCATAAAAAATTTCTGCTCTGCAAATATCAGAATATAAATTCCCATTAATTTAATGAGAAACAAATTAGGAATATCGGCATATATATTTTCCATTATATGTCCCCTTAAATGTGACTATATATCTCATATAAGTGGAATACATAAAGGGAATATATATATTTATATAAACTTACCTATATATTTATATTGGCATATTAATTCCCATTAGTTTAATGGGAATTAAAGAAGAAATGCCAGTTTCCACTAACTCATCCTTCCCTTCATAAAACATTTTCTGAACTTTTCATCTACTGACGAAATTCTGGAAACTTAAAATAACAAGTTTCTTGTTTTCATTTTGTTCTGTTAAATGAAAAAAAGAAACCACTTTGCAAGTGGCGCTTTAAAAGAAAAAAGAAATTGAAAACTCTGCTCTATCAAATGGAGAAAAGAGACAAGTTTAAAAACAGTGTGAATCAATATTAGGTGCTCTGTCACTTGTCATTAAATTTTTTGTAACATTATTGACACATTTTTGCTTTCTAAAGGTAATTTCCATTAGAAAAGAGATGTGGTGTATGTTTTCAATTACTTTTGAAATTCAGGTAACTAAAAACATTTAGTTTATAAAGGTAACCATAATGTTTCTGTGGGGAAAATATCATAAAGGAATATGTTTCATTAAATGAGATTCTCTGTAGTTGACTTAGTTCAAATATTTTTAAACAAGTCCTTGCCCATAAACTGCTTTTCTCCCCAGCAATAGAAATGGTAACAGAATTGTTACTTCCTGTTTCTATAGCTTAAAGTCAAACCTAACATAAGCAATCAACTCAATGCATGGATCTCATTCAAGTGGCTCCCATCCAGGGTCTGAGAGAAGAGCAGAATTGGTCATTTTCCTTGAAAGTATTGGGAGTAAAAGGAAAGAAACAGATCTGCTGTTCTGCCTATGGATTCAGCTTTCCTGCAGCAATTAATTATCTAAAGAAACATAAAAAGACAGTCTAGAATAGTTCATGTTTTACAGATTTTTGTATCCAAGTAATGAAATCATAACCACATCTTTTGAAACATACTATGAAATCCATAAATTTAACAATAAATACAACATGCTTCCTGTATTTATTTTTCATATCTTCCCCCATATCTGTCTTCACCACAATATGACAAAAGTATTTATTGCCTGGTATCTGTACTTCACCTACGTGCCCCTGCCAGGAAAATAGAGACATAGGAATATATTGTTGGTTACGGTAACACACAAAGAGAACATTTTAAGAATATACAGCATTCTTTTCATTTGGATGGTCTGGTAGTTTTTCTTTAGCTTTTTGTTTATGTTTTGGTTTTAATTAGTGTGTTAGTCCCATCAGAATGTCCTTTTCACTGTTGAAAAACAAATATTTTAACTGGCAGTAAAGACCAAGCTATCATTTAATGCACATTTCCGAGTAGGATAGGATGATCAGCTGTAGCTTTCAAAAGAATGAGCTGTCAAATCACAATGGTCTCATATGCAGATCAAAATGTTGACCCGTACATCAAACAGTGAGTATATCGCCAAATTAATTTTACATTATTCCTTCCTATCTGACAGTTTAAGATAGTTGTGTGTAAAAACATAAACATTTGCATTGTATTACTCTTGTGACAGAATATATATACATTTTGGTCTGTATTGTGATTTTTTTGCATGTAATGTACGATGATATATATGACCAATAAAGAAAACCTGATAATAATAGAAATCTAGAATTTTCTCTTGTCTTTCTCATTCACGCATAATAACTGGCCTGTTTAAAAAGAATATTCTCCAAGTAAATGTTCCAATGTACGTAAAGAGCCTAAGAATCAGACTAACAGATGACTTTGATACTGAATAAGCACTTAGAAATGAAAGAAAGAAGTAGGCTTTTTCTCTTCATGAATTACTTCTATTTTTAGAACTAAAGTGTCCCTAATCTTAACTTCATGACTCCTTCAGCTAGAACTGCCAACCAAACTGTACAAAGAGAAAAAAAAATCCTCTGCTGTAAAGTCCATAGTTGAAAATAAAAATAGTTTCATTCACTTCTAGTCTATATTTTGAAATGAATTCAGTATCTTAAGCAATGAAATTCTTTACAAGAAACAAGAAGTTCAACAGGGTGAAATTTAAAGCATACTTTTTTTTTTTTTTTTTTTTTTTCGGTATGCGGGCCTCTCACTGTTGTGGCCTCTCCCGTTGCAGAGCACAGGCTCCGGACACGCAGGCCTAGCGGCCATGGCTCACGGGCTTAGTTGCTCCGCGGCATGTGGGATCTTCCCGGACCAGGGCACGAACCCGTGTCCCCTGCATCGGCAGGCGGATTCTCAACCACTGCGCCACCAGGGAAGCCCAGCATACTTTAATTTGTTAGGTATGATTTTTTTTTGAACGTAGAAGCAATCTTGACATGAAAACACTTTATGGTGAGAAAAAAACTATTTCAAAATAATATTGGATCATTCCAGATTATATATTTTAAAAGAGGTGTAAACCTGAGCATTTTGAAAAGAGAAACCTTTGTCCAAATCCCAATATGTGCAAACATCTTCTCTGCAGAGCATGACCAGATGCAACGTCTTCATTCACAACTCTGTTCTCTGCTGAACACCTCTGAATGGTGTTCTATTACTAACAAAGTCCAATCCCTTTGCATGACATCCAAGGGACTTCATACTTTGTGTGAATGTACCACAATTTATTCATCCATTCACTTATTGATGGACAGGTTGTTTCCAGTCTGAGACTATCATAAACAATACTAGTATATACATATCTTCTGGTGCACATATATCAATATATGCATTTCTCCTGGGTACCTACCTGGGGATGGAATTATTCGGTAAATGAATACCAAACGGTTTCTCAGGTGACTTCACAAATTTACTCTCCCTCGAGCAGTGTGTGAGAGAGTTCCAGTGCTACACAACCTTGCCAATGTTTCATTTTGTCAGTTTTTAACAAATTAATTAATTTATTTATTTATACGTATTAAATGAAGAAGGCACAGTAGGCACAGTATTCGTTGTTGTTTCCATATGGACATCCAACTGGTCCACCACCACTGATTGAAAAGACTATTCCCCCTCTGCACTGCGGCGTACCTATGCTGTAATTCAGGTAACCTTATACGTGTGGGTCTGTTTATGTTTACTCTGGTCCATTGGTCTATTTTAGATACCATAACTTTACAATGATTCTTGACTATCTAATAGCATATGGCCTCCTTTGTTCTTCATCCTCAAGATTGACTTTGCTATTCTTGGCCCTTTAAGTTCCCATACAAATTTTTGAGACAGCTTGTTGATTTCTACAGAAAAGGCCAAAGGCATTTTGATTAATATAAAGTGTCGCCTGCTGGAAATGGCTTATGACCGGGGCATAGGGTTTGAGAGCTGAACGATGGAAGAAGCTTTAACTTTGGCTAAAGCCAAATTTTAAAGGACTTGGATGCTACTTAAGAAATGTATACTTTATTAAATCAGATGATTAGATCGGCTTTTTTTTTTTCTGTACGCGGGCCTCTCACTGTTGTGGCCTCTCCCGCTGTGGAGCACAGGCTCCGGACACGCAGGCTCAGCGGCCGTGGCTCACGGGCCCAGCCGCTCCGCAGCATGTGGGATCCTCCCGGACCGGGGCACGAACCCGCGTCCCCTGCATCGGCAGGCCGACTCTCAACCACTGCGCCACCAGGGAAGCCCTAGATTGGCATTTTTGAAAGATCACCAGGAAGCAGCATCCACACCCAACTCCATCCACTGAAATTCCCAGACACCTACCTTAAAAGTAGGGTTATGGGGCTTCCCTGGTGGCGCAGTGGTTGAGAGTCTGCCTGCCGATGCAGGGGACACGGGTTCGTGCCCTGGTCTGGGAGGATCCCACATGCCGTGGAGCGGCTGGGCCTGTGAGCCATGGCCGCTGAGCCTGCGCGTCCGGAGCCTGTGCTCCGCAACGGGAGAGGCCACAACAGTGAGAGGCCCATGTACCACAAAAAAAAAAAAAAAAAAAAAAAAAAGTAGGGTTATGTTCATACCCAGGTGCTGAGAAATGAGTTATTCCTTCAGGAACCCGAAAGCAGAGAAGTTGTTTCATGCCTAGTGGTGGGGGGGGTGGGTAATGTTGGCCCCTTTTAGAGTAAACACTGCCAGCAATGTGCTCCTTTCCAATGCGCCAACATTCAGTCCAAATTTTGGTCTGAGAGGCAGGAGAGGCAGGCCACCCTCTCTGAACCACTAGATATCTGCAGGGAAGACATGGAGTTCTCTGGCATATTGAGATGATAAGAGCAGCTACAATGGCTCTGGTACTTCAGCTGTGCCCAAATTACCCATCCTCTTCTCCACCCGTCCCTTCCCCTTCATCTAACTCCCAGGCTGAGGCAGGGAACATTCTCAGCACTAAAAGGGCTGGACATAATACATCCAGAAGCCACATTATGTGCAATGAAATGCACACAAAACAGCAACTCGTTAAAAGAATATTCAACCATGACTCAGCTTTCTTCCCCTCCAACTTCTGACCCAGATCGCAGGAGCAGCCAGGCAGTCCTACAAAAGTACAAACAGTTCTCTTCCAGAAACTGCCTGGCTGAGCAGCTCACTTAAAAATTCATATGCGGGCTTCCCTGGTGGCGCAGTGGTTGAGAGTCCGCCTGCCGATGCAGGGGACGCGGGTTTGTGCCCCGGTCCGGGAAGATCCCACGTGCCGCGGAGCGGCTGGGCCCGTGAGCCGTGGCCGCTGAGCCTGCGCGTCCGGAGCCCGTGCTCCACGATGGGAGAGGCCACCACAGGGAGAGGCCCGCGTACCACCAAAAAAAAAAAAAATTCATATGCATTTTGAGGACAAGAGTCAAAGGAAAACACACTTTGAGAAGAGGAAATGGGAATGGTAGCTAAACCACTTATCAAAAATAGACGGCAGGAACTATCTAAATTAAATTTCATGTTGCAAAGAGAAGACCTCTGAGCTCTTCCTTATTTCCCACCCATCCCCTACGGGATCATGGGACTTCCGGGGCAGTTCGATGGCAGACTGAACCTTAGATCATTTCTTTAGGTCAAATGTGTACTCCACCTCTTGACAAAGCTTTGTTCACTGTGTGTATCATGGAATTGATTGTAGATGTCTTTTGCAAAACCAAAATAGACCATAATAACTAGAAGTCTATGAGAACAGATATTTTCCCTGATCAAGTCTGTGTATCCATCCTAAGGGATATTGATAGCCTGAATCTTTGTCCGGATCTAAGGGAAACTTTAGTTCTCTTTTAATTGCTGTCTTCTCCCTTGACATCTGCAAATTTTCCACGTCCGAGCAGTTACCTGATGAATTTAATCCACCTCCATTTCCGTGTGTAGGACCCACAGACACACAGACGGACACCCGAGGGCCACTTGTAACCCTGACGGAAAGAGCTGCCAGGCTCTCTGAGCTGCACTTACCCATTTCTCTTTCTTGCTACTTTTTGTTGTTTGTTTCTTTGTGTTGACTTTGTCCCTGGCGTAATTTTCCACTCTAAGTCATACAAGTCTCCTGCGTATTGTGTATGTTTAAAACGACAGAACTATTGCTTCTTGATGCAATCTTTTATCACACACCCTTTTCAAACGAACGTCACAGCTCTCTCCGCGGCACGGTCGCTATTTTGGGTACCGTCACCAGCTCTCGCCGTCGTCCGACCAGCCGGCAGCCGAGGGATGCTGCGGTTCGGCCCCCCCACGGCAGGAGCGGCGGCTGGGTTGGGGAGGAAGCTGCCTGTTAACACCAGGGCCTTGGAAGCAGGCGCCCTCCGTCCGGGTAAACATTGGAAACACCTAGCTTTGCAACAGGAAACGCTCCTCAACCTTTCAGAACTGAATCCGGTACTAAGGCTGACTTCTCCCCTACAAAAAATAAAAGTGAGAGGAAAGGAAACAAAGGCGAGAGGAGAAGTAGGAGACCCTCACGGCCTCAGCCCACGTTCCGCCAGAAGAAAGCCACTCACCTTTCCAGAGGGTTCTGTTGGTCAGGGCTGAGCAACATGCAAACAGAAAGAGGGCTTTGGCCTTATTGTGAATTGTTAAATGTCATCGTCATAACATTATTTATTTACGGGTAGTTATTTTGGTATTTAATTTTTTGTTTAAACAGAGGAAAAACCCCTGTGTCTTCCTGGCGGGATGAGACGGCTCAGAAGGGTAGATTTAGGCAATTTTAAAACATTTACTATTTCCCTAAAGACCAAATATGATAAATCTGTTCTAAGTATTGTGTGTCAGTCCACGGTATGGAGCTGTCACAATGTTATTGCAGATAATTCATATTAAAAATTATGAAATTTAAATAAATAGATAAATTCTGTCTTCTCCCTAGTGACAGGCTCCATGGTGGCATATGAAAGGCTTGGACCAGCCACTGTGCCCAATGTTTCTGAGCCACCTGGGCCTCATATCCAGGCCTCCGGTGCCTCTCAGCTTTGGCAGGGACACACGGATGCTTCAAGACAATGAAAGCAGTAGCTGGAGCTCCATTCAGACTCTTCCTAGTGCAGCCTGATACTGGAGCAGTGCCACGCTGCCCCACTGAATCTAGACATGCCCTTTCTTAGAGGAAAATCAAAGCATCCTGGTGGTTTTAATACACCAGGATAGAGGGAAAATTGAAAGAATTTGATATTTAATATTCCCTAAGGAAGAACCGATATAATCATAATAGAAAAATTCAAGCTCACTGGACTTTCTTTTTTTTAGTGTTGAGTATTTTCACTATTTTAATTTACATTTGGAAGGTGGGGAACCACTATCTTTTGCATGTTTAGCACCTATAAAGACATAATTCAGTTCTGCCCATGCAGAAAGCCTGAGACATTACACCCAGAGAGACCTGGTTGGTCACATGGAAGTGACTGAATGTTGGGACCTGGTTATCACAAAAGAGTAAGAAGCCATATCAAAGGGATCATATGCACAATCTTACCTGTGTCACAACCTGTCACCAGTGCTGTTTTCCTGGGATGCTGTTTCTCCGTCTCTCTGTCACCACTCCCCCCTGCCTTCCCCATTCCTGACTGCCCCAGAGTTCCATTCTGAGGCTCAATATTTAATGTGAAAAATACTCTGCCCAAGGTAGAAGGACAGAAGTAGAAATGAGAGAAACCTCTATGGGAATTTATGACATTCGGCTATCCTTGACTCTTCTAGTAAAACAATGGTATCAAATTTCAGCTGAATAATGTAGAAAGAGATGCCAGATATACAGCCAAGTGATTCTGCAGACTAAGCTCATCTAAATCTCTCCTGCTGACCTTTTGCTCCCTCTATAGAATGGCTAGGGGACCTCATGTCCCACCTAAACCTTCAGCCACTCAGCCCCTTTCCTGAGTCCTCCTCCCCCACTGGCCCAGCAACCCCACAGACAGAGGCCAAGCCACATTCTGAAATGTAAGCACAACACAAAGGTACAGCTCCTTAGATTCCAGTATGTGGGGAGTGCAGTGAAAACCACCACTGCTTCTCGGGATCCACCCATGCGATGTGGATGGAGTGAGCTTTGAAGGGGTTCCAACCTGTTCGCTCACGATAGGAAGGCAAAAGAGTGAAGCAAGCAGAGTAGTAGGTAGCTGCCCACACCTACCTAATGAAAAAAGTCCCCACGACTAGTTGATAATATAAAGGGCACTCGTGTTCAAACTCTTATAATGATAATAAGGGTATAATATGGATATTGTGAACATTCATCAAGTGCAAACTACAGTTGTTCCAGTAAGTGCTTTATAATAATTATTATTTATTTATTTATTTTACTACGTGGGTCTCTCACTGTTGTGGCCTCTCCCGTTGCGGAGCACAGGCTCCGGACGCGCAGGCTCAGCGGCCATGGCTCACGGGCCCAGCTGCTCCGTTGCATGTGGGATCTTCCGGGACCGGGGCACGAACCCGTGTCCCCTGCGTCGGCAGGCGGACTCTCAACCACTGTGCCACCAGGGAAGCCCTATTATTTCATTTAATCTTCACACAACCTTCTCGGGCAATACCACTGGTATCCCATTTTGCAGATGTGGAAATCAAGACTGAGAGATTATATTCTCCTTAGTAAACCAGGGAGTGAATGATTTCAAAACTACGCTCTTAACTTCCACATTATACTACTTCTTTCAAAAATTACTTCCCAAGTATATACGTAACATTCAAATGAAATATAAATAAAAGCCCATGATTGGAAAAATAAAGCTAGAGGTGAGCTTATGGTAAAGAGAAGAATTACAGCTATTTACAGTGATGAAAAGAATTAGATAAGAGTATATTTACTATTTAAAAACACATCTGTTGCTGAATATGTTTATTTTCTGTGGCATGCCTTGTGCAAGATTAATGAATTATTTTATGGTTAAATAAAGAGATAAACCTTTATATATTCAGTTATTTATGCCAATAATTTTATTTTCTAATGTTAGAAATACTTTTTTCTGTAATTTGGACAGACTAATTTAAACAGACATTAATTAGCAAGTGCTCTATACCTGGAATATAGGGGATTATTGGAAATTCAAAACAGAAGATTCTGGTCTGTTTACAGTCTTACTCCAATTATCTTACAAATCCAAATGGGAGTATATGGTCTTTATACATACAACACAGAATGGTACAGATTTAATCATAAACCAAATAACATAATACATGTGTTAAGTGCCATGAGAGGCCAAAGAAAGAAAAACCATTTCAGCCAAGCTAGCCTGGAAAAGTAAGTAGGAAAATGTAGGTAAGATAAAGCAAATAAGTATGATATGGAGATCAATGGAGAGGATAATGTATGACATTGGAGGTAAGGGATTCGCAGGAGCCAGGTGCAAAAGAAGGAATGACTCTTGTTAAAAACAAGGCCAAAGTCTCAAAATGGAGTCTCTTGTGCTAAGCCACATGTCACCAAACCAAGACTTAAATACAGATTCTGCTCTCCCAGAAATGGAATCTTAAAGACCTAAATAGACATTTTTCCAAAGAAGATATACAGATCGCCAACAAACACATGAAAGGATGCTCAAAATCATTAATCATTAGAGAAATGCAAATCAAAACTACAATGAGATATCATCTCACACTGGTCAGAATGGCCATGATCAAAAAATCCAAAAACAATAAATGCTGGAGAGGGTGTGGAGAAAAGGGAACCCTCTTGCACTGCTGGTGGGAATGTAAATTGATAGAGCCACTGTGGAGAACAATATGGAGGTTCCTTAAAAAACTAAAAATAGAACTACCATACAATCCAGCAATCCCACTACTGGGCATATACCCTGAGAAAACCATAATTCAAAAAGAGTCATGTACCACGATGTTCATTGCAGCACTATTTACAATAGCCAGGACATGGAAGCCACCTAAGTGTCCATCAACAGATGAATGGATAAAGAAGATGTGGCACATATATACAATGGAATATTACTCAGCCATAAAAAGAAATGAAACTGAGTTATTTGTAATGAGGTGGATAGACCTGGAGTCTGTCATACAGAGTGAAGTAAGTCAGAAGGAGAAAAACAAATACCGTATGCTGACACATATATATGGAATCTAAGAAAAAAAAAAATGTCATGAAGAGCCTAGGGGTAGGACGGGAATAAAACACAGACCTACTAGAGCATGGACTTGAGGATATGGGGAGGGGGAAGGGTGGGCTGTGACAAAGTGAGAGAGTGGCATAGACATATAAACACTACCTAACGTAAAGTAGATAGCTAGTGGGAAGCAGCCGCATAGCACAGGGAGTTCACCTCTGTGCTTTGTGACCACCGAGAGGGGTGGGATAGGGAGGGTGGGAGGGAGGGAGACGCAAGAGGGAAGAGATATGGGAACATACGTATATGTATAACTGCTTCACTTTGTTGTAAAGCAGAAACTAACACACCATTGTAAAGCAATTATACTCCAATAAAGGTGTTAAAAAAAAGAAAAGAAAAAAAAAGAGTCACTTAGGAATCGCCTGATCTGCATTAATAGGTAATTAATAGGTAATTAATAGGTAATTAATAGGTAATCTCCCTGACAAATCCCCACTCTACCCTGTAAGGAAAGTAACCTTGCAATAACCAACCCACTTTTCTGCCTAGTACAACTACCTTGCCCCTGTTCCCCTCTGCCTACATCTCTTGCCTTGTATAGCTCTTCGGAGCTCCTCTCTGCGTGCTAGGTTGGATGCTGCCCGACTCATGAATAAAGCCATTAAGGTCTTTGAAATGTATTCAGCTGAATTTTGGTTTTTAACTCTCTGAAGACCCAAAAGTCAGTGCCAAGACCCATCTCGCTACCGAAAGGCCCTGGAATTCTTGAACAACATATAGCATTCATCATGTCCAACTATCATCAGGCATAGTGCTGAGCACTAGAAAGAAAGCGATAAAAAGACTTCATGTCCTCCTTCAAGGGGCTCAGATCCCAGTGTAAAAGAAAATTAAAGCACCATCTGTAGTGGTGTAGTAATTAAAATTCTGAGCTTTCGAGTCACTGACCAGGTTTAACCCCTCACCCCTTCTAGTCACTAGCATTTTCTTAACCTCCCTGAGTCCGTTTCTGCCAGGGCAAAATCATTAATAACTGACGGGAGGATTAAATTAGACGATATGCAGAAAGTTTTCAGTAAAAAAAAAAAAAAAAGTGACAGCTATGTGGCTTTTGATAGTGTTAATATTTTAGAGTGTCTTCATATAGAAGTGATTCTCATCCCATTTATTCATTTAAATCATCTGATTGTTTTCAAATAAAAAAATACCAATGCCTGGGCCCTGCTCCAGATGAATGATATCTGTTAAGTGTCTGGAGGTGGGGCCTGGTCATCAGGACATTTGAGAAGTCCCCAGGTAATTCTCACACGTGTGCCTTCCAGGTTGAACGCACGGAAGAGATGAGGAGCTTTGCCCATGTGCTTGGAGGGCAGGGAGACAGCTAAGGTGGGCATCCCAGAATTGATGAGTCCTGCCTTGTGCAGCAGGTATCAGAATCCCGCAGAAAAGATGGGAAAAATATCAGATGTGTAACAGACTCTGCAGAGATCACGAGCAAGGTTATATTTCTCCCTTGGGGGACATAAAAATGTGGCCCCTTCATGGTACGTCTCAAAGTCATTGAGTTCTCCCCTTGCAATCTCTTGCCTCTTACTTTTCTTCCAACTAGGAGCAAACTACAAACCAGAAAATACACAGAGTTCAGCAGCTGCAATGGACAAGGACAGGAACCAATAAACAGTGGCCCCTTGAGCGGTTCCCTGTCCATCTTTACTCTGACCATGTTCCCTCGCTCTCATCTGGTCACTGGAGTGTCAGAAAGAGCCCGTAAAGTGGAGGGCGGGGTAGGCCCTGGGAACATGCTTTTCATTTATGTATTATTTATTTATTAACATCTTTAGTGGAGTATAATTGCTTTACATAACAAAGAGAATCAGCTGTACATATACACATGTTCCCATATGTCCTCCCTCTTGCGTCTCCCTCCCTCCCACCCTCCCTATCCCACCCCTCTAGGGGGTCGCAAAGCACCGAGCTGATCTCCCTGTGCTATGCGGCTGCTTCCCACTTGCTATCTATTTTACATTTGGTAGTGTCTATGTGTCGATGCTACGCTCTCACTTCATCCCAGCTTACCGTTCCCCCTCCCCGTGTCAGAACACGCTTTTTAGTTGAGAATTGTCCTGAAGGAAAGAAAGGGTGTCACCGTGGCTGCAGCCGTGTCTAACACAGCTAATACATTTTCAGAGGAAGCAGTCAGAGTTGAAAACACTGAAGGACCTCGGCAAGTGTGGGTAGCCACTTACATCAGCTCCTAACGCCTAGCTTGCTGGAAATTTAATCAAAAGCTTTTCATTTTCTCCAGTGTATATAAAATGAAAAGCACGATGTGCAGACTGAAATGGCCAGCAACGAGGAACACTGGTCCCACGTGTTACATTTCCCGGTAAGGATATCTCTTGACCAAAGTCACACTTGAACCGGTCCTAACCTGCAGGCAGTTGGAGAAACCAGTGTGCAGACTCCAGTAACGACACTCCAGCTCTCAAAGAAAGCCAGCACAAGGGGCCTGAAACATTGATATGCAAGTCACTCTCCCGGCTATGAGTCAGTTTCTTCTTGAAGCAATTAGCAGTTACCAGCATTTAGTCAGTGAGCAGGGCTCAGGCAGACAGACACTGACAGTCTGTCATTATCACAACAAAAGAACCACAGCTTTTATCCTCCCCAGAGGAAGTAAGATTTTTAAGACCTCCAACTTTCCATCTCAGGCTCTTCCCAGACCTATGATTTATTTCGTCATCAACCTTAAAAATAAAGTTCAGCCATTTATTTATGAGGGGCTGCTCACAGAAGGGCCTCCCAAGAATCACATGCAGCCTCAGAAAACTCTAAAAAAACTACTGGACAGGGAAACAGAGATTTAATAGGTCAGATCCCAGGGGGCGCCACCTCTACATTCACCCAAATTGACTACAGTCTGGGAAAGGGCACGCTTTCTTCCAACTTCCTACAGACCACTTCCCTTTTGTTACACCCTAATCACTCAGCTGCTGATCTGGTGTTGTCAAAGCGATCATTATTTGTCATATTCTGATTATAGGCCAATATTAGACCCTGTAGAAGCAAGAATGAACAAATGAGCCATTTATGCTCTCAGCTTTTGAGTAGTAGACCCTACAGTTTTGTCTGAGCTCCAGTAATGGAGCCAAAGTCAAACTGGAGTCAAACCAAATCCACCTCCAGCTCTTACTGGATGCACAGTTTAGGGCACAGCATTTAATCACTCTGAGCTTAGTTTCCCCATTTATCAAAAGAATAAAACCTACTTCACAAATCAATAAATGTAATATATCACATTAACAGAATGAAGGATAAAAATAATGTTAGTATAAAGCATACTGCCTTACACACAATATGTGGGCAATATGTATTAATGTCATTAAGTCACCAGTTTGTCCCTATCTTGACCAGCTGATAAGCGTAACTATTCCAGTAAGGAGTAAGGAAATTGAATCAGTTAATCAAAAACCTCTAGACAAAGAAAAAGCCAGGACCTAATGTCTTCACTGATATATTCTTCCAAATATTTAAAAAATTAATGCTAAGCCATCTCAAACTCTTCCAACACAAAGAAGAGGAAGAAACACAAACTCATTTTACGAGGCCAGCGTTACCCAAAGCCAGACAACAATACTACAAAAAAAAAAAAAAAATTATGGGCCAAAATCGCCAATTAACATAGATAGAAATATTCTCAACAAAATACTAGTAAACCAAATTCAACAGCACATTAAAAGGATCAGACACAATAATGAAATGGGATTTATCCATGGGATACAAGGATGTCTTAACATATACAAATCAATAAATGTGATATACCCCATCAACAGAATGAAGGATAAAAATCATATGATCATCTCAATAGATGCAGAAAAAGCATGTGACAAAATGAAACATCCTTCCATGATAAAATCTCTCAGTAAGTTAGAAGGAATACACCTCAACCTAGTTAAGGCTATATGTGGCAAACTCACAACTTACATCGTACTCAATGGTAAGCTGAAAACTTTTCCTCTAAGATCAGGAACAAGGCAGTGATGCCCAGTCTTGTCACTTCCATTCACTATTGTACTGGAAGTCCTAGACAGAGCAATTGGACAAGAAAAACAAAAAACATCTAAATTGGAGAGAAAAGGTAAAATTGTCTCTGTTGGCAGATGACATGATTTTATAGACAAAAGAATCCTAAAGAAGAAAATTCTGTCATTTGTGACAGCATACATGAACTTGAAGGACAAGGACATTATGCTAAGTGAAAGAAGACAGGCACAGAAAGGCAAATACTGCATGATCTCACTTATATTTGGAATCTAAAAAAGTCAAACTGATAGACGCAGAGATTAGAATGGCAGTTGCCAGGGGATAGGGCAAAGGGGGAGATGTTAGTCAAAGGGCTCTAAAGCTCAGAATTTCTGGCCGTCTGTCACAATGCACAGCATTGTGACTGTAGTTAATAATACAGTACTATATAATTGAAATTTACTAAGAGAGTAGATCTTAAATATTCTCACCACACACACAAAAAAGTGATAGCTATGTGAGGTGATGGATATGTTAGTTAGTTTGACTGTGGTCATTTCACAGCGTATACATATATCAAAACGTCACTTTGTATACTGTAAGTCTATACAATGTTTATTTGTCATTTACACCTCTATAAAACTTGGGGACAATTCCAGCAAGGTTTTTTCCTAGATATAGACAAGATTATTCTAAAATTGCACTTGAAAGGACAAAGAGCTAGAATAGCTAAAATATTTTGCAAAAGAAAATGAAGTGGGAGGAAGCAGTCTGCCCGATTTCAATTTTTATTTATATAGCTACAGTAATCAAGACTGGGGGATACTGGCAGAGGAAGACACACAGAGATCAAATGGACAGAACAGAGAACTCAGAGATAGATCCACACAAATATGCCAAACTAACTTTTGACAAAGGTGCAAAAATTCAGTGGAAGAAAGATAACATTTTAAACAAGTGGTTCTGGAGCAACTGGACATCCAGAGGCAAAAATTAACCTCAATTCATAAGTACCGCAAAAAGTATCACACTGTCCTTGATAAAATGGGCTAATGATAAGGCAATATTAGGATGAGACATCTCTGCAAGGCAGTATGGGTTTTTTTAATGTTTTATTTTATATTGGAGTATAGGTGATTAACAATGCTGTGTTAGCTTCAGGTGTGTAGCAAATTGATTCAGTTATACACATACATGCATCTATTCCTTTGCAAATTCTTTTCTCATTTAGGATGTTACATAATTTAGGTTGAGCAGAGCTCCCTGTGCTATACGGTAGGTCCTTGCTGGTTATCCATTTTAAATATAGCAGCGTGTGCAGGTCAATCCCAAGCTCCCTAACTATCCCTCGCCACTGCCATTCCCCCCTGGTAACCATTTTTAGAGAGATATTTGCTTAACTTGGATGTTTAGGTAAAGAAAGTGAGAAAGAAAATCTCACAATCCAACTCTGATCAATAATTTGCAAAGATGAGTGATGATAAGAGTAAACACTTAAATTCCAACCAATGCTTTAAGGGTATGAAATGGAGCATTTTGTGCATAATATATACAACTAGGATGTGTTGTGTGGTTGCTAATGAATGACTCTGACTTCACTCATGGATTGGATGATACTTAGGGTATGTTAAGGTGATGGGTTAGGAGTGTGAAGTGAAGAGCATTTGCATTCTGGGTTTATTCTCAGGGCTGACAAATTATTGAGCAAGGAGAAATACAGTATCCTCCTCACTATGCTGTGCTGCCCCGGGTGACCTTATGCAGCACAGAACCCAAAGAGCCCCCCATGTGAAAAAAACAAACAGAGAAGGTGGATAACTGTCTTAGATAAGTCTCCATAGAAGCATGGCCAGAGACAGAGATATTTGTTGAAGTGATGTATTGAGGAGTGCCCTCAGGAAGAGGGACACGGGCGAACAGGACGGGGTAGGGGAAGAAAACTAATGAACAAAGCGGTCTGGATGTAAACTAGCTTTGATCTGCTCTCAAGGGCCACTCGGAAGCACACACGGCACTACAGAGTTGGCCCTACCTTAATACAAGGGACACAAATTTGTACCCTCGTAAACCAGTTATTATTGCTCCCCGGCCTCTGGGGGAGACAGGGGGAAAGGGAGCAGGAAGATAGCCTGTAGGGAGGCAGCTGCTGTTCAGCCAAAGGCCAAGGTCTGGTGAAAGGGGCAGTTGTGAGCTGTTAGCAGCCAGCATTCACTGGGGTTTGGCTCTGTCTGGATCTGAGCCATGTACCATCTACATGCAAAGGAGTCCACCTCCTGAGCTCTCGTTCTTGATTTTCATACTGTTTACTATATTTAGGCACAGTCACAATTTCTGAGCAAACTTCTAAGAGGCAAGTTAGGATGATGAACTATAGCTCAGCTGTGCCATGGGTCCTAAGGCTTCCATTGACACTTTATCTCCTTCCTCCAGCACACATCCTAGATTCCCCTTGCCTTGCACGTCTGATCTCTGTGGTCCAGACCCCCACCCCTGAGCTGTCAGAGCTCCCGGTCACCGTACGCTTCTCAGGCTGGTTGCTGTACTTGCCCTTGTACTGGGCAAGTTATAACTGGGCATGAGTACCAAGAGATACCCCAGTGGATTGTCTGAGTCCCAGACGTATTTCTCCCTTTTCTATTATGTAGCTGCGATCTTATCTCTTTGCAATTATCATAGTCAATGATCCCTGCCGGTACGGTGGAGTCTTTCACTGCCTGCTGGTCTCCTAGCCTGAGGAACTAGGTGGCAGCCATAGTCTTAGGATAACTGGGATTCTTATGCCCACCCCAACCCCTACCTCATAGAAGTAGGACCTCTAGACCCACAGAGCCTGACGCTATAGGGATGGAAAACACAAATTCCCCAGCTGAGTCACTTGGACTGATGTTGGCCAGTCCTATTTTGGGACCCTTGTTCCCTGACTTATGTAATTTAGCCTGTTGTGAATAGGGTACCATACAATGGCCACTGGCTCTTGAAAAGTACAGTATATTCTGAAGGATGGTGCTCCTCGCTCATAGTGTGTCTGCTACCAGTAGGGGTCTCAGCTGCCCCTGCAAGAGACCTCTCCAAAGCTCTTTCAGGCCAGCAGCTTCTGAACGTACGGCATGTGATAGAACCACTGGGTCTCATGGTCATGTGCCCGCTGCCTCACTTCCTTGGGCGCACAGCAGGCTGCTTGTTAAGGTAATGCTCTTGGTCTACTCAGTTGCTCTGACAAAATACCATAAAGTAGGTGGCTTGTCAACAACAGAAATTCATTTCTCAGTTCCAGACACTGGAAGTCTGAGATCAGGGTGCCAGTGTGATCGGATTCTGGCCAGAGCCCTCTTCTGGGTTGCAGACTCCTGATTTCTCACTGGATTGTCACATGGTGGAGAGAGAATGAGCTTCTTGTAAGGTCACAATCCCATTCACGAGGGCTTCATCCTCATGACCTAACGACCTCCCAAAGGCCCCACTTCTAAATAGCATCACACTTGGGATTTGATTTCAACATAGGAATTTGGGAGGAACACAAACATTCAGTCCATAACGGTGATGTGATTCAGAGTCCCGTGCATAGATCACACATTCTGTGAGCCTTGGATGAATCCATAGGTGGATCCTCATCAGTCCCAGTCAGGGTGCAACAGTGCGTTTTCCCAGATGGAAGGGGTCCAACCTAATCAACTTACCAACAAGTAGCAGCTTGGTCTCCTCAGGCATGATACCTCCTTGGGACTCAGCATTGGTTTTGTCACTAGTGGGCAAGATATTCATTAGGAGCAGGAGCTTTCCCCCTTGAGGAGGGAGCGTAGCATTTGAGGCCCATGATTAGCCTCCATCTCTGCCACTCTGGTTTCTCTCTCGTGAGCCCACGTGCAAGCCCTGGGGTGGTCAATGCCAGAGCTTAGTGGACATCAATTGGCTGACGCTGACTCATCTGTCTACTTGGTTGCTTAGTGCTTCCTCTGAAATGGATGCGCTCTGATGGGTATTAACATCCAATACAAAGACCAGGTTCTCACGTATTACGCCCACTCCCGTGGGTAGATCCTCAAGCTTCTCCCCCAGACCTCTTGGCCCTCAGTGTTACTTGGGCCACCCCTCTCTCCACACAACGTGGATAACCAGTCGCACTGCCTGAAGCTCTGACTCCTGGGTGGTTTGCTGCTCACCCCTGGCTTTCAGAGTCACCCATAAGTGAGACTGTAGGGCAGCTGAACAGTTCACTTTGGGCTTGAACTAACATATAAAGTCAACCCCCAATTATCTAGGTGCAGGTATTTTCCTCTTCTGTCTTGACAATGAAAACCTCCCATGGGGTCAATGTTAAACTAAGGGCGATGGCTGTGCAACAGTGATAGGTGGCATAGATGTCTGATTCACCTGTTTATGCCATTTCCTTGTGCCCTCTAGAGCCGCTTAAGCCCAGTCCTGGATGTGCCACTTCCATTTTACAATAAATTACTTCTGGACCACCCTCAAGTTATGTCTAACAGTACTCACCTCTTGATCGTTAGTTCTGGCTGCAAAGCCAGCAGATGTGCCATGGCATGGCCTTGGTCCAGAATCCTAGGGATCTGTGCCGTGACTCTCATGTTGAAAGCTGTCATAGACTCCACATTATTTCCTTCTGTGTTGTATAGATCTCTGCTACCATGGGAGCTGCCAAGTCATACAGCCCAAGCAACAGAAAGACGACTTGCACCGCAGCCTGTTCTTACTGTAGAGCCCATTCTTGTTCTGGGCTCTAAAAGCTTCCCTGTCACTCAGTGGGTAAAGTCAGAACAGTCCTCCCCATTACAGGATATGCTGCCTTCAAAACTTGAACAGTCTCACCAAGCATAATGCTTCTTTCTTATTGGTAGTAGTCTAACGTATGATAACTTACCCTTTGCTTGAGATGTCCTGGCTTTCCCCAAGCAATTGGACCCCTAGATATTTCACATTGTTAGCAAGATTTTGAATCTTTGTAGGGTTTATCTATCACGCTCTGGAGCTCCTGTGTCAAATCATAGCCTCCGAAGCACCTGCCACTTCTTGCTCATCAAGTTTTTTATTGTTTATTACATGATGTCATCGATATGGTAGATCAATGTGATTTTCTGTGGAATGTTCAAATGGTCTGGTTCCCTTTTAACTATTTTGTGACACCTAGCAAGAGAATAAACATAGACCTGGGGCAAGACCATAAATGTGTATTGTCCTCCATCTCATATAAATGTAAAATGAAGGATATTGAAGGGAATCCGCTTACCCAGCCAAGGTCTATGTACTTGAGGCTGTAATCTGCTCCAGTAAAGGGACCACATCCAACACCGCAGCTACAGTTGGCGTTATAACTTGGTTACGTTTGCAAGGATCCACCATAATTTGCCAGGATTCGTCTTGGTTTTTCAGGAGACAAACTTGTAAATTGAATAGGTATGAGTGGGAACCACTACCCCTATACCTTAAAGTCCTTTAAGGTGGCACTAATCTCTGCCACTCCCGTTGGATGCAATGTTGATTTTCATTTACTATCTTTGCTGAAGAAGGCAGCTTCAGGGACTTCTATTTGGCCTTTTGTTTTACTACAATAGCTATTACTGGTCAAAGAACTGACATGAGAAGTCTTCCAGCTGCTAAGCATGGCATTTCCAATTGTACATTTAGAAATAAGAGGGAGTTCCCTGGTGGTCCAGTGGTTAAGACTCCACGCTTCTACTGCAAGGGGTGCAGGTTCAATCCTCGGTCAGGGAACTAAGATCCCACATGTCACATGGTGTGGCCAAAAAATTTTTTAAAAGAAAGGAAGAAAGGAAGAAAGGAAGAAAGGAAGAAAGGAAGAAAGGAAGAAAGGAAGAAAGAAAGAAAGAAAGAAAGAAAGAAAGAAAGAAAGAAAGAAAGAAAGAAAGAAAGAAAGAAAGAAAGAAAGAAAGAAAGAAAGAAATTAGAGGACATAGGCCATTTATCACTTGGCCCGGATATGCCCCTCCCCTCCCCTAATCCATTGGCCATATTATTTGGGGGTGGTCCCTGAGGATTTGTACCCTGTATCCAATTTCCCTTGAAGATATTTCCACCTGTTGTTGGCTTCCCATGTATTTTTGTCTCTGGGGATTAGCAGTCTCCACAGATCCGTATGGTCAGCACCAGACCCAGGCTGTCACCTGGGTCCGTTACAGTCATCGTGACTACCTTGCTTGTGATTGTCAAGTGCTGCCATCTGGCCTCGGCAGTTACTGGCCGCGGCCCTCCTGGTTGACAATGAGGAACACAACGTCCTGGCCAAGTGGCTCTCGTTTAGCTGAGGACAGTTTTCTGGAAAAGGGGGAGGCTGTTAAGTGCAAATCCTGAGGCAGGAAAGCTCTGGCCAAGTGAGGGGGTCTGCGCGGGCATCCGTGGTGTCCTCGACAGTAACCTTTGGTGCCAGGATAATAACTGGCAAAACACCCAGGCACCCTGTTTGCCTGGGAATTTTGTCCCTTCCCCACATCACCTGCTCTGGACAGAACTGCCAACACACACTCAGCAGAGACTTCGGTGTAGGCATAGTGCCTATGACTCTTCCTAAACCACGAGAATGGGTAAACAAGGAGGGCAGCGTCAAGGAGTTACCTACAAAGATAGGCCTGTTTGGGTTTTTCAAGAGAAAAAGAAAATATAATACTCGGATTGTGATTTATGAGGACCAGGACCTATGGAAATTCTATGCCTATCAGTACATTTGAACATCATAACGCTCTCACAAGAGTCTCTGCGACTCTTTCATGGGAGAGGAAGCTGGGACTCGGCCAGAGCCCTCAGTCAGTCTGACATGGCACAGAGCAGCTCCTAAACCTAAGATTTTGAGGCCTAAATTATCCTCTGCATCATGATACTCAGTTCTCAAAAGTGACATTCTAATGCTTTGTCTTTAAAGGCAGGTATTATTAAAACTTGATCTGATTGTGAAACTACTGTACCTGTCAAACCTGTGTATGTGTGACTTTAAAAACTAGAAAATTTTTCCCCTTTTTCCTCGTAAAGATGGAATTACTTTTCCTGTGGTGAACACACTTGGATGAAATCAAATTCAAGCCACGTGGTATGACAAAGGATTTCATGCTTGTCATGAAAATGTAGACATCCTGGAATTTCTGGAAGAAACTGATGGTTCGGGGGACTAAGCAGGATATTTGAAATGGAGGTTTACAGTCGGCAGGATGATGACCGTGAATCGCTGGACCTGAGTCTATGTTACAAAGGGGAAGAAAGGTTGCAGGTTCTATTCAGGTTACTAAAACAGAGAAGGTCGCCCGCATTATCCAGGTGGGCCCAATGTAATCATAGAGTCCTGAAAAGAGTCAGTCTGATATATACACTACCAAACGTAAAACCGATAGCTAGTGGGAAGCAGCCTCATAGCACAGGGAGATCCGCTCGGTGCTTTGTGACCACCTAGAGGGGTGGGATAGGGAGGGTGGGAGGGAGACGCAAGAGGGAGGAGATATGGGGATATACGTAAGCATATAGCTGATTCACTTTGTTATACAGCAGAAACTAACACACCATTGTAAAGCAATTATCCTCCACTAAAGATGTTAAAAACAAAAAACAAAAAGAGTCAATCAGGGGAAGGTGTGACTAGAGAGAAAAGGTATAGAGAGATCCCTTGCTGCCTTTGAAGATGGAGGAAGAGGCAAAGAATACGGGTGACCTGGAGAGGGCAAGGAAATGCATTCTTCCTTGGAGGTTCCCGAAGGAACACAGTTCTGACCACACCTTGATTTTAGCTCCAGGGAACCGGTGTCAGACTTCTGAATCCACAACTGGAAGAAAACACAATTTTCAAGCTCCTGCATTTGTGATGATTTGGTACAGCAGCAATGGAAACTAATGCAAGATTGTTCTAGAAATCAAGAACATGCTGTATCAATGTCTTTTGCTAATCTCTTTGGTCTAGAAGCATTTTTACTGCTTCCGTGTGGGAGCCTGGACAGATTTGGTGGTGGCAGATGGAGGAAAAAGAGGATGGGCCTCAGCATGTAAAGGGAAAATTTGGAGAGAGTGAGGAAAAAAAATAACACTTTGTGTAGACAGCAAACAAGGAGGTGTGAATCAAGTTCGGTGCAGGCTAACTTCCTCTCATCAGTGGATTCAGAATAAAGGCAATTCATCATGCTACTTCAATATTTTCTTTGTTCCTTTTCCACAGAGATATCTTATGTATTTTAAGGAACTTATGTGTTACTGGTTGCAACTTTTATAATCTTCAAATTTTAAAGATCCTCTAAACAAAATGTTGGTGCCTAATAACGAGTCAAATTGTGTGCACCGACAATTGTAAAAAAATATATAAATATCTCGGTACGAAGAAATCTGTAAGCTGGAGACCATTGGAGGAGGCCACATCAGTTGTTGTTGAAGTAGATTTCCCAGCATAATTAAATCTTTCATTTAATAATAAAAACATCGATTGTCTTGAATCAATTATTTTGAGGCTGCCACCAGAGGGCGCTATAACCCTTTTAGACGATAAAAGCCCAGCCATTCCACACTTCCCAAGGAGTTTTTAATTTGAGGGAGCAACATTGCAGGGCAGAAAACGAACACCACTGGGACATTTCCAATGTTTTCCATGTCATTTTACTAGATCTATTTTCTCCTGTTTTTATTTTTATCTTACAAGTCATCCTCAAACACATAAAGCAGGAGAAATGAGTCATGCCTCTTTTTTCAGTTCGGTCAAAGAGGGTAGAAGACAGAACAAAAGTACAATGAGATTGAAGCTATCATTTCTACATTAGCATCTTGCCCCCAAACACCATGCAGTGCAAAAAGTCACATCCCTATCATGCAAGGACATTAAAATGGTGGTTTAAAATCCTGGGCTTTATTAAGGGATGCTCGACGTCTCCCTGGGGCATGCTTCCCCTTTGGACTCAAAGAAATATCAAAACAGGGCAGTGAAGTCTTCTCACAGAAGGAGAAATAGAACTATTTTTTTTAATATCGAATCTATTTTTTTCTTCTTCGTTTTCTCTGTGGTCTGGGGTGATGTGACGAAGAATAAAGATATGCGGAGGAGGTAAGAACATCACTTCCTGTCTCACGACATAGAGAAACATGTCGATGTCCGTTACCTTGTTCGCTGAGACGAGCAGCTCTCCGTGCTGGGTGGAAGGATGGCCCACCTCCAGTCCATTTCCTATGAGTGGTTAAAATCTAGTTTCAGGGGCTTCCATTCTTAGTGACATATCACAAAACCATAGGCAGGACAGTCACCTCACATTTCTAGGACTCCATTCCTCTTATAAGGGTACAAAAAATAATTGAAAGGTGAAATAAATTGGAAAAGCCCCATCAAATATCAAATTCTGTTAGACAAAGAAGAGATGCATCCTAAAACGTCATTTGGACACGGCAGCTTTGCAACATAAAGTGACTGTTGGATGGGCACCTTCTGTACCTAAATTACTCACCCAATCTTCCGTGTGGCCTCATCGACATATTATCTTTCAATCAGAGTATCTTACAAAGAGGTATGTGTCCGTGAATTTAAATATGGCTGGAATCGGTATACCACGTCTCTTCAAAAGACTTTAAGGGACCTGGTTCGTCTCTATATTGTTTGTGATTTAGAGGCCGGCTGAGGAAATTAGCATAATTACATGAAAAGGAATTGAGAGGAAAGTTAAGGTCCTAACCCTTAATCACTAAGCTCGGGCTCTGGCGTCTCCTGACACGTTTTAAAAGGAAAACAAAACACATGGATCCCTTTCATCCAAGGATCTCACAGCTCCTGACAAGCAGCGTACTTTCCAGAAGGAAGGAAAGGAAGCAGAGTGATAAATTACACCCCAATCCGCAGCCAGCCCAGCAGCAGGTCACTGCAGGAGGGACAGTAACCTTGCAGGCCACGAGGAAGAGACCGCACTCAAGGAAAAGGGGCCTTTGGGTTTCCGGCGGATGACCTCGCAAAAGCTACCACGGCTCTGTGCCCATTGCAGCGCGATGGCATGGACAGTCCAAGTCCAGCTGCCGGGTCCCCGCAGCCACTGCACAAGGCAGAGGCAGAGAAAAGGAGGGAGACTCGAGCTCACGTCCTGGCCATACCACGTGGGGCTCTCCCCAAGGTACCTCACCCCTTGGCCACAAGGAATAAGGGTAATCCACAGCCGTCCCAGCATTCCAGAGACCCCTGCGGAGAGGGAGGGGAGCCTGTAACACACCCATTTGCAAACGGCGAAGTGCTACTTAAACCCAAGGCATCATCGTTTCACGGTGAAATCTGACTCCAGCACAATCCCTTTCTCAGTCTTGCTTCCTGGAATCTTCATAACAGTGTGCTTTAGAGTCTTCCTAGGCCTTGGATGTTATGCTGAGGTTGTGGCACCACTAAGAATGATTAAAAGCGATAGACACCCTTCAAGTGCGGGACGCGACTCAGCAAGAGGTACTGCAGTGGTCCAGCCACTGAGCGCAGCACGGCAGGCACCAGTTGGGGTCGACAGGTTACCAATGGAGGGAAGCAGTCCCTCAACCACACCCCCGAAGAGGAGTCCAATCCGGATCCTAATCATGGCAGGTGCCGCAGTCTTGGACCTGGTTATGCTCAGAGATTCTCCACTTCCTGAGTGGCCGTGGTCATGTGCCATTCTGCAGCCCCCGGACCCCGTGACAACAGTGGTGGGTTCAGAGTCCATGAAATGGCCCGGAATCCACTTCAGAGATGGTCCAATCCCCAGGAATAAACCAGAAATTATCCAATTGTCTCAGTATCCTCCGGACCAGAAAAATGGCTTGAGGCCAAGAGAGACTTGCTGACATGACTCCTGAAGAATGTCACCCCCTCTTCATCTCACTGCCCTCTCTCCCCTCAACCCTCCTCAGCGGTCAGAGCTCAAAGAGGGAACTCACAGCAGCAGTGCCCCTACTTCCTAGCACAGCGTAACACAGAGTGAAAGCGTCCTCAGAAGGGAAGTCACAAGTGAGCAGGTGAGTTTGGTCTAGAAGAGCCGGGTGCGAAACGGTGCATCTCAGTTTAACTTTCATTTGGGAGGTTCTGCCTAGTAACTGTTCTGACAAAGCAAAAACATCTTGACGAACTTGACTTTGAAAAGTAACTGAAAAGCTGGATTGAGTAATCTCACGGATCTGTTTTGCCTTTAAGTTGGAGTGGTACCAATGGACTTTAAAAGGTTCAGTTAAATATGTACTCATGAAAAGTCAAAGTAATGCATTAGAATATATTTGCAAGCCCTGGCCGAAAGCTTTCGAAGCACTTCGCTTTCGGAAAAACTGGTTTAACGTTTATAGGTTGATGCTGGAAACCAAAGAGAAGAAGGTAGAAGAATGCCTTATCATACCATCCTTTCCGCCGTGATAACTTCCCCTTTTCTCACCGCTTTGGTTACTTTGTGAATCCTAAACAGTCCACCTAATTACGGGAAGAATTAGATGCTGCTGATTACAGAAAGAATCAATGCTGATTTCTAGAGTAAAGAGATTAAAGCACTGGCCTTCAAACCAGAAACTTCAGGGTCCAATCTGAGGACCTAAATATTTGCTTCTCTCGGTGCCAACAGTAAACTCACAGAGGGCCAGCTCCCCTCTTCTGCAGGGTCTGAGCCCTGCCCAGCACGCCCACCTGTTGCAGGAGCACCTAAATGTTTACTGGGCCAAACTGACTAGCATGGCCTTTCAGAAGCTTCTAGTATTACAACCTGCTTCCTGGTTTGGGGTTTTTTTTTTCTTAATGCTAAGGTTGTTTTTTGTTTACAAAGTATTAAGACTTCTTAGTAAAGCTTAGGGAAAATTTCAACAACTATTTCCATTTAGTTCGAAGGTAAAATTCAGGGGGTTATTTCCATTTGAATGTCAAGCCACACACTTTGACACCATAAAGCCAACGAACGATGTTGTGTTGACAATTTGCTAGGGGTTAGGCCAAAATGGGTCTTTGATGGGTTGTGGTTATTCTTATGGTAAGAAGTATTCACGGTGATTAGCGGGTGAAAACTTTCCTATTGTTTCTCTAATAAAATGCGTTCTCTTAAACGGTAAACCCCGAAATTTCTATTGGCCTTCCATCAAAAGACTGCATTAACTGTGCTTCATCTGGTATAGGATAGGTAGGCATAAATGGCATAAAATTTAAAGTATATTTACTAGAAGGGATAATGTAAAGGGGAAGTCCTTTTCTGGTTAGGAGAATGGTTTACAACAGATAGAAATCTAAGCATTCTGGAGAGAGAGAGAAAAAAGAAAGAAGCAGAGAGAAAAGCCAGAAAATAAAGATTGTTAATGCATGCCCTACGTGTATCCCACAAGATTTCCTGAGCATTCCTCAGACATTATAGTGCAACATAATAACTCCAAAGAATCACTAGTATTCCTATTTTTCTCAAGCAAAATGTATATACTTTGAAAGACATACTGAATAAAACATATAATAGTATATCACCTTTTAAGACACTAGTAATTTGAACTTCTATAAATACTCTTAAATAACATATTATATTTAGCTATTCACATAGGACACAAAGTGACGCATAAACATACAAAAATAAAAGTCATGTTTTAACTCTTTTGTTGTTTCTGTTGGCTTGATTTTTTTTAGATACTAAAGATACTAAAACAATTCAGACACCAGAATCATCTTGTCAATATTGATCCTGGAGAATCTGGATGTACATTTATATATATATATAAAATTTATTTTTTTTTACTTACTTATTTATCTATTTTAGGCCATGCCACGCTGCCTGGGGGATCTTAGTTCCCCAACCAGGAATTGAACCCGGCCCCTTGGCAGTGAGACCGCGGAGTCCTAACCACTGGACTGCCAGGGAAGTCCCTGGTTGTACATTTCTACTGTGCATAGCTACCACACCCAAGGACAAAGACAGTAAACATTCCTGGCTGGACACATTGCTATGTCTTACAGTGGTTTAGCAAATCTCAGAGGGAATAGAGGTGTCCAAGTGTAATGAGAGAGTTTTCTTTAGCTGTTCTGTGGAAAGGCAGCATTAATCAGATCCCTTACCCAAACGAGATAAAGTCTGAAAGTATTAAGCTGTCCTTTGAGTGAGTGGAATATAGGACACGCCTCCTCTTTGGGCGCTCCCACACACCATTTGCCATGAAGTACTCCTCAACACTTGGAAAAGGCACCACCATTCTGGACCGAGGGCAAGGGATTTGGGTTCCACGATCCCACATCTGTCCTGCTCCGATTACTGCTGTAGGTAGCATCCCTCCACTCAAAAGATGGCTTGGGGGACTCAGCTTCCCAACATTCTTCTTCTGGAAAACAGAGTATGTCTATGAATAAGTGTCCCTGGTACAAAGGGATCTTTTGTCCATGGAATGGTGTCCTTCTCTTGAGGGCAACGAACAGAGATGACAGTTCCCACATCCCACCTAGAACTTAGCATGGCCGGGGCCTCCCAGAAGGAACACAGAGACCATGTGCTCAGCTGGACTCCGCCCCTCCAGCTGGGATGGAAGCACTGAAACCGGGCGATGCAGCATCAGTGTTTGTCTTCACCCCAGTTGCATCCCTAGAGGAGGAGCCGGTGCTTCCAGGAACTGGCTTTCAGTTTTCCTTTACAAGGAAAAATGTTAAGCTACTACAACATCTTGAAGAGTTGCTTTGGGGTAAGAGAGGGGGGAGAGCATCCTGGCTCGTTCTCAAACAGAATTTTCAAAGCAGGCAGTGGAAGGTGGTTTCTCGAGTCCCTGGAGGGAGCGCTCGGGGGTAGACGTCGGGGTCCCCTGCTGCTGCTGCTGCTGGTAGATATCCTGGATGAGCAGGGCGTTCGTCACCTTCCACTCCCTGTATTTTCTGGCTGTCAGCTTCGGATCATCCAGCAGCTGGTTAATCATGGCCAGGTCATGTTCTTTACACTGTCCAAGTAGAAGAGACACACACAGAGAGAGAGAGAGAAGAGGGTGAGATGTGGTGACTATTTTAATTTCAATAAACCATCTTCAGCCCTTTTACAAATAAACGCACATATACCTTGACCGTAAAGTTATCAAAGTGTTTTTACATATTAATATTCAAGTCCCGACGACAACCCTAAGAGATATGGCAAGACACCCATTTACATAGGCTGACCACAAAGAAGGTAAGCATCCCACCCAAGACTGAGGGGAAGAACTAGGCATATAACCAAGGTCTCCTATGTCGCTCTTCCCTGATCAATCCACTATTCCACACTACAGTCCTATTTCTATCTCGGTGTGAGCTTTACTCCTCCTGGAATGGATAATTGTATAATCATGCCGTTAACCATTCAAACTTACTAAGTAAAGTTGGTTGGGACATAGTACTTTTCCTAAGCCATAGGTCAGTACAAAAATATATCTTTTTAGAGATAGACATAGACATAGACATAGAGATATATATTGGATCTGGCCCAACATTGAAATAGCCCACTTAATAACTCATTAGTTGCCTTATGCTTTTCATATATCTTACCCTTTTTCCTTAAGAAAATCCCTTTATCAGGGAGCTCATTATATTGGGATAAGCCTATTCCTATATATATTATATATATATCTTTTTAGGGACTTCCCTGGTGGCGCAGTGGTTGAGGGTCCGCCTGCCAATGCAGGGGACACGGGTTCGAGCCCTGGTCTGGGAAGATCCCACATGCCGCAGAGCAACTAAGCTCATGCGCCACGATTACTGAGCCTGAACTTTAGAGCCCGTGAGCTACAACTACTGAGCCCGTGGACCACAACTACTGAAGCCCATGTGCCTAGGGCCCGTGCTCTGCAACAAGAGAAGCCACCGCAATGAGAAGCCCGCGCACCGCAACAAAGAATAGTCCCCGCTCGGCACAACTAGAGAAAGCCCACGCACAGCAATGAAGACCCGATGCAGCCAAAAATAAATAAATTTATTTGAAAAATATATTTTTTTATTAAATTATACCAATTTTAAATAAATTTCACACATTTATTTAATATATACAGAATAAATATGTAGGCTATCATTTTATTCAAAGAAAAGACTATTAAACTTCCATCCAAATAGTGCGTATTTCAATGATGCTAGTAGACAATCTATTCATATTATTTCACCTGCCTCCTCTGTAACCAATGACACATTTCCGAAATGTCTGTCTCAGGTTAGGGGATTTTTATGTAGTCAAGGAATGGAGTGAAACATAAGACGTATCAGCCGCCACATTCAAAAAAAAGATCCCTCAACCTGACACATTTATCTCAAATCTATTCCTGTTCCCTTCATCCCTGTGAGCATAATCCCACTTTCGGATATAAAGTCCAATATATCACACTTGATCTGCTGCTACAGCCTCCCAAGTGAGGTTCCTGCCTCCAGTCCCCACTTTGTATCCACCCTCTGCCCTGCAGTGCAAGGGGTCCCCCTAAAATTCCAAGTATTCTTAATGGTTCCTCTTCATGCCCAAGGTTCCGTGGACATGAGCCCATCTGTTGATCCTCCACTTCCTTCTTCCTTTCCTCTCTAAGAGTGTTGATGTGGATTTTCTCCCCGACACGGTGCTACTTCATACCCCGGGATGTGCCACACAGAGGACCTTCTTCACCTTCCTTCACCTGGGGGAATCTAATTCCTTGAGGGACCTTCACATGGAACGTTTCCCAGCTTTTTTTTTTTTTTTTTTTACTGGATTTTACTACAACTCATAAAGGTATACTCACTTCAGGCATCATGCCCTCCAAAGAAACCTCTGAACCTCCAGACTGAACTGAGAAGCTTTTTGTATGTTCACATGCCTTCCTCCAATGCTGGGATCCAGCCCTCTTAGAACTTACCATGTTACGCTTAGATGTTCATGGCACTGTCACGCCACCGATTCTAAAGCTTCTTAAGGAAGGTGACAGGGGACATATTTTATTCATTCCTGTATTCCCTGTGCCTAACACAGTGATGAATGACAGGGAGACATTCAATGCCTATTCATTACTGAACTAATCTCTCTGCCTAGATCCAGGTCAGCAGGTGCTAAATATTCACAACTGTGCTCACTGGTCAAAGTTCAAATTCATGACCACTGCCATTAAATGCACTTTCACTACTATTCAATAATTGTGTTTTCTTATCCCTGTTCTCTCCCCCTCTCCCAAATGACTAGTTCAAAACTTCTCATTTCTACTCAAATCTCCTCCCCAATCCTCCCTTGGAGCTGATGACCCTGCTCTTTATTTTTTTGAGGAAATGGAAACAATCAGAAGAGTAGTTCTCCCAAACTCCTAGCACCTTCTACCTACATCAGCACAAATATGAGCTGCCTTCCTTCCTGTTCATTTGGGTGAAATATCTGTGCTCCTAGCAAAGACCCATCTCTCTACTTGTGCAAGTGCTTCCTCTCTCACATTCAAGAAATTCTCTTCAGCAATTCTCCCCTCTTTCCTGTGACTCGTCAATTTCCTGTCTCCATGAGACCATTCTCATGGGCGTACAAGCATGCTCTAATTCCTCCCATGGTAAAGCCCTCCCTTGAGCCCACCTCCCTATTCCTGCTAACGTTCAGCTCTTCTCTGCCTCCAACATCCTTGTGCCTGTTCTTTCACAGACCCTCTCCAATCAGCCTTCTGCCCCCATCCTTCCACCAAAAGTGCTCTTGTTAGGGCCGTCTATGACCACCATGCTGCTAAGTCCAACGATCAATTATTCATCTTGAACTTACACTTATCAACAGCATCTAAAACGGTTGACTACTCCTTCCTGAACACCTTCATCATGTTGCTTCTGTGACACATTCTCCTGATTTTTCTCATCCCAGAGTGACCGCTTATTCTCAGCCTCCTTTGCTGGTTCCACCCAATCTCTTAACACTGGTATGCCCCAGAGCTCCAGATTTAGCCTATTCTCTGTTTTATTTACATTCATGCTCTTGGAAATTTCACGTACTCTCTTCCCCTCCCCCTACACACTGAGGGTCCCAAATTTATCTTGCCAGCCTTACCACCACCCTGAACTCCATACTTGCTTATCTCTTCAGCAGCTCCACTGGGCATCTCCAATGTAACATATCCAAAACTTACTTCCTGTTATTCTCAATAGCCCCACCTCCTCACAATACATACTGAAACCTGCTCTTATCATAGTCATCCTCAAAGCACCTCATAGCAACTCCATCTTGCCAGTTGCTCAGGCCAGACACTGGAGTTGTCCTTGACTCCTTCTCTTACTCCCAACGTACCAGAAAATTCGGATGGTTCTACCTTCGAAATACGTCAAGCCATGGCACAGCTCTGTTGAGAACTTTCCAAAGGCTTCCTATCTCACTCTGAGTTGAAGCCAAGGTGTTTGCAGTGTCAGTGAGGCATTACAGGCTATGATCCCCTGCTGCCCCTTGGACCCATGGCTCTGCTCCCCTCCTTGCCTCCCCACCCCATTCCAGCCACACGGACCTCCTCATCCGTCCTTAAATGGACCAGGCACACCCCCATCCCAAGGTGTGTGCGTTTTTGTCCCTGTTACTCGAAACGTTCTGCCTCCGGTAGACTGAAGGCTCACTCCCTTTCCTTTTTCAGATTTTACTCAATTTCTATCTTTTAAAGAGGCTTCTCATGCTTATCCTAGTTACAAATCAGTCCCTCAACATTCCTTATTCCCCTTCTCTTCTATTTGCTACCAAATGTATCAGCACTTAGCACACTACAAATTTAACATATTTATTTTGTTTATTTTTTTCTCCACCTAAATGTAAGCTTCATGAGGTCAAGCACTTTTGTCTGATATATAGCCAGGTGTCTGAAAGAATGACAGACACATAGTAGACTTTCACTAAATATCTGTTGAAAAAAATGAATATATCAAATAAGAAATGAATGAAAGAACTAGTCACCCATTTGCCTTTTAATCTCTTTTGCATCATGAACCCTATTTATTTAGAGTCTGAGGAAATCCTCTCCATAAACAGACAAACAAACAAACTATATATATATATATATATATATATATATATATATAAAAAATTATATATGATATATGTATTATTGAATATATCTGTATTATTCTACATAATATATAATGTTATATAGATATATATTACAGATATATAGGTAGATACAGGCATAGACATAGACATAGACATAGACATAGATATAGATATAGATGTAGATATATTCACACATTTGCATATAGTTTTAGGGATTCTAAGAATTGGCAGCCTTTATTTTATCCAAATGAGGTATCTGCTCATGCATGATCCCAAATATTAGTGGTACACAAATTTATTTTCTGTACTCTACAATTAGCTTTAACTTACATTTTATTTGGGGTGTTTTATTACATTTTCTTGTTTTCTTCTTTTCCTATTTCTAAATTGGTCAGAATAATATTGATTTCGAGGGAAAAGTACCACACATATAGTAATCTGAGTGGTGAGATTTATAATTTTAAAGCAAGAGAGCAAGGGTGTGGTGATAAATGGAGATCAAAAGATATATTTGGGTTTCAGGAAGGAGAGAAGATTGTGCAGTAGGAAAGTAACCAAAGAGGGACATGAAGCAGGTTGGCCAGGACCCAGAACCAGAGGGAAGAAAGGTTAGTTAATAAGTGGGTAACTAGGAAGGATTGCTGGAAGAAAGTCAAGCAGGACCAAGAGAGTATTCTTTCTTCTCTCTGAGTTCTCCACATCTCTACTTCCAAAAACAATCTTTTCCAAAAAAAAAAAAAAAAAAAAAAAAAGCTTTCATTCTCTAATATTACCCCATAGTGCTATTCATATGAAGTTACTTAAGGAGTGTTACTTTGTTCTTAAGAAATGTTGACATATTTGCAGAGAGAGATCCTAATATTTTATTGAAAAAAACTAAATAAGATCTTTGCAGATCAACCACATCTGGAAAATTGATTTTTTTAAGGCAAAAATGAATTCACCACCACTCTAAAGGGGATAAAAGGTTTTAGGAAAGGGTCTCTTCAATGAACACTTCTCAAATGGTTTTTAGCTCTAAATAATTCAAATTTCTTACCATTCAGCTCAAGTCCGTGCTTGTTAGTTCTTTTATGGATAAAAGAAAAAACTGTAGGTAAGAATAGAGAGGAAGGAAATTAATGAAACGACTTAACCCTCTGAGCTCCTTCCTTGACTCGGCACCCGGGGTCAGCGGGCATCACGCAAAGGCCCTGCTTCTCCCGTACGGAGCAGGAGGCTCACTGAATGCTTTGAACTACTCTCACAACATTCTCCTGGCTTTCTGGCAGGCAGGCCGGGTCTGGTAGGGGTTCTGAAAAATAACATACTTTCATTCTTCACTCCAAATATTCAGTACATGGCTTGCCTTAAGACCTAAGCACTGGAAATGTGTTCTACCAGAGCAGATGGGCAAAGAAGTGTGTTCGTTCCTCTTTTGACACAGGCAAGAGTAACCTTGGGAGAAAGTTTCAGTTGGACCCATTAATCATTCATTTTTTTAAAAAAAATACAGGCTTAGCCAAAAGTCCGGGTATGTGGCGCTATCAGAAACTCCTAAAGATCGAATCTAAAGGCCTTTAGTGTGTGACATGATAGTTTGCTCAACTTCCTAAAAGAATTTCCATGAAGAGCATTCATTCCAATACAATGCCAGTGAGAGGTTGTTTCTTCATTTCTGGAATGTGCCTATTACTAATATAAACATTATTATTAAAACAGTTTCCTCGTTTCTGCATGAAACTGTTCTTTTTTGCTTGTCCACACTCCGGCTTTGAAGTATTTTTTTAAGTAAACATTTATATTGCAACGTAACACACATAGAGAAGAATGCACATATAAGGTTTGTGCGTGATGAAATTATCACAAAATGAACACATCTGTGTAACCACCATCAAAGTCAAAAAAGACTCTTATCCGGCATCTCAAAAGCTTTACTTGTGGCCCCTCGCAGTGTATATCCTCCCCTCCCCCTCAAAGGCAACCGCTACCCTGATTGCTTTGAGTTTTAAAGACAGTTAAAATAAAATAATTCTGATAGCTTTGTGACATGAATGAACATGCATGTACCAAAGAATCTTTCTCTAATGAATAGGTTGCTGTGCTTTTCTCTTTTTTTTCAACAAGGTCAATTTCCACATCATCATGTCCTCCTACCTCCTGGGAGGTTCACAGGAATACATAACACGGGGTACATTTCATCAGCCCCGGAGTAAGGGATCTGTGGAAAGGTCTTCTTTCCAGAAATGTTCAGAGAGTGCAGTTCTTCAGCTGGGTGGGGTAGAGAGCCCCTGAGATGGCCGCAATGTCCCTTGCTCCCCGGTACTCATGCCCTTCTGTAATTCCCCTCCTTGACTGTAGGAAGGCTGACCTAGCGACTTGCTTCTAATGAATAGAATACTGTAAATGCGATGTGATGTCACTCCTGAGATTGGGGTATAACCCACCCTGCTCGCTCACTCTCACAGCTTTACTGCTCTGCAGGAAGCCAGCTTCTATTTTGGGAACTGCCCTATGAAGAGACTCACATGGGAAGGAACTGGGGTGGCCTCCAGCCAACAGACAGTGAACAACTGAGACCCTCAGTCCAACACCCTGAGAGGAACTGAAACCGGCCAACAACCACGTGAGAGAGCTTGGAAGCACACCCTCTCCCAGGGGAGAAATGAACGCAGCCGCAGCTGATGTCTGGATTACAGCCTTATAAGAGACCTTGAAGCAGAAGTACCTAACCAAGGCACACCCAAATGCCTGACTCACAGAAACTGTGAAATAATGAATGTCTACTGCCTGTAGCTGCTAAGTTTGTGGGTATTTTGTTGCCTAGCAATAGATAAGTAATACCTGGGAAGAAAAGAAAAAGATGCTGAGCTCATCAAGTCTGTGGTCATAGTGCATGGAGAACAAGAGGTCACAGAGAGCCAGCTGCGTCGGTAAAACCTTTGAATTCTTTGTACAAACCTGCAGTCCCAGTTTCCAAGTCCCTGGCCATGGTCGTGTGAAGGTCCAGAATCCTGAGTTTCCTGCTCTTTGGAAAGCTGAGACCACCGTCTTTCTCCTTCTAGAAGTAGCCTGAACTGTCCAGGCTCTCCTTAGCCTCTATGCCCTACTTCTCCCAATGTGGGCTGCAACATCTCATCCACTGATATACATCTGCCTAGGCCAGCTCCTCCTCCTTGAATGCACTTCCTTCTCTTCCTGATCTTCTTCATCTCTTATGATGGGCCAGTTTCAGCATCTCCATGGCATTGTCCCTAATGGCCTCAGGTAGGCAGCTGTTTCCCTCCTCTGGGCTACCAAAGCTGATATCAACTATAGCACTTATCACATCTCATTGTAATTGTTTTCCTTTATGTTTCCATTGTCCAGTGGGGTCTTCTCAGTGGTCCCAGTGTCCTAGAGTAGTGCCTCATACATAGTAAGAGTCGGGAAGCATTTGTTCAATAAAAAATGCATTCACTCATATCAGTTATCACAAATAAGACAGTGAAATCCCAACCTAGTATGGCATATTACATTGGATGACCAAACACCTTTATCAACTCTGTAAATACTATGGAATATGACATATTTGACTTTGAAATGAGTGCTAGTGATGTCTTTCATCATTAAATGCTAGGGAATTTCCTTTACGTTTGGGTTTTCTTTGTATAAATAAAATACACCTTTGCCTTTTATTTTTCGGCCTTATTTTTACAAGGCTTTTCGGGTGCTTAGGTCTTCCACTGACTAACTGGGACAGCTGACTGAGAGTCACTCCACCATCTTTTGTAGCCTTGTCCTTTTGATTGCTGATATTTCTTCCTGGAAAGGGATTCAAATTCATGATGCAAAAGGACATGTACAAAACAGAATGAAATTGCAGGTCTACAAGGCTTTTCGGAATCTATAAGTCTTCTGCTAATTCAGGACTGTTTTACAAAGTATTCTGGCCTCCACTTGTTTGTGCTATAATCTAAATGTGAAAGCAGGATGCCTTTGTTATAAAGAACCATTTTAGTTATGGGAGCATGAATGTAGCTTCAGTACATCCTGTGCCCTGTCCCTTATTCTCATTGTGAAAACATCTGCTCGTCTGCTACCATGAAGTGTCTGTTTCCCATTGCCCTGCTCTCATGGTGTTCTTGGCTCCAGAATCAGCAGCTTAGCATCACCTAAGTCTGCTACATCTGAAATCTAGAAAGTTTCTTCTGGATATAGTGTAAAAGAACGGCATCCTTTAATGAATCAAGCAAAATCCCAAGATCTTATTAAATTTTACTGTGTATTCTCACCAGTTGACTATCTCAGGCTCTCAGCAACATTTATTATTCCAGGGAGTAGGATACAAAAACAAATCACACATGATCCTTACCATCTAGGAGCTCGGTATTTGAAATTTTACACCAGAGTGAATGCAAAAATCAAGGCCTATGTAAAGAAACAAAAAACTGCATTGGGTGCTACTGCGTGCATTCCCTACTGCTTTCAGAATGTCAAGGGTCAACTCACCCTGTAGAGACTGTATTGGCTTCTACTGCCTCTCCCTACTCTCCACCCACACATGTGGTTATAGCATAAATCATTCTACAGAACCAGCATTTTCTCATCCCACATCCACAGAGTTCATCCACAAGCTGAAATTTCTTACCTTTAACGTGCTATTCAAAGTTCGGATTTTGTGGAGCTTCTCATTTATGGATGGATTTTTGCACCGCTTGACAAAGGACTTTCTCAACTCCTTTTTGGTTGAAGGTCGCCGGTCCCCAAGAGGAGATAGACTAGCTTGCTCTAACGATTTGTAGAGCTTCTCCATTTCATCATCTTCAGACACTCTTGTCTCTTCTATTAAAATAAATAAATAACAATAAGCCCAATTAATTAAGGACAGAACATTTGACATGGTGGTCCTAAAACAAGGCCCTCCTGATACCTTGATCTTAGACGTCCAGCCTCCAAAACTGTGAGACATAAATGTTTATTGTCTAAGCCACTCAGTTGGTGGTACTTTGTCATAACAGGGCCGTGCTCCCTTTGAAGGCTGTAGGGAAGGATCTTTCCAGGCCTCTCTTCCAGCTTCTGGTGGTTCCTTGGCCTGTGGCCGCATAACTCTAATCTTCACATGGTGTTTTACGGTGTGCATGTCTCTGTATCCAAATTTCCCCCTTTTATAGACACCAGTCATATTGAATTAGGGGCTCACCCTACTGACCTCTTAACTAATTACACCTGCAAAAAATAACCATTTCCTAATAAGGTCACATTCTGAGGTCTCAGTGGTTATGACTTCAACACAGGAACTTTGGAAGAACACAATTGAACCCATAATAGTATACCCTCTAACCTCCCAAAATTCATGTCCCTTTCACATGCAATATACATTCATTCATCCCATCTCCAAAAGTCTTAACCCATTCAAACATCAATTCTAAGTCTCATATCTCACCCAAATATCATCTAAATCAGAGATTGGTGGGACTCAGGGAATGATTCATCCTGGGGCAAAGTTCCTCTCTACCTATAAACCTGTGAAACCGAACAAGTTCTCTGTTTCTAAAATACAATGGTGGGACACGGTAACCTTACAAACCAGTACACACTCTAAAGCTTGAGAACCATTGTCCCAGGTCACCTTTTACTGTCCTTCCTAGAACTGTTTTTTGAATGAAGGAATCCACCTGTGGTCTGTGGCTTTCAGCAGATAATAATAATTATTCATGCCACACGCCTCCATTCTCTTTGTTAACCGCACCTTGCCAGCCTCAGCTCAAATGCTTCCAGTAAAGTGACTCCACCCAGGATCCGGGGGGACCCCATGTGCTAGGCTAAGCCAGTGGCAGTTCCATCACGCTAGCCACGGTCATTCATCCAGGGATAAGCACGTGTCTCAGATCAGGCCCACTGGGGCCAAAGAGATTCAATTCTGAGACTTTGGTATGGGGTATCAGGGAATCGATTTCTCTATTTTCCAAAACTGAGTGGTGTGATGATGTAACATGGAAGATTCCAGAAATCATGCCAAGAATCATGAGAATGGAGCCAATCCATAGGATCCAACTGACACATGGATTTTGGTGATACCATTAGAGCCCTCTTAGCTTATGGGAGCCAGTACATTGCCTTTGTTAAGATATTCTGAGTGTTGTTTTCAAGCGTATGCAGCTGAAAGAGTCTCAAATGATACAGAAAGTTACTCAGAGAAGATCATCTCTTGCTGCTGCTTTAATTTCCTCCTAAGAACTTCAGTCCTTTCTTCACTTCAGTCTGAAAATAATGTTGGGAAAGATAGACAATAAGATTGTTTTCTACCATGTACTCCCTGGTGTCTATGCGTTTTAGCTCCCGTCCTGAGAACAAGCTTGATAGAGGATCATATAGGAAGTATGGCCTTAGGAGAACTGGAAAAAAGCTCTCACCAAAGAGAAAAGCATACAACAGTAGTCTAGAAGCATCAAAATTAAGCACACTCACTTACTTTACAGTTTACTCGTATAAGATTAAGAGTCTTCAGGCAATAGTTTTGCCCCTTCTCCCACCAGAAAGTCCACAGGTGTGCCCAATACTCTTTCATAAAATGAAGAGCAAAGATGTTGGGCTAACTTTGCAGCTAAAGTATTGGTCAGTAAACTTCTTTGTTCACTACCACAATATTATCAAAAAAGGAGAAAATATTCAAAACTACGTTTGAACACAGTTAGACTTTTTGGCTCAGTCCGTGCAGACATCAAAAGTAGGTTTTTGTCAATAAGCACGTGAAAAGATGCTCGATATCATCAGCCATCAGAGAAATGCAAATCAAAACCACAATGAGATACTGTTTCACACTCACCAAGATGGCGACAATAAAAAAGGCACAATAAGAAGTGAGGACAAGGATGTAGAGAAACTGGAACCCTTCAAGTTGCTGGAGGGAATATAAAATGGACCCACCACTTTAGGAAACCGTTTGGTAGTTCCTCAAAATGCTAAATGTAGCATTTTAAGTTACCATACGACCCACCAATTCCATTTCTAGTTATATACTCAAGAAACTTCAAAACATATTAACACAAAACTTGTGCGTGAATGTCATGAATGACAGAGACAGAAGGTGCGAACAGCCTAAATGCTCATCAACTGATGAGTGGAGTAACACGCGTGCTATGGAGTATTAGTCATTAAAAGAAATGAAGTGCTGACACATACGAAAACATGGATGAACCCTGAAAAATTCTTCGAAGTAAAAAAAGCCAGTCACAAAAGACACATCCTGTGTCGTCCATTTATAATGAAACGTCCAGAATAAACAAACCCATGGAGACAGAAAGTAGCTTAGCGGTTGCCTGGGGCTGAGGAAGGGACAAGTAGGTATGGGGAATGACTGCTAATATGTATGGGGTTTTTCTGTGCGCGGTGCTAAAATGTCCTCAAATTAGATTGTGGAGCTAGTTGCACAACTCTATGAATATACTAAAAACCACTGAACTGTATGTTTTTATGTGTGAATTTTATGGTATGTGAAGCATATGTCAATAAAGCTATTAAAAAGTAGACTTTTAGGGCTTCCCAGGTGGCGCAGTGGTTGAGAGTCCGCCTGCCGATGCAGGGGACACGGGTTCGTGCCCCGGTCCGGGAGGACCCCACATGCCGCGGAGCGGCTGGGCCCGTGAGCCATGGCCGCGGCGCCTGCACGTCCGGAGCCTGTGCTCCGCAACGGGAGAGGCCACAGCAGTGCGAGGCCCGCGTAACGCAAAAAAAAAAAAAAAAAAAAAAAGAAAAGTAGACTTTTATAAGATTATCATGAGAACTGATGACACTTGCATAGGAGAAATACTAAGCATGGCAAGGGTCCTGGAGTTAAGCTGGAGACCTTAGAAAGTCTGAAGAAATTTAAATGACAAGACATCTGACTCTCAGAGGGGAACATAGGCATTGAGGACTCTGGGAGTTTTCAGCCCCACAAGGACACAAGAATTGTACACATCCTTTTTCTTACAGATAGGCAGGTAGGGACTCTACTTCAAATAAAGCCTGAGTACATAGCTTTTAATACCACAGTATTTTTAAAGCAATATATATTTAACAAACCTCAAGAAACAGACCAAACAAGTATACAACAAAGAAGATAAACAGAATGACTTCTTCACTTTCTCTGTGTTCACCAAGCTGCTTAGTTGTGCTACTAAAGATTGTGATCGAAAATAAAAATACTTTTGACTAACACATTAATTTGTAATTATGCCAGAGTAAAATGATTATATTAAGATCTTATATCTAATTCAACAAATATTAAATCAGTAAAGATGAAAATAAGCTTTAGAATCTTGAAATAACATGGCATAAAGTACATTCCCTAAATGAAAAATAAAGAGGGCCGCCTCTTTGGATAATTTTATTATTATTTAATATATTTATATCAATATATATTACCTGTAAGTTAAAAATATCAGAGATTATCTCCCTCCCACACACATATTCCTGTCCCTAAATTAAGCAGTGGAACTTTAAAATAGATACACAGTAAAGTGGACCTGTTGGGATTTTAAAACGTTAATACAGAATTCACCTAAAATATGACCAAACAATGTTCAAAGAAACAAACACTTTCTCATTGGGATTCACTTAGAAATTGGAGATAATAGTAAGGAGTGAATATGTTCAGCTTAGGTTAAAGCTCTAGGAGAAATGGGGAAAAATGAATTCAAATTACCATTATGTTCTTACCTCTCAGCTATCCATCTCTCCTCAGAGGAAACCTGAGACTAAAAGACCATGTGTCTGATTAACCTCTAATAACCTGATTTCAGAATCACTCACAAAGGTAAGGATGGGAAAATAATAAATGATGATTTTAAGAGTCAAGAAAATATCCTGATTGCCTTTTTTGTATCATTATCTGAGAGATATACAACATATTGCTAGATACTCATGGGAAAGACCTGTGATCTAACCTCATCCATGACCTAAGTGGGGATTTTATACTGTTTTACTGTTGCTAATGGCTGGTGCCTAGGTCTTCACAGGACAGTAAAATGAACATCCAGTAATAATGGAAGCAGATGATAAATAGGCTCATAGGACAAAAAAAGGACCCAAAGGGTACAAGCACACAAGAAGACACAGCTTGTACCTGACCCCAAAGCCAAGGTGAGAGTCCTTCCTAATGGAAGACTAGCTCTGGCTGGCTAATCCTACAGGGCTATCCCTGTACCTTTCAAAGGCTTCTCAATAGAGTAATATTTTAAAAATCTCCATTTCACCTTTTTTATGTAAATATTTTTCTAAATTCTAATATCATATTAGGAAACACTAGATTGTTCCCTTATCTTACCAGATGATAAAAAGAACAACAACAACAACAAAAAGATTGGCAGAAAAGACCACTGGTCTCTCTCCCTCTGGAAACAGAAGTCAAGTTAATTACTTCTATCTCCCTTGTCTTCTGTGGCAAAATAAAAGAATTTTGTCTGACAATCAAGTGTTTCCAACGCAACTGTTATCCTTCCTCTCAAGTGCATATTTTAGTCTCTTCTTACATAAAATAACAGGACTTTAATTTCCTTCACCACATAAGGCATCACGCCTCACAAGTTCTTTGCCAAGGAAGATGAAAACTATTTTTATTTTATAGATGAGGAAAAATGTGGAGATTCTTGGAAAACAGTAAGTGATCTTTCCAAATGTAAATCAGTGTGGAATTAGGAATAAAAGTTTGATTCCACACTGTGCAGGCCCATGCACTTCTGGACCAGTCTTCTCCAACTTTAATAAGCAAACAATCACCTAGGGATCTTGTTAAAATACAGTTTCTGATTCATTCAGTCTGGGATGGCAGGCACCGAGATTCTAAATTTTTAACGAGCTCCTAAGTGATGTCACAAGTGCTGGTCCATGGACATACTCTAAGTAGCAAGGCTAGACTGCTTCCCAGCAATTAGTCATGCGGAAACAGCCTCAGCTCACTGGGAAGAGAAAAGGACTGAAATTACAACTAGAAAGTTGAGACTTGTCCAGAAAGCAGCATCTATTTTCTCTGTGCCATATCGTAGTTTTTTTAAAAATTTGGCTTGCTCAAGGGAGGGTTCCAGAATCCCTGCTCTAAAGCATCAGTATCTTAATATTGTTGAGTTGGTAGGAATTTGAGGTAAATGTTAGAGATCCTTTACTTCTGTTAGACTGGCTCAGAATGTCTGGAGGGGTCAGACTAGTAAACGTTCTCCAAACTTAGGTCAATAATCTTATGTTTTAGACTCAAGAAAGGGATGATATTTTTTTAACAAGATCTTTCTTGTTGACTTTAGCAAAAGACAAAACACTTTTAATTAATTGTTACTAGTTCCCTCCCTTCCAAGATGGTGACAAGTGCACGTGCTTCTCTCTCGCTACATCCCAGGTACTCAGCCTATTGTGTACTTCTGATGGGACAGGTGTGCTCCCGCAGGGCCAGAATTTGGCTGTTGAGAACACTGTATGCAGATTATCTCTTTAAATGCTGTATTGTCAACTTCGCCTCCCCCACTATCTTATTTTTGGTGTTTCCTTGTGCTTTCTAGAATGTGGTTTTTGTTTTCTATTTAGAACATAAATGCTGGCCTCCAGAGACAAGAGAGGAATTCATATGCCATATTTCATATCAGAATTTGAAAGGAAAGCTTTTTGAGATTGGAAAAATCTAAATGATGTTCCAAGGAAGATAATATCTGTGCCCAAATATGAAGCACTTGAAAAGGTTTAGGTAGAAAACAGTATTTCCTGTTTCATGTGCAATGTTCTAAGTATCTGAGAAAAGAAAGACCATGGAAGGCACTTGCTACAAAAAGAAGAAATAACTACATAGTCATTGGGACATTAAGACTTTAAGACTTTACTATAGCACCTGATGCTAAGAGATCAAAAGCTTTTTACAGGCTTCCTTTAATTAGTGATTTGGACAACTTTACAGCAAGAGACTTAGAACCATAATGACAGACAAATTTAAATTTTTAACAAAGATAAGTCCAGATAACTTATTTTAACCGTACGGATACTACTAACCAAGAACATTAGCATAGTATAATTTTGAGAGACAGATTGCCAATTTCTGCTTTTGTTGATGGTGGTAGAGATCATTCTCATGTATTTAGTTTTTAACTAGGTGACAGGCCCTGTGTTAACTGCCATACCAACATTCCTTCATTACCTTTGTAACAACCCTACAAGGCAAATATTATTAACCCTGATATAAAGGAGAGAATGTCAAGACACCTTGACTAAATTCACAAAGAGACAAACCTAGGTTCTGACCTAAAGCTTATTGCCTTATACACTATTCTTTATACTATAAGTATATTTGATATACTTTCTTTTGAATAAAGTTCAGTGAAGAAGATTTTAAATCAGATAATGCCTAGTCAAGATGGTAGATGGCGAGGCCAAGGCTCAGATGCCTGCCAAGATAGAGTAGTGCTCTATCTTCCAAGGGAAAAGTCCCCACCCAGAGTCTCTGCTTCTGAGGTGCCCAGGTTTTATACCTCAGATTCTGTTCTCACAGGGCCACACGGCACTAGATCCTAGGAGAGGAAATTCGTAAGCTGGTCAGCAACCTAAAACACAGACTGGATAATCAGATTCTCTACTTGGGCGTTTGAACTGGGCACCTGGGGATAATGAACCAGTTTGAATCAGAAGCAGAGGTAAGAGTCACTTTCATGGTAGGCTGGTCCCTGTCCACAACAAAGGTATAAATGCACAGACAGGGAGAATTCAAAGTTGGGCTCTAGAACAAAGATGGCAAGTAAAAGAAATTCTATAAGAGAAAAATCAGATTGAGAAAGTCAGAGAAAGCATCCAAGTATAAAGCAAGTGTTTTTACTTGTGTCCTTGTAACTCGGAGAGTAATTTCACTTTGGTTTCCCTCATTTTCCTATATTTCCTTTACCTTCTCTGCCTGTCAGTTACCTATTTTCTCTTGGATATTTGATGTTTCTATTAAGCAAGGCAACTCAGTATGTTTGTACTGCATTATTGCTTTTATTGATAATGATAAACCTAGTCTATTGGGAGAACTTTAGTGTTTTTCTTTTGTTTTATTATTACTGCCTCTGTGGCAGTGATTTTCAGAAGTAATCTTAGCTTGAGCTCATTGCCTAAGATTCTAATAAGTAGCTTTACATTCTTAAAACAAAGCTTCCAGTTGTTTTCAAAATGTATTCTTCCAATCATATGAGCGCCCTGGGTTAGGTGAAATATTTAATGCAGACATAAAATGTCTATATCTGCTCACCTCCTAAGAAGACAAAAAACATTGGCATGCACATAAAAAGGTATTTGGTTAGGGTTATTTTTTTTCTTTTTCAAATATATTTATGAGATGAAGTTTGAATAGGAAATAAATGGGGAAAAAAAGCTTGAAACTGCCTAAAATCAAGGATACAAATCCAATGCACAGTAGATAAATATGTCAACCTTGGCTCCGTAACCTGCTGGATCGTTCAACCATATGGATCCATGATGGGGACAAATGAGCACAAAATATAAAAACGGAAGATTCAGAAGGAGGGGAAAGATATGAGGGGCACTTCATGCCAAGAACAGCGAGGCAAGAGGAAGAAGAAGTTACCCCAATACAATTTCACAAGCAGAAAATGAAGGATTGGAGCAGATAAATGCCCTTACCTTTTCAAGATGGTGCTCTCTTGTCCTTATGTCTCTGGTTATAATCGAGTGTGATCTATAATTACTAGCAAGACATCCTTATTTTTGCCTTACAGGAAATCCTCAGTGTACACATTTAGAGTTACATATTTCAACATGGCCATTGAATCCCTACTAATAAACCTTTTCCCAGAAAGTGAGAAAAACTCTATACGGTTGAGATTATATTTCATGCCACAGGAGACTGAATGTTCTGGAAAACTTATGACTCCTCCTTGATTCCTCTCCTTCCCTCACACGTTTGATCCCTTTGTTAAGTTCATCCATCGCATATCTTTGAATGTCCACTGTGTCCTCGGGCAATGTAGTTGAAAGACTAGGGATAGACTAAACCAGGCAACAATCCTTTATGAATCTTACATTCTTACATTGTATGTTTATAATATATCCCCAATATGTGTATTTTTTCTGCTCCCCACACCATTGCAACCATCATTTCATTGTTGGTCTATTTCGACAGCTACATTCCTAATATCCATTTTCCATACAGTGAAGTGATCTTTTTAAAATGTAAACCACGCCAAAACATTCCTCAGCTTCAGTTCCTCCAAAAATATCTCACCGCACTTAGAACAAAATCCAAATACCTTAAAGGACCCACTAGTTGCCACACAAGCCAGCTGCTATTGAATTCTCCAATATCTTCCTATGCTGCCCCTACCCACTCTGCTCCAGCCATGCTGGATTTATTTCTGTTTCTTGAACCACAAAATTTGTGCCAGTACTAGAGCATTTATACTCTTCTTTCTCTCTGTCTAGGGCATTTTGCCAGCTATTGTTTATATGTGTAGGTTTCCTTGTGAAATTCAGGTCCCAGATCAAATATTGCCTCCTCATGGGGATCCTCCCCAACCAGTCATCTAAATAAAGGTCCTTCTTCCTACCTCCATTATTATATACCCTTACCTGATTTCCCTTATAGAACTTACTCACTACCAGAAATTATCCTGTTACCTGCTAATTGTCTCCAAACCCTGCCAAAACAGACATACGCACCAGACTGTAAGTTCTACGCAAGAGTGCTATTGCCTTTGTTATCTTCAAAAAGCATCTCCAAATGCCAACAATTGAGCCAGAAATATAGTACCTCCTCAAAACATATTTATTAAACATTCACTGTTTGGTCAAAATTTCCATTCTTAATCTCATTCTCACCTCTTTCATATATCCATACATAATAAACACAGCAAGCTAATTTTGGATTTGGATTCTTTAAAAACTCAGTAAGTAAACTATACTTTCTAAATGTTAAGTGTCTAGATAGAGTAAAAGTAAAAATTAAAATTTGTTTTTGGTTAGAGAAAAAGGGAAAGGACACAAATTACTAACATCAGAAATGAAAAAGAGGGATATCACTATAGATCCCATGGGACATTAAAAGGATTGTAAAAAAATACTATGAGCTATTCTGTGCCCACAAATTTAATAACCTAGCTGAAACAGACCAATTCTTTAAAAGAAACAAAACTCACACAAGAAGAAATAAATGATTTGAATAGGCCTATATTCAATCAATAATTGAAAACCTTTCTAATTGAATCAATAATTAATAACCTTCTAAAACAAAGCACCAGTCCCATATGGGTTCACTGATGAATTCTACCAAACATTTAAAGAAAAAATTATACCAATTCTCTACAATCTCTTTCAGAAGGTAGAAACAGAGGGAATACTTCCTGACTCATTCTATGAGGTCAGCATTACCCTAATCATCAAATCCAGACAAAGACATTTCATTGCTGAAAACCAATATACCTCATGAACATAGATGCAAAATTCCTCAACAAAATATTAGCAAATTGAAGAATAAAAAAATTTTACACCGTGACCGAGTGGGAATTATCCCAGATATGCAAGGCTTGCTCAACATTTGAAAATAAATTAATGTAGTTGATCACATCAATAGGCTCACAAGGAAGAAGGAAAAAAACACATGATAATATCAATAGACACAGAAAAAGCATTTAACAAAACTCAATACTCATTTGTGATTTAAAAAACAACTTCTCAGTAAACAAGGAATAAAAAGAAAATTCCTGGAGGCTTCCCTGGTGGCGCAGTGGTTAAGAATCTGCCTGCCAATGAAGAAGACACGGGTTCGAGGCCTGGTCCGGGAAGATCCCACATGCTGCAGAGCAACTAAGCCCATGTGCCACAACTACTGAGCCCGCGCTCTAGAGCCTTCAAGCCACAGCTACTGAAGCCTGTAGGCGCCTGCGGTCTGCAACAAGAGAAGTCACTGCAATGAGAAGCCTGGCACTACAATGAAGAGTAGCCCCTACTCGCTGCAACTAGAGAAAGCCCACACACAGCAATGAAGACCCAACGTGGCCAAAAATAAATATAATTATTTTTTTTAAAAAAGAAAGAAAATTCCTCAACTCAATACAGTATATCTACAAAAAACCTACAGCTAACTTCATAGTTAATGGTGAGAAACTAGAAGCTTTCCCACTAAGATCATTAACAAGGCAAGGATGTCCCCTCCCACTACTCCTCTTCAACATTGTACTGAAAGTCCTAGCCAACACAATAACACAAGAAAAGAAAATTAAAGTATACAGATTGGTAAGGAATAAATAAAACTATCTTTGTTCATATATGACATGAATTTGCATCTGGAAAAGGCAAAACTATGGAGATAGTAAAACAATCAGCGGTTGCTAGGCATTGGGGAAGGGAAGGATTAAAAGGTGGGGTACAGAGAATTTGTAGGACAGTGAAAATACTCTGTATGCTACAGTATTAATGGATACATGTTGTTATACATTTGTCCAAACCCACAGAATGTAGAACACTAAGAGTGAACCCTAAGTTAAACTACGGACTTTGGGTAATTACGATGTGTCAGTGTAAGTTCATCAGTTTTTAAAAATATACTACTTTAGTGGGAGGAATATTAATAATGGAAAAGGCTATTATGCTTAGGGGCAGGGGTAGACAGGAAATCTCTGTACCTGCCTCTCAATTTTGCTGTGAACCTAAAATTGCTCTAAAAATTAAAATCTACTTTGAAATATTTGTCAATTGGCTGCTTACTATAGTTTTGTAGTTTGAGGCAAATAGAACCTTATTTGCCTTGGCTTTAATTAAGAAGAAATAAAATTGTAGGGAGAGAAATTAAAAATTAACAACCAAAGGGTAGTGCAGGAAAAGATGTCAAAGGCTTATGGTGTTGTCTTGATAAGAAAGATCTACCTGTAAAAATTGATCTTATATATTCCATTTCTAGTTGAAAATTCAGACGCGTGCTCATATCATTCTAGTTCCTTGCTCCTGATGCATAGGGTGACATATATTCAGGAGTCTCTGGAACAGCCAGGAAGGGCCAGGAGGGTATAATCAAAGAGACAAACAAATGAATCTGAGACCATAAGGTTGGGAGCATCTCAAAGGACTGTACAAGATTCTTCACAGAAAAAAAGTGTAAACTGCAGATGTATGTGTTCAAGAAGACTTGCAGATCAGGGACGTCATTCTCAGACGAGGGGCACACAGAATTTTCCCCAGCTTTGTGTAAAAATACCTGGAGACAAATGAAAATGGAAACACACGGATCCAAAGTCTATGGGAATAACAAAAGCAGTTCTAAGAAGGAAGTTTATAGTAATATAAGCTTACCTTGAGAAACAAACAAACAAACAAAATTCTCAAATAAACAATCTAACCCTGTACCTAAAGGAACTAAAAAAAGAACAAACAAAACCCAAAGTTAGTAGAAAGAAAGAAATAGTAAAGATCAAAGCGTAAATAAATAAGAGACTAAAGAGTAGAAAAGATCAGTGAAACTAAGATCTGATTCTTTGAAAAGTAAACAAAACTGCTAAGCCTTTAGCCAGATTCATCAAGAAAAAAAGGACCCAAATAAAAACATAAATGAAAGACAGGTTACAACCAACACTACATGAATACAAAGGATCATAAGAGATTACTACAAACAAATATACACCAATAAAATGAACGTAGAAGAAATGAATAAATTCCTAGAACATGCAAACTCCCAAGACTGAATCAATCAAGACTGAAGAAATAAAAAATATGAAGAGATTGATCATCAACAATGAAATTGAATCAGTAATTTAAAAACTCCCAACAAACAAAAGTCCAGGACCACACAACTTCACAGGTGAATTCTACCAAACATTTAAAGAAGAGTTAACATCTAGTCTTCTGAAACTATTCCAAAAAAATTGAAGAGAACAGAACACTTCTGAACTCATTCTATGAGGCTAGCATCACCCTGACACTAAAACCAGACAGACGCTATAAAAGAAGAAAATCACAGGCCAATATCACTGATGAACACAGATGTAAAAATCCTCAACAAAATATTAGCAAACCAAATTCAACAATACGTTAGAAGGATCATACATCACGATCAAGTGGGATTTATCCCAGGGATACAAGGCTGGTTCAGTAACTGCAACTATAGCAACGTGATACACCACATCTACAAATTGAAGAATAAAAACCATATGATCATCTCAATAGATGCAGAAAAGTTTTTGACAAGATTCAACATCCATTTATAATAAAAACTCTCAACAATGTGGCTATAGAGGGAACATTCCTCTACATAATAAAGGTCATACATGAGAAAACTACAGTCAACATCATACTCAACAGTGAAAAGCTGAAAGCATTTCTTCTAAGATCAGGAACAAGACAAGGATGTCCACTCTCACCACTGTTATTCAACATAGCATTGAAATCCCAGCCACAGCAGACAAGAAAAAGGAATCCAAATTGGAAAGGAAGAAGTAAACTGTCACTGTTTGCGGATGACATGATACTATAGGTAGAAAATCCTAAAGATGCCACCAAAAAACTATTGATCTCAGTTATACGTGGAATCTAAAAAACAAAACAAGGACTTCCCTGGTGGTGCAGTGGTTAAGAATCCACCTGCCAATGCAGGGGACACAGGTTCAAACCCTGGTCCGGGAAGACCCCACATGTTGTGGAGCAACAAAGCCCGTGTGCCACAACTACTGAAGCCCGCACACCTAGAGCCCATGCTCCGCAACAAGAGAAGCCACCGCAATGAGAAGCACGCACACCGTAACGAAAAGCAGACCCCGCTCATCACAACTAGAGAAAGCCCGCGTGCAGCAATGAAGACCCAATGCAGCCAAAAATAAATAAATAAATTTATTAAAAAACAAAAAAAAATTTTTTAAATAAAAAACAAAACAAAACAAAAACAGACTCATAGCTACAGAGAACAAATAGGTGATTGCCTGAAAGGAGGGCAGGGTGGTGGGGGGCGGTTAGATAAATAAATGACGGGGATTAAGAGGTACAAACTCCAGTTATATAACAATTAAATCATGGGGAAGTAACATATAGCATAAGGAATATGGTCAATAATATTGTAATAACTTTGTACGGAGACAGATGGTCACTAGACTTATCATGGTAATCATTTCTAATGTATGCAAATGTTAAATCACTATATAGAATACCTGAACTAACATAATATTGTTCATCAACTGTATTTCAAAAAAAATGAGATTAAGGTCTGAGAACTACAATTGACCTAGTTATATTGCATAAATTTGCAGGTAACCTAATCAGCATTATTTCATGACATCAGCTAGGGATTTGGGGCCACTTGACATGAAGCAGAGAAAGCAGGTGGTGGGTCATCCATGCTTGAGATCAATGCCATTGAGGTCAAGAATTATAGATTCAAGATTTTTCCAGTAGTAAATATTTACTCCCATTTTCAAATCACTTCTCAAATTATAGTTCAAAAAATAGGATCACTAGGGAATTTTCTAGGGACTAAATTAAGTAGCAGAGATACAAAAACCAAGATTGGTCTTCACCTTGATAGACATGCTATAGAACCCCTCAAGTAAGTCTCTCCTTTGCTTCTTATTCTGATTACCACCCCAGCTATTACACAAGCTTCCTAACTCTTCTAATTTCCTTTGTCCCCTTACACCTTTCTACCCCCAAATTCTTAAGCTCGTGTAATTTTTCTAAAGTACACCTCCAATTATATGATTACCCTGATTAGAAATCTTCATCTATTATCTATTGAAATAAACTAACAATGAGCCCAGTATTCAACATCATCCAAATTTATTTTCCATCCCCCTTTTCCATGGCTCACCTCTCTAACTGCAGACCTTCCCACTTAGATCTTAGATCAGCTTAGATCACTCAGATACGATCTTCCATATTTTGAGTTCCTGCTCTCTTTCAAATCCCTCAAGTACTTTGTATGTCTCTGTGGCACTTATTTTACTCTGCTTTATTTTGTTAAATGAGTCTTATTCTTCTCACTCTCCCCATTACACGTTAAAATATTTTAGACCAGAAATTGTATCTTGCTTGTTTTTGTATTCCTATTAGCACAAGTACATGAGTACACGTTAGGTACTCAAAATAATAATAATAGTAATGCTTTATTGAATGGAGTTCATTAATCAACTTTTTCTTTTTATGATTATCTTGCTTCCTAAAGAGACATACCTCATAATTCCTACAGCATCATCTGAGGTAGCTAGCTAAAATAATGTAGCATCTGTACTGTTTGCCCTAAAATTGTGTAAAATTTTTGGTAATTGTTAAATCCTAGAATCTGGCTCATTTATGTCACTTTCCTGAGATGTCATGCATGCACTAGTACGTATATATTGTCATTAAAAATGCATTTTATTCAACATGATTCCCGGGTCCATTCTGTCTGTACTTGTACTTAACAATTTATTTGCATAAATTGGGTATTAGTCTTGTTAGTGGTTATTCAGCTTGTCAGCATCCAGGGTAGGGTCACCCCATTCGTGGAGTAAGTATAAGTCAAACTGTCTCCACATTGCCAACATAATGTAAGTAGAGAAATACAATGCGAGTCATCACCACGCAGGCATGAGGCATGGGCCAAATAACCTTTCATTAAAGAAAGAAACGGTATAGAGTAAAACTGAGCTGAGATGAATATTCCATTTAACCCCATCACCTCTTACCCCATTACACTTTGTGGAAAGACGCAGTGAAGAGTCTGAAGAGCTCTGGAACTCCCAATGTAGAAAAGCAATAGAATGCAATTAACACCCTGCATTGTTTAAATCGCTTACTCTGCAGGGGAAAAAATGTCTAAAAAGGTTTAAATTCCGTATAAAATTCTAGCAACCACAATTTTAATCACATACCAACTGCAAAATATTTCTCTCATTGTCTAAATAAAAAGAAGGCTATAATACATTCTGTCTGCTTGTTTCAGGGCTCAGTTATTAACCTTTAAGAATCTTTCCTAGGATAAAAGCCTCTTTCTCCAGCAAACACGTCTTGAAACCGGGACTTAATCTAAAATCCTGACTCCTGTCATGGACTATGTCGAAACTTCAATCCCTATCATAAAAAATGCTGAACAATATTTCAAACACAGGAATTTTAGCACTTTTTTTTAATTGGCAGTTAAAAATATAATTTTTAGAAGTCGCAAAAATGAAACGCTACCTTCTTTTCCAACACACATGTAAAAAAGCAAAAGCACAGCACTCACTCTGATTACTCAACAGCACGTCATCGCAAACGCAAGTGAAAACTGGGTTGCTGTTTCCATAGCAATGACTTTATGTGGTTTAACTCTGCTGGGAATTTAACCAAATCCGAAGCAGCAGGAGAAAATCATCAGCAAAAATTTTGTAACATATGGCAAGTGCCAACGAATCAGTGAGGGGAAAAATAGTTTTATCTTCTCGTCCTTTCTACTCCAAGGAATACCTTTATGTCAAGCTGTTTGAAGAAGCACACAGATATTGCTGGTCACTCTGCAACTAACTCAAAATTGTAAAATACCTGGTCTCTTCCTTCTTAGATTAAAAGAGCTGTTGGTACTCAGCCAGGCTCTGCAGCACACTCGTGCCCAGAATGACTTTAGACATGGACAAGAATTGCATGCATCTTCCCATGACTATCAGGTTACTCGTCCTAAAGGAAAACTCAATCCGCGGTGTTATCTCTTGAGAACGAACGCAAATGGAATTTTATTCTCTATTTTGCTTTTGAAGCCATCCTCATCCCGGGGTGCTGTGTGTGTGTGCACACGTGAGTGTATGTGTATTTGTGCATGCATGAAACAAACATTTTAGTTCTACTAATGGCCAAATAATTAAAGCCAGAGTTTTTAGCAGGAAAATAATAGATATGGTCCTCTTCATTATTTTCTTTAGTTCCACCAGGCCTATATCTGGAAGGATCTTCTAAGTATCAAGTTAGAGGCCATCTAGTTCAAGGTACTTAAATTCCCTCTTCAGTATATCTTCATAAGAGAAAAAATTGTAATCGACACGCCATATGCAATTAATACCCAGTGAAAATGGTTGTCTCAGAATGAGTAAACACCTTCAATGATGAGGAACACATTACTTTCTAATGAGCCTATTCAATTTTGAACAGTTCTCAATGTTAAAAAGAAGTTTCTTATGCTGAACCTAAAATTATCTCCTTTGTACTTGCACCACTGGCCTCAAAATTTGCATCAATTTCATACTTCCACAGAGGTACAAATTAAGCCCAATATCTTCATATCAAAACACCTCACAAAGCTGAGGCCAGCTTGAGTCTACTGCCTTCCATTCTGTACAGTCCAATATTGACTCCCCTACTCCTACCTCATTCACCTCTAAAAGTAGGTTACTTTGGCAATGACTTCATTTACTCCATTTTTTTCTAATTATAAAGTAGATAATTGGCCTAAATTAGGGGTATCAAACAAAAATGACATCAGAGGCCAGGCAGGTAACTCAACTGTGTAAAGCATCTTCACATAAGGTCACAGGGAGCGGTGACAATGGACACATGGGTCTGTAGTTGTAATTCTTGGCCTAATTAAACTGATACCAAACATCAAATTAATAGGGTAACTATGAAAATTTGAGAACTTAAAGAAACTTTCCCTGATTAGGCTGGGGGAGAGGGGACAGCTGTCACCTACATCATCAGGCCACCCTGACTGGCGACCATGGGAACTTAGCCAGTCAACTTCCCCTCAATGGTACACTGAAAAAATACAAATCAAACTCATCATTCTCTCATTTTTAAGTATCTGCTATCAGGTAAACTTGTTTTACACTGGAATGAATAAGGCACGGCCCATTAGGAAAGACCCATCATGACTGAAAACTAATCATTTTTTTAAAGTTAGTCTGAATAAAAGAAAAGGCCCAACAATCATGGAGTATTAAGAAAGCTCACACTCTTCATTTCTATACTCCAATAAACTCTTTCATTTACTAAGACTTAACATGCTTTTCTTCAAACACATAAGCTGTGCTCTCCTTTGGTTTTAAAGTTCTAGTGCTGCCCCCCCAAAGTGCATGTCGATTGTCTGTCTTCCTGTTCACCATGTAGGAAGGCCCCTCAGGAGCTGACCTGCTAGGACCCAGACCTCATCTTTGCTTATAGCCCAGGGAAGGTGGTAGCTCTGCGTGTGTTTGGAACCATGGTGGTGATGTCATCTACAAAATGCCAATCTAATCACCACAAGCTCCAGAGCACAGCACATGGGACCAATAAAAACCAAAACAGAACAAAACAAAAAACTCAAGTTTTACCTCAGCTTGGTGAAAAAGTATCATTCTTTTGTGAACACGTCTCATAGTTGCAAGTGTGTGGTTGGTGACACTTACAGCACAGGTAATAAATGGTCCTGAAGCTGGAGTTTTCTACATGCAATCTTCTCTCCTCTACAGAAGTAGCCCCTGGACTTAGCCCCACTTGACCGTTTACTTATTGAATCATTCGTGACTTTAAACATTCTTTTTACAGTCGACGTTAGCATTCCACATCCACATACAAATATTCATTCTCGAAAAAGAGTAGTTTCTTGGTTTACCTCTATCCGTCATCTCTGATCCAGCCGGCTTGTCTGGGACAGTAAGATGATCTAGGTTGCTACTCAATGAAGAAGTGTCATCACTGGATAAAGAGTTCAAAACTCCACTTTCTGATATGGCGAAGCTGGTGTCCAGGGCCCTGCGACCGTTTGCCTCCGAGGGTGCAGGTGAGCGGGTCTGCACAGCGCATGTCACAGACTGTCCCACGTCTTCAGCGGCAGACGGGCTGTCAACCACGTCTATCCAGGACTGTCTTTCTCTAGATATGGGGGAAGACAAACTGCTGGGTGTCTTTTTTATGTTTTCCATGGAAGAGAAAGAACGCGATGTTTCATTCAATTTGGGTGAAGACGAAGATGCCCGCTGGGCAGCCTGTTTTTCACAAATAAAAGCAAACGAGAATAAAATAAATCATGATTAAGTCAGCATTCTCTACTTTTCATTTTCAAGGAAGGTACTCCAGTGTTTCAAAAAGTTGCCAATAATAGAAGAATCAAAAGAAAAAGAGATGGTATTTATACCAGTATGACAGACACTATGATCCCATTTTCCAACACCAGTCTGTATAACTTTGAATTCACTACTCTAGGATCTGAAAAATCTCCATGTCATGAATTACCTATGCTCAATGCTCTCCAGGTAACTAAAAGACTCCTTTGAGGAATTCATTGGAACGCTGAAGGACGCTTTGAGCAAAAAGTGGATTGCAATCTCTCTCTGAATTCTTACCAATTGAGCAAAAAGTCTTGAGAAAGGTGATTAAGAGAGAGAAAGCAAAAACTGGAGCCAGACGGGAAGCAAAATAATATTAACTGAGTGGAAGCCCAGTGGTGTGGGTACAACACATACATTACACCCTCAAATATGTGTCACAGTTCCTTAGCACGTGACCAGTATAAGGTCATAACTGCAGAGTTAAGTGAAAGAATGTTAACTCATTCACTCTTCAATAATTTTAAAATGTCAATAAACTATCACCAAAGACGACGGGAATATATATGTAGGCTCCTAATTCATTAAAGGGAAACCAAAAACTATGAGAAGTGGGTTGATGGTGTAGGATCTTCTGAAAGCAGCTCCTGACATACAATCCAACGGTGAATGCCAATCCTTGGCAAAATTTTCACCAGTCCATGGAGAAAACATCAATGCAACACCACCAATGTCCTCTCTGGGGAAGGACTTCATTTATTCTGAGATTTTATCCTTGTTACATTTTGATGTTAAAATATATGCCTTCTTTTGGAAAATGGTAGCTATTAGCTTTTGTCTTTTGGAGATTTTTTGTAATGTTCTCCATAGTAAAATAAAGATTTGGCAACTATATATTGTTCCTCTATTTTTAATTTTATTGGTCAATAAAAATCCAAAAACTCTAAACACCAGTGCTCTAGGGGTCACCCTATATCTCCAACAGTAGATAGGACAGAGAAGGCTTTTTCTGGTTCGGTTTCATTATGTCATCCTATGAGATACTCCTGTCAATCTCAAGCATTCAGAACTCCAAGGAAGTGGAGGAACTGGGAGGGAGGAGATTGTTAGGCGGAAGAAGCCAAAGAGCAAAGTAGGCTCCTCTCCCCAAAACCTCAGAATCACTGCAACTAACTCGAGATAGTTGACTTTGTTCCAAATTCAAATGTGCCCAAGAATTTTGCAGGTTCTAAGCTCTGAGTTCTGATGGAAAAAGTCAGTTAAGTGTCCGATGAGTGCCTAGCTGGCTGCGTGCTAGACATGGATTGTCAAATAAACAATAAATCCACTTTTTAGTAGCATGACACTAAAACATCTAGTTAAGATACTAACTCGTCACACACATCTTCTTAATAATAATATATTTGGCATGACATGAAAACTTTCCTTTCAGGAATGTGTCAAAAAGCTTTCAAACCAGCTGCCTTCAATCACCCAGACCACTTAACTAGGAGATCCAGATCTGTAATTCACTAAATAAAACCCTAGCTACCCAGAAGAGGTAATGCACCCCCTACCAAACTGTCCAAATAAATGCCAAGACTTGTTTACTCGTTAGCAGGATCTACGGAATAAATGTTAACAAAAATACCCATTCAGGCCCAGTCCTGACACAGTCCCCTATTGTGAGCTATTTTAGTAAAACTTGGCTTCAGTGGGATCAGCTTCCTTTTCTGAAAAGAGACCAAACACGAGCTTTTCCTGTTGCTCCTCCTGATACTACTGTAATTTGATTATAGCAAAATGGGTTATTTGTGCAAAAAGCTGTTGCTGCAGCACTTTCCATGAGCCTTTTTAAACCTCAAAACTCTGCTTAAAAGACGGAGGAAAGACATATTCAGTGAGCATCAGACATTTCCGGGGAGTGTATTCTGGCTTGCGGTACTCCTCAAACACACAGCCAATGCTCCCAGTCCACTTTCTCTAGCACCACGTAGCATGTATAAAGTTCATTTTCAAACGGAGAAAAGAAGAGTGAGGGGTGGAAAAGGGAATAAGGAAAAGAACTAGAGAGAAGGAAAAACGAAATGAGAAAAGGATGGTGTGTACCAGGTCAGAGGGAGTTTTCATCAGAAGAGAGATTGACACAAAACTGCACCTGGAGTGCAGTTACAGAGGATCGATAGGGGAATGTGCTTTATAAACCCTGTGGTGCTAAATCCTGCTTTATTATTTCTACCATTCTCTAGCTATTCATAGCCATAAGTCAAACAGAGAACCTTTAGCTCAGTGCCTTCTATGAACCATCCAAGTAACATACCCAGAAAACTCCCCACTGCAAATCACATGAAGGTAGAAAGGAGCGACAGTCTCTCCTCTCCAGCCCACCCCTGCTTGGCTCACACAACCCCATCCTTCAAGGGCCAGTTCAAGGGCCACCTCCTCCAGGAAGCCTTCTCCAGTGGCCTCAGGGCGAGGTAGGTATGTTTTCCCTGTGCGCCTGGGCTTACTTCTATCCTGGGCTTACTTCTATCACACCAGGTAGAGTATCATTTTATTTGTCAACTAATACTGTAATTGCTGATGGATTTGCTCCTCTTTTTTGGTGAGTTACTTGAGAGCAGGCTGCTTTTAATCATTTTTGCATCTCCATTTTTTTGCATTTGTGCCTGACCTTAGTAAATTAATAAATTAATAGCTAGTTGGTAATAAATTAATGCTACGAAGACTGGTCTAGAAAACCAGCTATGTGAAGGAAAACAGCCCAGAGCAGTTTGGTCTCTTACTCAGGAGCACCCTGAAATTCTCTGTAAAGTTGCTATGGATGATTTATCATAATCCTGGGATCCAGGGGTGACCATTACTGATTGCAATGCAAATACTCCTACAAAGTATTCTCAGAATCTCAAATAATTTTATTTATTAGACATTAATAATTGTATGTTGTTTCATTAATTTCAGAACATTTGGGTTTCAAATATTTATTTTTTTAATGAGAAAATTAAAGACATTTTAAAAACTCTTAGTTTTAATGAGCAGAGTATGCACATGATTAAATAAAAAAATCAATATTGCTTTCCTCCATTTTCTGTATAAGAGATTTTCATTCGTTGAAGCTTAGTTCAAAAGCTGATTAGCTCTAGGGCTTAGCTCTAGGGCTTCCCTGGTGGCGCAGTGGTTGAGAATCCGCCTGCCAATGCAGGGGATACGGGTTCGTGCCCCGGTCCGGGAAGATCCCACATGCCGCGGAGCGGCTGGGCCCGTGAGCCATGGCCGCTGGGCCTGCGCATCCGGAGCCTGTGCCCCGCAACGGGAGAGGCCACAACAGTGAGAGGCCCGCATACCACAAAAAAAAAAAAAAGCTGATTAGCTCTAAAATTCTTTTCTTTGAATTGTTTTTAAAACACAAGTTTAACATAAGGAAAAAAGAGTTGAAAATGGCTACCAAAAGCCTATAAGTAGAAAGGAGTGAGTCAGCATATAAATCTTAAGCAACATGAGTCAAAGTATGTGAAAAAATAAAAGAAAATACAGGAATAGCTTAAGACTAAACAAAATACAACCAAATGAGAAGAAAAGGAAAGTACACAGCTGTTCTTTCCTTCCATTGGCCATATTAATGAAAACAAACTAACCAATTGCTGTTAAGCCCTAGGAGGTATTGTGTTTATAATTCTACCATATGCTAGTAGAAACATTATTCTAAAAACCGGAAGACTTGGTATGGTACACTGCCCCCTCTGTCACTGGCCTTCTGCATGACCTTGGGCAATGAGCTGCAGAAGGTCCACGCCTCACTCCAATCTTTAGTATCCAAGTGGCCTTGGAGAAACCACTTTACTTCCGGGTCCTAGTTTATTGACTTCCTGCCTCTACCATTACCCAACCCCTCCCTACCCTAGTCCATCCACCAAACAATAGCTAGAGTATTTCTAAAGCAGAAAATGCATCATAGTATTGTCCTGCTGAAAATCCTCCAGTAACTGTCCATCATGAGTAGAATACCCAGAGTCATCATTATAGCCAAGACAACCCACATGGACCCCTACCTACCTCTCCAGCAACATCTCCTTCAACATCCCCTTCCCTCTCCTTTCCAACCACATGGTCTTCTTTCTGTTCCTTGAGCACGTCTCTGGTTCCTTCTGCCTGAAAAGCTCACTCTGTGGATTTGGGGTTGGCTGACTCCTTCCCGTCACTTTGGTCTCAAGTCAAATATCACCTCCTTAGCAGGCTGTTCCCTGACGGTCGGAAGCAAAGCAACATCCTCCCCAAGCTCAACCCCAGCCACTCCCTAGAACACTGCCCCAGTTAATGCTTCTTCATAGCATTTATCAGTACTTGAGACTGTTTGAATTACAAATTATTGTGACTCTTCTTCAACTTAGAACTTGAGATGCTCCAAGGAAGAGACTGTCCAGCTCAGTTCAGCATCCCCTTCTTTGAAAAATACCTGGCACGTGGTTGATACAGAAAAAAAAAATTTGTCAGTGGTTTGCCTGCCTGACTTAGATTATCAAAAAGAGCCAATGAGAGAACATAAAAGATATTCATGATAAAAGGTAAACTTAAGCTTGCAAAGGCTACTTAAGATAGTTCTATTTACTTCTCTGGCACTTGACTCCTTCATTTGTAAAAGACGGGACTTTTATGAGTCGAATGAAGTCATCCTTCTCAAAGCCAAGTGAAATCACTAAACAATTGTAAAGTCGGAACTTTCTAATTCACATGGGGTAATATTTGTATAGCTACAGATCTGTGGAGGAAGTGGATGAAGTCACAATCATCACCCACTCGCCCATTTATCAATCCATTAAATAAATATTTAATTAGGTTCAAATATGTGTTAGACAAGGTCATAGATGTTGCAGGCAAAGAAAAAGATATTGGACACTGCCTCTAACCTTAAGAGTCTAATAATTAGATAAATAAACCAGATACACAAAATCTATACTTCAAGGCAGAGACTAACACCATGAAAAAAGTATCCCAGAAAATGCACTATAGAAATATAAAGAGTTTAGAAGAAGGAAAGATCCTCCTTGTCTCAGAGGACCAGGGAAGGTTTAATGAAAGAAGTCACATTTAAACCAGTTTTGAAAGATATTTAGAAGGAGGAATTGGGATGAGAGTGAATGGCTCCTGCAAGTAGAGAAGCTTTGTAAATATAGGTACGGGAGCAGGAAAGTTTGGAAAGCTTTGGGGAAATAGAGGGCGGTTTAATGGGCTGATGAAAAAGGAGGAATCAGCAACGAGACTGTCATGGCAGTTAGAAGTAAGCCCAAGGGCCTGAAATATCAAGCCAATGAATTGAGAATTAATTTGATAAGCAATGAGGATTCACTGAAAGGTCTTTTGTTGTTGAATCAATTTTTCAGAACTGCACATTAGGAAGACTAATTTGGAAGTGGTTTTTTGTAAGAGGAGAGAGAGATTAGAGACAAAAAAAAAAAAGAGGCTGCTATTTCAAAAGAGCCTGGGCAAGAGCTAGTGCAAACCCCAACTAGGGCAGGGGCAAACAACGTGGAGGCCCGGGAGATGTTGCGGGCCAGCCTCTCTGCCTTGTGACTGACGGCCAGAAGATGAACTGTTAAAACAAGAGGCTAAATGTAAAACCTAATTTTAGAAAAATCTTAAAATCAGTTAAGTGCTCAACCATAGAGCTTAAGAAAATTTTTTGCACCTTGAGGACAGAGGGTGAATTTTTCTTTCTACCTTTTCTTTGTAAGTATGTGTACTCACTAACAACTTTTCATCCAACTATCTCACTTGAAAGCATTTCTATTATTTTATCATAGTACACGTATCGAAAGATCGTGTCTTTTAGTAAACAACCGTGCAAGAGCCATCCTGCTAAGATTAAATTTGAACTTCGAAAATTGATTTTACCCCTTTTTGTGTTTAATCTTTGACCTCTGGCCAACGGGCCAGAGTGCACAGGGTTTTTTTCCCATCCTTTGGATATAAAGGAATTGTACTTCTGAAAAAGCATCAAAATATAAGGACTATCATGTTAAAATAGTCTGCATGAGCTGCTTAAAACTGGGATATTTATCTTCTCTCATATCTGATCCACCCGCAGGTCTGCCTTCCAACTACGTTCAAAATCCAACCATTCCATCTCTCAACTACGACCTCATCTCAGTCATCACGTTCACTACACTAGATTACTGCACACTCCACCTTAGACTTCTTTGCTTCTATACTTTCCCTCTATGCCACAGCGTCTCTCCCCACAGCAGCATGAGCGGCCCTTTTAAAATGGAGATCAGTCACGTCACTCTCCTGCCCAAAACTTCCAAAGGCTAAGGAACTCAAAACATCGAAGTCCTTAATGGTCCACAGGCCCCATACATATGGACACAATTACCCTCCAACCTCATTTCCTGCAACTCTCACCTTGGTTCACCCTGTTCCAGCCATACTGGCCTCTTTGCATTGCCACCTATGCACCAAGGAGATCTGGACTCTAACTGCTTCCTTTGCTCGGAAAACACCTTCCCTGAATATCCACCTGGCTGACTCTTACACCACCTTTCATGAGTTTTGCTCAGATCTCAACTCTCACTCAGGCCTATCCTGGTTCCCCTATTCATTATCACAAACTGTCCTGACCCCCTCAGCTCCACTTCTTCTACTGACCTAGCAGATAATTTACTTATGTTGATTGTTTATTTTCAGTCTCCCTCAACCAGAAGTTTGGCTACATGAAGAAATGAATCTTTGTTCATTTACAGTTGTGTCCCAAGTACTATTTAGAATAGTAGCTCTCAATAAATATTTGTTAAATGAATGAATAAGCATATTAAGCACAGCTCAAGTTATCAGACACTTTTTAAAAATTAAACTTAGGGGGAAAATACTTGTAACAAATTTTTAATGATCTTTGATCTCTTAAATCACTTTATAACATATAAAATGAATGAGTTGGAAATGTAATTGAAGTCAGTTCCTTTTTCGCTCTTTTGTGAGTTTCAAGGAATCACAGGTAGTGATTTCCACAAAGGATCTTCCAAAGTGAAACCTACAGATTTCCATCTGTTTTGAGCCTGTGGAAAAACTCTCCATTTTTAATTTCTCTGTAAATAAATGGATGTTCTTTTCACTATCCATCCTGTGGAGCTTTCTCAAGAAGGAAAAACGTAAATAGAAATCTCTTGTTCACTCAAAGAAGACCCTGTAATGTTCTTTATTCTCTGCAGAATGTGGTCCCACCCATTAGAAACAGGTCCAAATGGGTCTGGTGCTGAAGTCTTACTGTTTATCTTTATAGCAATCAAAATGACTGGACACAGAATTAAAATTTTAGTTCAAGATTTTATAATTTTGTGATAATTTTCCAGAATAGTATGATTTTATACTTTTGAATTCATCATTCCAAAATGAAAGTTCATTACCCCAAAAATCTTTTTAAAGCAAGAACTTGGGAAAGGTTTAGGTGTTTTCGGTTTTCGTTTTGTTTTGTTTTCTTGCCTACGCTTATATAGCTCAGTCACGGCTAGCCTATGCCAGATTGAGCCAAAACAATAAGCTGGTTCATGATCTGGATAAAAGTTACCACGATTTTTTTTTTTTTTAAGATGTTGGAAGTAGGAGTTTATTAATTAATTTATTTATTTTTGGCTGTGTTGGGTCTTCATTTCTGTGCGAGGGCTTTCTCTAGTTGCGGCGAGCGGGGGCCACTCTTCATCGCGGTGCGCGGGCCTCTCACTATCACGGCCTCTCTTGTTGCGGAGCACGGGCTCCAGACGCGCAGGTCCAGTTGCTCCGTGGCATGTGGGATCCCCCTAGACCAGGGCTCAAATCCGTGTCCCCTGCATTGGCAGGCAGATTCTCAACCACTGCGCCACCAGGGAAGCCCAGTTACTATGATTTTTAAAATTTCATCTGTTTAGATAAAAAGCTTAAATGTTATTTTAACCAAGTGTCTGGCACGTCTGTTTTTCAGAAACAAGAGAAAACAAAACCAAAATCTGCCTGGGAAATATGCAAGCAGGAGCAACATACTCTGTTTCTAAGGAAAATAAAATCTAACTGCTCAACATTTATCTATTTCTAAGACATTTCTTCAGCAAAAATAATGTTAGCCATTGTGGCCTTCAAAAAAATGCTTAACTTCTTAGAACTTTAAGGAATAACATTTGATTGACGTTTAGAATGACATTCTAAAGAATACTCCCACTTCAGTGACCTAACGTCCTGGTCTCACATCCATCCCTTCATTTATTTGTTTTGAAACAAGCATTCTCTGGGCTCCTACTCTAACATTATGTTAAGACTATCATTGTAGAATGCAACTGAGCCCTGATCCTTCCTCTAAGAACACAATTGTGTTGTTTTTACTTTCATCAAGGACAGTTCTAGATGCCTGACAAGTGCTCTTTGTAATCTGTGATAGAGTTTGCCATTATAAAACTGAAAATCACAGTATTTTAGAACAAAACTAAGTCATATAAAAGACAGACAAAAATGGAGAAACACAGAGAAACAGAGATGAAGGCAAAAAGAAACTAAACAGAAATACAAGCTTCTCTATTAAACCAGCAAGGCACATCTATTTCATTTTTTCTAAATGCAGAAACTGATTTTAAAAGAGGAGATAGACCACTGCAAGGGAAAACTATATTAAGAAAGGCTATATTGTAAATCTAGTTCAAAAACTCGTCGACATTTTACCATATTCAAAGTTTAATTTTATTTATGTCTTACTTAACTTTGGCTAATCCTATTTAATAGATTTTTAATGAATATTCATTCAATAAATATTTATTTCTGGTCTCAGCTGCCAGCCAAATAAATTAGAAAAGTGACCACAATACCCCACTGACAGCAGATTAAAAACAGTAGAAGTCATTATTTAAATAATATTAACACCTTAAACCCAGGAACTGGCAAATAAAGATTGAGAACTTTATCACACAAAACAGAAAATTCTGGCAGAAGAGGTCTGGTAAGTGAAGGAGTTGCAATAACCTATTAGAACTTATAGTTATTTGGGTCCATGGATGAACGAGTGTCATAGCAGAATGGAAAGAGCATATGCTATAAAGCTAGACAGACCGGGGTTCCCATCTCAGGTGCTCCATTTACTGGGGGTATGACCAGGCGATTCTACCTCTCTGAACCTCTGTTTCCTAATCCATGAAATGAGATAGTAATATCTATGTCCTCATGACCTGGGAATAGGAAACAATATGTAAGCCAGAAACAGACACCAACCACAACAGAAGTGATGGATAAACCTGACACATAGAAATCAAGAGCATCCGTCAACAAAAAGAAACAGAGTTTAAAAAATATAAAAGCCATAGACTGGGAAAGAAGATCTGCCTCATTTTTAACTGACAAAGGACTAATGTACAGATTAATAAAGAAATCCTATAAATCCAAAATAATAGGAGTAAGACAGCTAAAAATGTACAAAAGACTTGAGACGCTTAACAGAACAGAAAATCCAAATATCAAAATAAACATGAAAAGATGCTTGATCTCATTCGTAATCAGGGAAATGCAGATTAAATAATACTGCATTTCAGGGTTATCTGGGGGAAGTAAATGCTTATATATTTAAAGTACCTTTATAAGTGCTGGTATATGGTAGGTATAAAAGCCATAAATCAACCTCGCCAAAGATCTTTGCTTGACTCCTTCTACATGCCATCGCTATAACGCCCATGAACATCCAAAAATAAAGCAACTCTCCATAGTCTTAACGTCCGTTAATAACCTGAACTTACACTGGATGCTTCCAAAGCTTAGACTCAAACTTGGACTTCTCTCTAGTAAACATACTGAATCATTCCATACTCAGATTTAATGCACTAACCCCACTCCTGGCTTCCTGCTATCTATCTGATTCTAATTTTCTCGTCATGTTATTGCCTTCATCCGCTTTATAATCATTTTACATCGTTAGAGTGCATGCACCTAGGCAAGGTATTTTCAATTCTTTCTGAGAACAAGTAGGATATAAATAAACATTATAAAACAAATCTTTGCAAGCATTGGCCTATTACCTAGAAGTCCTTTGCATTACCATGAATCCTCTGAGCATAATACATCTGTGGGTCACACACAAATGCACCGAATTTGTCATACCAACGCGTTGCTATGGAGAAGGCTCAAAATCAGCACCCTGAGAATTGCACTTGCTCTTTGGCAAGTACCTTAACTTAGCCTCCTCTAAAAATGTATTAGTCAAGGTAGTTTCTACCCAACTGGAAGGAACGACATCCACACATCTGATCGATGACCAACAGACCAATTACGTCGGTACGTACCAAAGGAGAGAAAGTCCCCGCAGAGTAATGAGGGGGTCGTGTCTCGACAGCTATTTCGGGATCTTCCTGTTCACTCTCACTGTAGCATTCTATAACAAAAAGGAAAATGCTGAATGTTTCAACACTGTCATCACTTATTCCATAATGCATGAGCAGAGGTTCTTCTCCATCTGCTTATTGCATTTCCAGTACAATTCAGAACGCACTTATCTAGCGAGCTACCTGATACATAAGAGTTTCCCTCTGTGAGGGTTTCTGCCCTCAGAGTGTCCAATAAGCAGAAAGACGACTAACCATGGCTCAGGGAAAATGAAACTAATTCCTCAAAAGAGGTGTGAGTCATACGCTAAGGGAGCATCAAGTCAGTAGTGATTAATTTTGAGCGTAGGAATCTTAATGCGACGAAAATGGCAGGATAAGTTAACCATCAATGGTGCACACAGAATAATGGGAGTACCAGGCTGAGGACACAGACTGAGCCAAGTATTCAGAGTCCCCTACGGGACCCGGTGGAAAACAAAGCTGAAAGCTTGCTTGAGGCCATATCATAGAAGGCCTTACATACCAGGAAAAGGAGAAGGTTTTTGTGTAGTTACTTTTTGCTCACAATCTATAAATATACTTCAAATATATAATGGGTGTTTATTTTATGGAAAAGAAGACCAAGCAGATGATTAGGACACTGATTTCACAGTATTGCATTACACTTCTTTATTGTTTTAAATCAAGTTGCCACTTTTTCATTTCTAAATTGAAGATTTTATGATTTTGTTCTCCAAAGTTATAACTCCCTACTTCCAATTTCCAAGTTTTATGTGGTCTTAGCATTTCAGAAATAGTGTCAGCTCTGTGACCCTGGCACCTAAATCCTCTTTGTTCTCAATATTAAGGAGTAACTGCAACATTAAGAAGAATTAGAGGGGCTTCCCTGGTGGCACAGTGGTTGAGAATCCCCCTGCCGATGCAGGGGACACGGGTTCGCGCCCCGGTCTGGGAAGATCCCACATGCCGCGGAGCGGCTGGGCCCGTGAGCCATGGCCGCTGAGCCTGTGCGTCCGGAGCCTATGCTCCGCAACGAGAGAGGCCACGACAGTGAGAGGCCCGCGTACCACAAAAAAAAAAGAATTAGAATTAGACTCTTGTAGCTTTTGGACCCTGAAAGCTACAGACTGAGCTAAAAATATGGCCTCTGTCCCAATCTGACATTCAGGCTCCTGGTACAGACTTAGGGTAATTAGTCTCAGTACACACCTGGTGGAAATACTAAAATATCAGGGAGGAAACAGTGGGCTGAAAGTTATCTGTCTCGAACATGACGAGATCATGTCTATGAGTAAGAATTCAGTAAGTGGGGCAATAAAACATTTGCATTGGCAATTGGTTGCGATCTCAGTGAAGCCTACAGCTGCTAACGTGTGGGTGAAGTGTGAAAAGCATTCTTAGCCAGCATGGGAAGCTCTATTCCATGTTGGTGAGCCTGTGTGTCTATGTCTGTCTATACATATTTTCAGATAATTTTAAATAACAAAGTATGGTTCATTAGAACAAGACTATACATAGAACTTGACATTGTATTTTCACCTTATTCTAATATTCTTGCTAAATTTTCAGAAATTGAAAATAGAACATACCTTCATCCCTTTTAGTGGATTCAAGATGGATTACAGCTGATCCAAATTTGTTTAACCACCTAAAATTCAAATAGAAAATAAATGTTTGACCAGAGACACTGGTCCCCAACATATTCACCTTTAAGCTAGACCCTAAAAGAAGGTCTTGTACCAGACTTTATAATAAAATTAAGTCATAGTGCTATGGTCAGTCTAAACATTTCTAGAAGCAGCCTAAGTTTGTGGTATGGAAACCTAAGACCTCTGGTTTCACAATACTGTCCATACTCAGGGCATTCTTTGTCAGATAAGAAATGAGGTGGCCCATTATACAGCTAGTTAAAGTGGGCAACTACATTAATCAAACTCTTAGAGGAAAACATAGGCAGAACACTCTATGATATAAATCACAGCAAGATCCTTTTTGACCCATCTCCTAGAGAAATGGAAATAAAAACAAAAATAAACAAATGGGACTTAATGAAACTTAAAAGCGTTTGCACAGCATAGGATACCATAAACAAGACCAAAACACAACCCTCAGAATGGGAGAAAATATTTGCAAATGAAGCAACTGACAAAGGATTAATATCCAAAATTTATAAGCAACTCAGGCAGCTCAATAACAAAAAAACAAACAACCCAATCCAAAAATGGGCAGAAGAACTAAATAGACATTTCTCCAAAGAAGATATACAGATTGCCAACAAACACATGAAAGAATGCTCAACATCATTAATCATTAGAGAAATGCAAATCAAAACTAAAATGAGATATTATCTCACACTAGTCAGATTGGCCATCATCAAAAACTCTAGAAACAATAAATGCTGGAGAGGGTGTGGAGAAAAGGGAACACTCTTGCACAGCTGGTGGGAATGTAAATTGATACAGCCAGTGTGGAGAACAGTATGGAGGTTACTTAAAAAACTAAAAATAGAACTACCATATGCTCCAGCAATCCCACTACTGGGTATATACCTTGAGAAAACCATAATTCAAAAAGAGTCGTGGGCTTCCCTGGTGGCGCAGTGGTTGAGAATCCGCCTGCAGATGCAGGGGACACGGGTTCGTGCCCCGGTCCGGGAAGATCCCACGTGCTGCAGAGCGTCTGGGCCCGTGAGCCATGGCCGCTGCGCCTGCGCGTCCGGAGCCTGTGCTCCGCAACGGGAGGGGCCGCGGCGGTGAGAGGCCCGCGTACCGCAAAAAAAAAAAAAAAAAAAGAAAAAGAGTCGTGTACCACGATGTTCATTGCAGCACTATTTACAATAGCCAGGACATGGAAGCCACCTAAGTGTCCATCATCGGATGAATGGATAAAGAAGATGTGGCACATATATACAATGGAATATTACTCAGCCATAAAAAGAAATGAAACGGAGTTATTTGTAATGAGGTGGATAGACCTGGAGTCTGTCATACAGAGTGAAGTAAGTCAGAAGGAGAAAAACAAATACCGTATGCTAACACATATATATGGAATCTAAGAAAAATAATGTCATGAAGAGATTAGTGATAGGATGGGAATAAAACACAGACCTACTAGATAATGGACTTGAGGATATGGGGAGGGGGAGGGGTAAGCTGTGACCAACTGAGAGAGTAGCATGGACATAAATAAACTACCAAATGTAAATTAGATAGCTAGTGGGAAGCTGCCGCATAGCACAGGGAGATCACCTCTGTGCTTTGTGACCACCTAGAGGGGTGGGATAGGGAGGGTGGGAGGGAGGGAGACGCAAGAGGGAAGAGATATGGAAACATATGTATATGTATAACTGATTCACTTTGTTGTAAAGGAGAAACTAACATACTATTGTAAAACAGTTATACTCCAATAAAGGTGTTAAAAAAAAAAAAAAGAAATGAGGTGGCCCATTATACAGCTAGTTAAAATGGGCAACTACATTAGATATTCTAAATATACAAATAAATATATGTTTTGTAATTGTGTATTTGAAATTCTTATCAACCATCAAAATGAATTTCTTAACTTGACCTTTAAAGCTCTATCTCTTTAATTCTTAAAATGTAAGCTTATTTCACACACACACACAAAATGAAGATGATCTATTTTTAAACCACAGTTTTTATATCAATCAGTAAAAAGATCTGGCCAAAGCTTCACACTTATTCCTAAGCTGGGGAAAATTTCAATTTCTTGAAAAATTTTATGTCAGGTAAAAATTGACAATGTCTCATCTTCCATTGATTTACCATTATATTGGCAATGAATTTCAACTACCCATCAATAATGAAAAAAGAACTAGACAAACCTTAAGGAACACAAACTTGGCTTATGACTTCAGGCCACTGTAGTTCCTTTTCAAGGGTTCAGTTAGAAACTTATTTTAATACACAAATTTTTAAAAGATACAAAATGTATCTATTTCATATGTTCCTAGCTATATAACCTTCTATTTAAAGGGAAAAATATCATTTTGGGATAGCAATAATCTAAGTGCTTTATTTCCCACTTCTTTCCAGTTTTCTTTATTTTTAAAATATATCCCATAATGTGTATTCATCTTTTTTTGAAACATAAGTAGCCTAAGTCAATCAATATCAACAAAATGATAATAATAATCCTATGCATTTATTGATTCACCTATACGTTTTATTTTTTTCTAGTCCTGTAATTCCTGGTAAATTACCCAGCTACTCCCCTACTATAGCACAAATATTGCACATTCCTAAGTCTGCAATTGTCAACAAATTAGGAACCCTTACCCAACCCTCATCCTGCCATGGTCTTGCTGTATTGATTATTTTTTAACAGGAAATATGTAATAAATTTTATTTTTAAAAATAAATAAAATAGAACTGCCTACAAGACTGAAGATGAGCTCCAGCCTCATTTAGAAAGTCCCCTTTTGCACCATGATAAACATGAGTCTCTCATGGCCACTTAAAACTAGACCAATACCTGGGCCCAGATCATGCCATAGGAACTGAAAAATGCTCATCAAGACTCAGTAGAAAAATAAGCAAAACTAAGAAACAGAAAATGACCAAAAAAGTACAAATGGCTAATAAATATATGGAAAAATTCTCAGCCTTGGTTGTATTTTGGGACATTCACAGGAAAATATTTTTCACCACTAGATTGGCAAAAATTTTAAATATTGCTGATTTCTATTAGATTTTAGGAAAAACATTCTCGTCCTTTGCTGAGTTGACCATGAAAAACTGGAACAGCCAATATTAAGCAGGTAATTTGATGATACTATTCAAAACATAAATTTCCATCCCCTTCACCCAATAATCCTAATTATAAATATCTATCCTACAAAACACACCTTCATGTACATAAATAAATGTGGAAGAATATTAATTCAATAAGGCTTGCAAAGGCAAAAAGAAAAAACTGATATAATTGTCCATTAACAGGAAAACGGATAAAGTATGGTACCAATTCCAAAAGTACCATGTTATTAAGACGCTAATAAAAAGACTGAGATGGGGTGGAGGGCCTTGTAATGACCTGGAAAATTAGTAACATACTATTAAGTGAAAAAAGCAAGTACAAAACAAAGTGTTTATCCTGATTCAATGTGCTTCTAAAACTATATATTTGCATATGTATTATACAAGACTTGGTATGCAAAGAAAAGCCTCAGAAAGGACATAGTTATATTGTCAAAAGTGGCTTAATCTTAGGGAAAGAAGTAGAACGGGAAGGTAAAGTTGGGGGAATGGGAAGGTTTGCACTTTACATACTTCTGTATTACATGATTCGTTACAAGAGTATGTTTTATGCATTACTCAACTAAAACAAACACTCAAAAGTACATTTTTAAAAACTGATCAGGCAAGGCACAATGAATTTAATGGCTCACTAATTCCTAGTTTACTCCTGATTTCATAATTGTATAAGCTGACCCTGCCTGCAAAAACATCATCTCAAAGTGAAATAGAGAAACTTCTTTTTTTAACATAACAAGACAAAAAAATAGATAAATTGAGAATGTCTGAAACAAGAAAAGACATTTCTAAGTTCCTTTCCAGATACAGCAGAGGAGTATTGAACAGTAAAGCAGATTCTTCTCAGCCCTTACCCAAAACTCACATACGTTTCATTGCCACCATCAGTTACTTGCTGGGAAAAACTAGTGATTGTTCAGAATCTTGTCTGTTTTCTTTCTAGAACCCTCGGGGTTAGAGTACCTCCTTTGCTAAGCACTTTTTTTAAAAACATCCAGGCAGTAGCAAACTTTCTATTTGTGTCTAAATAAATGGATGCACAAAAAGACATATTTACATAAAAGAAGATGACAGATGTTTCCTGGGAGTTTGTTTTATGTGAACTGGATGTGAATGTGTGTGTCAAAGAAGCACAAGTGTTAAGAAACTGACGTACAAAATGACATTTTCCCCACAAACACCGTCTGAGAAAGGTAGCTACCACCAGTCTTTGTTCAGAAACCAACTCTTACATTACCTTTAATTACTCACCCCTATACTTGTAAATTGAGGGTCCCTGCAGAACACACAGTGCTTCTATTAAACTTAACTACCTTTTCCTTCATCATCACTGAGAGAAACGTCACCACCCAAAAAGGAAGTTTCCCAAGGAGGCGAACTTCTGAAACAGGTTCCATCTCTCCAAATACCACCCCCTCCTTCCCTAGCACCTCTGCATCTCACTAAGAAATACCCAGATGCACTCCGTCCTGGCTTAAACAGACCTCATCAGTAAGAAAGGAAGCTCTTCAGGGGCTACTGCGGAACAAAGCTTTAGGGTTTCCCTGGTGGTGAAATGGTTAAGAATCCGCCTGCCAATATAGAGGACACAGGTTCGAGCCCTGGTGTGGGAAGATCCCACGTGCCACGGAGCAACTAGGTCCGTGAGCCACAACTACTGAGCCTGCGCTCCGCAACAAGAGAAGCCGCGATAGTGAGAGGCCCGCGCACCGTGATGAAGAGTGGTCCCCGCTTGCCGCAACTGGAGAAAGCCCTCGCACAGAAACGAAGACCCAACACAGCCAAAAATAAAAATTAAATAATTAATTTTTTTAAAAAAGAACAAAGCTTTAAACACCCCCTGCCTACTCTTGTGAGAGAAGGAAGAAGTTAACTTGCAGGCCTGAAGGGATTCTGCATTGTTGGCCATTTGAAAAACCATCTTCAGAATAATAAAGCTTAGTAACGGCATTAGAAATGAAAAATTGTGATACATTCAGGCACAGACAAAATGGGCCATTTATTTATGAGTAACCAGATGGACAATTTTTGAGTATAAAGGTCACTGAGAGATTCAAATACATGGGTCATGATACCTCACATTCAAATTTCAATTTTACATCTTGTTTGTAAGCTGGAAAGATAAACAAATACTAAAATAATTTCAAGTAAAATTAACAGATCTTCACAGCATAGATAGGCCATGAGAGCTTGGCTTTCATGACTTTGGTTTAAGAGTCAAATAGGCAGAGCGTGTAGCTAATACTCATGCAACTGTACTTGCCATTAGATAGAGCTCTGCAAAGGGAGTATGTTGAAAAGTGAAGCTAAAGGGACCAGAAATGTAAACAAAAACTGGAGGAGTGGGTGGTCAGGGAGCTAAGCAACTCTGATGTGTGATTTAGAAAGCACATCTGCCTGAAACAGAACCGACTCAAATAATCTTGTAAGGGTCTCACACTTTTACTGGCTTAAAATGTGTTTCACTGTGTAGGTAGAGAAATCCTCTCGGTAACGAAACCTTTCGCGTGTCATTGTTTTTCTGGTAAACTCCGTCTTACTCTGCCCTTGTCGGAGAGAACAGAACGACTTTGAAAGGACCAGTCACAGGATGAATGGGAAGGATGTGGACCGGAAGAAAGCTGGAGATACAAGAAGCTGTTTGGGAGAAGCCAGGCACCAAGGGAGCCTTTCGGGGTGGGGAGAGGTTGCTGACGGGCAGCCCTGTTTCACCACCATTAAAGCTTAGAAAGGACCACTTGGCATTGATGGATGCCTCGGCTCCGGACTGACACTCACTACTATATGATTCCAAGGACCGCTGGGCAAGACATTAAGCTTTCCACGCACCTAGACCTTGCTAGTCCATAGATAGGATTTAGCGTTACCAATGCAAATAAAAAGAGAAATAAAGAGCTTTGACTGTGAAGTTTTACCTTTTGGTATCTGCTCTTGTTTTTCTCAGATGCTTGAGAAAGCCGGGGGCGGGGTTGGGGGGGGGAGCTAAAAGTCAAAAAGAGGATAGAAACAACTTCTTTCCTTGTCCAAGTAAATTAAAGATTTGTTTGGAAGACGCCGTTGTCAATACCTTGCTTTGTTATTTCTAACGAAGGGTTCCCTAACTTTCTCTGGTAAAGAGCAATTCCGCCCTCATCTAAAGGTTTGTGGTGGCGAGATAAATGCAGGGAACAGATGAGAATGCTTCTAGGGAGAAAAGGCTTCCCTGGGGATACGGTGTAAGGCATTTTGTGTGTGTGTGTGTGTGTGTGTGTGTGTGTGTGTGTGTGTGTGCGCGCGCGCGCGTGTGTGTGTTTACTCTTGCTCATAGATGTTTAATAAAAAGCAGCTATTTTTTCCTTTACATTTCTAAAGCAAGAGGGCAAAGAGGCCAAAAATCATCATGATAATCACACAGCACATATGAAATGCTGCAGAGATATTTTTCATGTAGAATTCTGAAAGCTGTGAGATCGGTTACACAATTCTTTCAAGCTTTTCTCCCTGTGGTGCTGATTCTCATATTAACATTTTTTTATAATGTCTTCTATTCCTTTCTCAACTTAGTGGTTCCCTCAGAAGAACCTTATTACTTCTTCCTAAAATAGCCATTTTGATCTGTGTAGTTCTCCAAAATGCTTCTAAATACTAGAAAAGAAAGCAAGAAGACTTTCTAACTGCTAAGGAGATTAATCCTTAAAGCAGCAGAAATTTAAAAAATAATAATTGATATGCACATGTGCTTAAAATTCGGACACCTGACCAAAGTAATCTGTTCCCATAAAGGTTGGATTTAGTGATGTTTCTCTACTTACAGGTTCATTTCCTGCACATTCTCAGCTGCAAAATAAAAGGTCTTGATCTGTGGATGGCTGATCTTAAAAGCACTTGAAGGGGGAAAAGCATAGACACATAAGAAATTAGAAATTAGTGTAGTCAACAGTATAGTCGAAAGTAAAATAGTCAAATATAAGTATCATCTGCTTTCTTTGTTAATTTACCAACACAAAAGTTTTAATTACGTTAAATACCTATTGTCTAATCTCTATTTTATGTAGAGAACAGAAGGGTAATTCATCATGTCAGGACATCCAGGCCAGGACTGAGTCTGGCTGATCAATAGTTTCTATTTAAAACATATGGATATATTCTTTTATTTTCATTTGCTGTTTTGCTATAAATAGACAATAAATTAAAATATAAAGTGATAGATGTATCACTTCAAAATACTCAGATCAATTCCTTCAAGCAAAGTATTCATTCAAATTCAATCAAGCATATACAATAATTGTATTTACAGAAAAACAATCACGTATAAAACTTCTACACTGTGAAAACACACCAAAAACTTTATCCAGGCTATTCTCTATTATAGAAATTCCCTATTTCTGTAAAGGAAAAATATAAGGCAGATTTTTCGTTTATAAGAAAAGTATAGAACTTGGAAGATAACAAAGTATTTCCCTTTTACCACTTAGACAGGAAGTCCTGCTGTGTGGGCCAGAGTTTTTGTAAATGACCGGTGTGGTCAAAGCCACAACCTCGCGTATCTCTACAGATAGGAAGCTATATCAGAATGGCAAAGACTTAAAGCCCACACCAGTTTATTCATTAAAAAAAAACTAATCAATTGCTGCCACTAGGAACACAGGTCAATAGGGAACTTCCCCACTCTAATAAAACAGGAAAAGATGTCAAAAGCAGAATAAAGAATAAGTAAAAGGTGACGAGGACACATATGCAAAATGCAGCTGGATCCTATCTTGGGAAGAGCACTTAACTGGGAGTCTGGAGAGCTGGTCTAGAGTCATGGGCTGGTGATTCTTGGTTCCTGTCAGCTCTCAACTCTTTTGGACTTCAGTTATATCAGGGGGCTAATCCCCAAGTCTAAGACATCTCAGAGAATTCAATTTCAAGGATGCTACTGACAATTTCATGAACTAAGCAAAAGAATCTGGTTTTGTATCATATCTGCAGCTCTGGTGAGTCCTATGTAGTCATTCTCTTTACAAGGACACAGCCTTGACATCACATCACCCTGCCAGTCCTGGATGGCAGCTTGCTTTTCACTGGATCACAGACTCCCTCATTAACAGCACACCCTGCCAGGGCTCCGTGGGGTTTTTTTGTTTGTTTGTTGTTTTGGGTTTTTTTTTTTGTGGTATGCGGGCCTCTCACTGCCGTGGCCTCTCCCGTTGCGGAGCACAGGCTCCGGACGCGCAGGCTCAGCGGCCACGGCTCACGGGCCCAGCCGCTCCGCGGCACGTGGGATCCTCCCGGACCGGGGCACGAACCCGCGTTTCCCGCATAGGCAGGCGGATTCTCAACCACTGCGCCACCAGGGAAGCCCTCCGTGGGGTTTTAAAATCCACCTGCTCCACAGAATGAAATTCCAGAAAACAAGAGGTTCAACGCTTCTATTACTGTTTGGGGTTCCAACCCATAAAGTCAAAATTCTCAGACATTTTTAATGTCACTATCTTTAACTTCCAAATCACCTTATCACCTGAGGAACATTATAAAGAGATGTTATCCTGGCTCCATATTTTGTGGAAAATGATAGACAACTTACTGCTTTTTCTTGCATTCAGATGCTCTCTCTACCGTGAAATCAGGCAGGTTGATAAATCCATCAGCTTTCTCTGACTGAAACAAATACATACACAAATATGAATCAAAGTGTCCATCTTAGCAGTTCATTTATTGAGATCATATATGTTGAATAGAGATAGAGTTAGGGAAATGGAGGTGTGTCAAAAGATACCCCTCTGAATCAGCATTGGACTTATTCTAGATACATATTTTTAAGAGGAATTAATGTTCTTCTGATAAATCATCCAGAATCTTTCCCTGAGAAGTAACATGGCACAGTTTAGCGACAGCCAAAGTGTGGCACAAGTAGGACCTGCCCGACCCCTTTTTGTCTTCCTAGAAAACATCGGAGCTCACCTATCAGAGCTCCACTTCCTGCTATCCTCGGCATCTTTCTCATCCTACTTCTCTCAACAAGCCACAAGCACATAAGAAGGAACCTGATTAGCACGCTATTATATGGTGAGCAGAGGCCTGACTTGGAGTTAGTAAATTGAGATTCATATCATGGATCTACTACCTACTAGTTGTTATAGGACTTAAGTGAGCTCAGACAAATAAAACACTTAACAGATACTCAACAAACATCTTTTCCTTTCCCAAGTCTTTAGGAAGTTGCTTGGGGGTTAAATCACAGAGCCATGTCTTGGAAAATCTCAGTTCCATAATCAATTCCCAGGAGTTTTTTCTATAAAGGAAAGACAGCAGAGGAAAATGACACTTTCAAGGACGTAGAATGAATTCCACTTTAAAACACCAAGAATTTTATAGGAAATGTAAGCATTGCTCCACCTCTAAAAATTTCTTAATCTTTATTTTATGAATAAAATTTAACTGAACCATAGGAGGCTAGATTGCTTATCATAGACAGAACTCAGATCTTCCATCTACACTGGTGTCTCTGAATGGAGAATTACAATCCACAAGATAAAACATAAAAGAGTCAGTTATTGGGAGATGAGTAAAAATTGGTTTTGAAAATACAATCTTAATTTTTAGAGTCAGCTAGCTATGAAATCAGCACCATGGGTGCTCTTCATCTGTGTTTCTTTCCCTTATCACCAAATAGGGTGCAACTTGCACTCTTTCTTCAGAAAAATTAAACTGAAACTTCCAACCTTAGCCCTGTCCTGTCTTGTCTCTCCTACATGAGTCAACTTATCCGAACTCTTCACCTGAAGTGCTTTCTTCTTATGAAACTCAAAACTCAATTCAAAAGGGCACTTCCTTCCTTAAAAATTATACATTTTTTTTCACTCAACTTATCCCTCTTTTGATGTGTTATTTAATTACTGAATGGTGGTTTCACCAATCCTATCTCAAAGAGAATGTAAAGAACTTGAAGAGACTGGGTACGTCAACTTTTTCTACAATGCACAGTGCTTCTTGTGAACTCTCAGTTAGCATTATATAAACGAATAGTGTTTAAAATTTATTTTATTGAAGTATGGTTGATTTACAATCTTGTGTTAATTTCTGCTATACAGCAAAGTGATTCAGTTATACATATATATTGATACACTCTTTTTCACATGCTTTTCCATTATGGTTTATCACAGGATATTGAATATAGCTCCCTGTGCTCTACAGTAGGATCTTGTTGTTTATCCATTCTATAGATAATAGTTTGCATCTGCCAATCCCAAACTCCCAATCCATCCCTCCCCCACCCACACTAAAAGTATAGTTTTTAAAAACTATGTTAGGCTCCAGCAATTTCACTCTTAGATATATACTCAAAAGAAGTGAAAATAGGTACTCAAATAAATACATGTACATGCATGTTCACAGCAGCATTATTCACAATAGTCAAAAGGTGGAAACAGTCCAAGTGTCCATCAACAGAGGAACAGATAAATAAATGGTGGTCTATCCGTACAATGGAGTGTTATTCAGCCATAAAAACAAATGAAGTACTGATACATACTCTAATGTGGAGGAACCTCGAGAACATTTTGCAAAGGGAAAGAAGCTAGACACAAAACATCACGTATTGCATGTTTCATTTACATGAAATATCCAGAATAGGTAAATTTATAGAGACAGAACCCAGATTAGTGTTTGCCAGGGGCTGGGGTGGGGGTAGGGAATAGGGAGCAACTGCTTAAAGGGTATGGGTTTTCCTTTGGGTTGATGAAAATGCTTTGGATCTAGATAGAGATAGTGGTTGCACAATACTCTGAGTGTACTAAATACCACTGAATTGTTCATTAAAGAATGGATAATCTCATGTAAATCTCACCTCGATTTTAAAAACCCTATGTCAAGCTAGGGTAATTTAATGTAAATTCCTGTAATTATTTTAGAAGAATAAAACAATTTATATGCACCATTTGTTTCTACTCCCTCCCCTCATTCATTTCTATGCCCACTATTCCACAGAAGGGGTGGTTACCATGAACCCCAGTGATTTTCATGTTGCTAAAGCCCACTACCCTCTTTAGCCCTCATATAACTGAACTCCAGGAACGGACACTACAGCCCACTCCCTCCCTCTTGAAGCGCCTCTTATCTTGCTCTTCCGACAACGCATTCCTGCTTCCCCCTTTCTCCTCTAACTACTCCTTGCTTTTTTCATAGGGTCTTCTTCCCCCTGTCTGTTTCTTAAATGTCAGTATTTCCCAGATTTCTAACCACAGACCTACTCTCTTCTCATTCCAGTACTCTCCACAGGGAATCATCCACACACCCATGACTGCATGTATAACCATTGTACACACATATCCAAAACCTATACTTCAAACTCATTTCAATCCTGGGGCTTCTGTCCCAAGATGCCTAGTGTACCCATTCAATGCGTGTTCCACAGACCCAATATTTGTGCCCCCCCATCCCAAATTCATATGTTGAAGCCCTAAACCCTAAAGTGATGGTATTTGGAGGTGGGGCCTTTGGGAGGTAATTAGGTTTAGATGAAGTCATAAGGGTGAAGCTCTTACTAATCCTATGATGGGATTAGTGCCTTTATAAGAGGAAGAGACCAGTGGTCCCCCCTCTTCTCCCTGCTCCTCCTCCATCTAAGGATATGGCAAGAAAGCAGCTGTCTGCCAACCAGAAAGAAGCCCCTCAGCAGACATGGAATCTGCCAGAACTTGATCTTGGACATCCCAGCCTCCAGAACTGGGAGGAACAAATAGTTGTTGTTGGAGGCACCCAGACTATGGTATCTTGTTATGTGACAGCACAAACTAAGACTCTCCCCAAGAGTGGAAAATCCAAAACCAGACTCATCATTTTACTCCGTGAAATGCCTGCTCCTCTTTCTCCTGTGTCCTCCTCTTCAGTGAATGACATCACTTTCTATCCAGTTGTCCAAAAAAAAAAGGAAATATGGAAGACATCTTTGATGCTTCAATCTCCTTCTCAGCTTCTGTGCAAATAACCACTAAGTTGTATCATTGCTGCATCTGCCACAGCTCTTCAATGCATCCCTTATCCACCACCTCCTTCAGACCACCATTAACTTTCACCTGAATTACTGCAAAAGTCTTCTAAACCATTATCCCTCTCTCTAGTTCTGTCCTTTCCTCTCATTTAGTGTCCAAATCACAATCACAGCTTCAATCACAATCACAATCACAGTCTTCACTCCATGAACTTCTTCTTTCATTAAAATCCTGTATGATTCCCAATTGCTCTTAGATAAAGTCTAAGTGCCTTAGCAGAGTATAAAGGTGCTTCATGATGAAGCCCTGCTTAATAATACAATTTCATTTCCTCCAGGGTCCCTACCCCTTATTCAACTAAAATAAACAAAAAAATTAAAACACAGAGAAAAACACTTTCATTGAGCTGAATTACAATTAACACCCAATTTATAGCATTAGTCTCTAGACAATTTGTTTTCAGTACAAGAAGCCCATATTAAATGATAACAACACAAAAGTCAATCAACAAAAAACTAAATACAGATATATGTAAGAGATAAATTGTAAGTCTTCATTTGGGTGGATTCCTTTCCTGCAAAACAGAGATGGCTGAGATTCCTTCAAATAAGAGCCAAAATGAATATGAGTAAAAGATGCTTTAGTATTTCCCCAGTAATATTTCCTTTATGAGCAAAGGCATTTTTCATTGTACCTAAGACATTCAAGGTGTATTCATAATCACAACTGTGTCAAAAATTGTCTTTGCTTATTTGACTGGCAAAAAAATGCCTCAAAAATGACAATTACAGTGGGAAAATCCTAAGGAAATGACAGTTTTCTCCTCTTCTTCCTCCTTTCCCTCCTCCACCCCCTCAGATCCCTTGTTCCTTATTGTATTAATTAAATAACTTTCTCAAATGGCATCCTTCCTCTTCAATCATTACTAAATTTCTGAAAAGTTACTTGAAATTTCTGCATTGGTACCTGCAATTTTTTCTCTGGATTCTAATGTAATAAAAATCTTGTTCTCTTACCAGAAATATCAAACCATCCTTTGGTCACTGTGCAAACTTGTCTTACCAAATCTAGTCTTAAATTCTGAAACAAGACACTGCTCTTCACTTTGTGATGTGATGTTCTACAATCTTAAAGGTGTTCCTCCTCATGTACCCATCCATCCACTTTACCCAGCAACTCTGATTTTGTTCAACTCAGTGAAGTTTCATCTGTAGTTGGTGTATTATGCAGCATTAAACACACATGTTTATCAAAACTGTTTGTGGTTATACATTCATTTATTCAATGAATAATTTATTGAGTACCATTTCTTTGTGTCAGGTACCGTGTCAGATACCGTGTCAGATATTTGGGCTTTATCAGTGGACAAAACAGACAGAGATCTCTACTTTCAAGGAGAAAAGAGACAATAGCTCAACAAATGAACACATAAATTACATAGCACATGGTAGGCAATAATTGCTATGAAGAAAAGTAAAGGTGGCCTGGGTAAAGGGGTCTGACTGCAAGCAAGGCAGGATGCTTTCCGCTCCTAGGCTTATAATGCCCTTCCTCCCTCACTCCCCTAGATATGTCTCCACAAATCAACTTCGGTGTGACCTTCTCCAAAACTTTTTCCTGCTCCTCCAAGCCTGGAATTGTTTCCTCTTCTTTGCACCTCAACCCCAGCGGTGGACTTTGCTTACCATACTTCTCTTACTGTATTTAGTTATCTAGGTATTCCACTGGTTCTCCAACAGATGGTGAGCACTTTGAAGGAAACAATTTTGTGTTTATGGTTATATCATTAATTCTTGGGACAAGGTACGTGTTCAACACACGCAAAATAAAGAAATGAGTTTTGTGAATGAATGAATGAATGACAGAAACATGGTCTTTTTCCTCTGACAATAAAAAAGTGCTAAAATGAGATGCAGGAACCACTTTGGAAAAACACTGGGCAGTTTCTAAAAAATATAATTACCATACAACCCAGCAATTCCATTCCTAGGTATCTACCCAAGAGAAATGAAAGCATATGCCCACTGAAAGATTTGCATGCAAATATTCATAGCAGTACTATTCATAATAGCCAAAAATGGGAAACAATCTAAATATCCATCAACTGGTAAATTGTGTGGTATATACATACAATGGAATATTGTTTAGTGAACAATTGACATGTGCTAAAACATGGAAGGGTCTTGAAAACAAAATTAAGTAAAAGACAGACACAAGAAATCATGTAATACTGTATGATTCTTCTATATAAAATGTAGAGAAAAGACAAATCTATAGAGACAGAAAATAGAATAGTGGTTGCCTGGAGTTGGGGGTGGAAATGGAGATTCACTGTAAATCGGCATAAAGGATTTTATAGATATGATTAAAATGATTTAAAGCTGATGTATTATGATGGCTCATCACTCAGTAAATTTACTAGAAATTACTGAATTGTAAATTTGAATAGGGTAATTTTATGATATGTAAAACATATTTCAATAAAGCTGTTTTTAAAAACATGAGATGCAGGAAAAGTTTGGGGAGTAAAAAACAATGAATGAAATCCCTCCTGTTTGGCTATCAGTAAGACTTAAATGAAGGTAAAATATGAGGTCTCATATTATCCTGCTGATGACTCAATATGATTTGTTCAAACTTTAGACACAAAAGTAGGTTAATATTTCTTATTTGCTTCAATTTTGGATTACAGGAATTTTAGAGTCAAAATATTTTACATAGAATTTGCCACACTCAGACATATTTTTTAAAATTAATTAAGATAGGACATCAAATTTTAATATTTAAATGCAAAATAAGTGTTCATTGCCATCAGTAAAGTTTGGCTTTTTCATACTACAAACCTTGCAAAATAGATAAAATCACTTCTTAAGGAACTACATATGTCAGAAAGGTAGAGAGGAGACCTAGAAAAATAAGAATGATATATATATTCCAGAGGATAAGTAGGTCAAAGAAGACCAAACCAGAAGCAAATGAAGTATAATACAGGAAATTATTATGTATTTCATGGTGAAAAATAAAGAGTATAATTATCTCTCTATTCTCAGTGGAACTCTATTTCCTTGATTCTGAGAAACCTGATTTTTTACATTTCAATAGTTCTGAAATCAAGAGACACGTTAGAATCTATATGAATTTTCATTGTACCATTTCCCCCAAAATCCTGTTATTAAATAAAGTATGTGTTTAAGTGAATAGAATCTTAAGTTCAAGGAAAAAATTAGTTTAAAAACCAAAATATAGATTTCTTTGTAATATGCTTTTGCATTTATGTGTGAATATGGATTTGACAGTTTTGGAATTACTTTAAATAAATTTAAGTGAAGTTACCCAATGAATATCAGAATTAGGAGCTTTGCAAAACTCCAGTTCTCCATATAAATCCGTGGCTTGCTCAGTTCTGCCCTGAAACCCCCAGTATGTTGCAAACGAGCAAAATCTAAACTCGAAGGAGAGCTGTCCATTCTCATGTCACTTTGGAGCAGTTGTCACTAAATTCTAATGGCCTATAATTTTCTTTTTTTGCAGTGTCTTTGTCTGGTTTTGGTATCAGGGTAAAATGTTGGCCTTATAGAATGAGTTAGGATATTCCCTCCTCTTCAATTTTTTGGAATAGTTTGAGAAGGATTAACTCTTCTTTAAATGTTTGGCTGAATTCCCCTGTGAAGCCATCTGGTACTGGAGTTTCATCTGTTGGGAGTTTTTTGATTAGTGATTCAATTTCAATACCAGGAATTGGTCTATTCAGACTTTCTATTCCTTCCTAATTCAATCTTGGAAGATTGTATGTTTCTAGGAATTAATCATTTCTTCTAGATTGTCCAATTTGTTGGCAAGTAACTGTTTGTGGTATTCACTTATGATTGTATTTCTATGACATTGGTTATAACTTCTCCTCTTTCAGTTCTACTTACGTTTATTTGGGCCCACTCTCATTTTTTTCTTAATGAGTCTGGCTAAAGGTTTATCAATTTTATCAATATCTTTTAAAAATACAACTCAGTTTCTTTCAGTCATCTTTTCTACTGTATTTTTAGTCTCTGTTTCCACTCTAATCTTTATTATTTCCTTCCTTCTGATGACTTAGGGTTTTGTTTGTTCTTCTTATTCTAATTTCTTTAGATGGAAAGTTAGGTTGTTTATTTGAGATTTTTCTTCTTTCTGAGGTAGACTTACATTGCTAAAAACATCTCTTAGAACTTCTTTTGCTGCATCCCATATATTTTGAAAAGTGGTGTTTCTATTTTTACTTGTCTCAAGGTATTTTCTGATTTCCTCTTTGATTTCTTCATTAACCCACTGGGTTTTTTTTAGTAGCATGTTGTTTAGTCTGCATGTGTTTGTAGTTTTTCCAGTTTTATTCCTGTAATTCATTTCTAGTTTCATACCATTGTGGTCAGAAAAAATATTTGAAATAATTTCAATCTTTTTAAATTTATTAAACCTTGTTTGTGGTTTAGCATGTGATCTATCCTGGACAAAGTTTCACATGTGTTTGAAAAGAATGTGTATTCTGCTGATTTTGGAAAGAATTTTCTGTGAATATCTATTAAGTCTATCTGATCTAATGTGTCTTTTAAGGTCACTGCTTTCTTATTGATTTTCTGTCTGGATGATCTGTCCATTGATATAAGTGGGCCGTTAATGTCCCCTTGCATTATTATATTAGTGTCAATTTCTCCCTTTAGATCTGTTAATGTTTGCTTTCTATATTTAGGTGCTCCTGTATTTGGTGCATAAATGCTTACAAATGTTATAACCTCTTCTTGGATTGACCTGTTTATCAATACATAATGTCCTTCTTTGTCTTTTGTTATAGATTTTGTTTTAAAGTCACCTTTGTCTGATATGGGTATTGCTACCCAGTTTTCTTATCCATCAACAGATGAATGGATAAAGAAGATGTGGTATATATATATATATATATATATATATATATATATATATATATATATATATATGTGTGTGTGTGTGTGTGTGTGTGTGTGTGTGTGTGTATACACTCACACAATGGAATATTGTATATATTGTGTATATACATATATATACAATAGAATATTTCCCAGCCATAAAAAATAATTAAATTTTGCTATTTGCAACAACATGGATGGACCTGGAGGGTATTATGCTTAGTGAGTTAAGTAAGACAGGGAGAGACAAATACTGTATGTTTTCACTTATATGTGGAATCTAAAAAATAAAACAAATGAACAAACATAGCAAGGCAGAAACAGACTCACATATACAGAGAAGAGACTGGTGGTTGCCAGTGGAAAGAGGGGTGGGGGAAGGAGCAAAATGGGTTGGGGGGTTAAGAAGTACAAACTACCTGGTATAAAATAGATAAATTACAGGGATATATTGTACAGCACAGGGAATATAGCCAATATTTTATAACTTTCTATGGAGTATAATCTATAAAAATATCAAATTACTAAACCATACACCTGAAATTAATATAATATTATAAATCAACTATAGTTTAATAAAAATGAAAAATAAATAAATAAGTAAATGCTATTGGTACACAGACTCATGACACTAAAGAAATTTGAATTATATCCTCTAAAATACAAGGTAAAAATAAACTGAGGTGAAAGAAAAGGTGAAATCAATTTTTAAAACTCTAGCTCTATGGAGAAACAGTCATTCTCATTACACTGTTAGTGGTAATGCAAAATGGAACCCCGTAGAAGGAGACTGAGCAGTTACTAACAAAAGTGTATTTACCCTTTGACCCAGAAATCCCACTTCTGAGATCTGTCCTAAATATAAATATGTTAAATGGCATATGTATTGCAACATTATTTGCAAGAACAAAAGACTGTAAAGAATTCAAATGTCTATCATCAGGGGACATTTGAGTAAACTATGGCATCTACATATAATGAATAACTATGAAAAATGACATATATACATATAGAGTAATCTCCAGGACGAAGCAAGAGAAAAAGTAGGGTACAGTACAATAGATACAGTATGCTAATTTTATGTAAGAAAAGAGAGATAGGATACCGCTCAGTATACATACTTGCCTATATTTGTAAAAAGAAACAGTAGAAACAAATTTTTAAAACAAACCTAAAAGGAGGGAGGAGAGTGGGTAGAGGAAAGGGATGAAAGCAAGGTTTATCTGGTTGTAATTTGTAAATAGTTTTGACTTTGGAATTGAGTAAATGATTTATATTTAAAAACTAAATAAACCAAAAACAAACAAGCAAAAAAGAAGCAGCTCCAAACATTTAAAACAAATAGAAACAAATGAACCTAACTGAACACAAACATGGTGACATAACCCCACACAAATAATAATAGCACAGAATTTTGACTATACATATTTAGTGCAATACAGTCTAAGAACTTTTAGTAGTGACATTGTTACTATTTTTAGATAGTTTTAGTAGGTTTTCTTCCCCTCAAAAAATTGCATGAAATCTAAAGCTTCCCTCCTTCTCTCCGGATGACAGATTATGTGATGCTGCTTTGTTCTGATAAGCAGCTTGATTCCCTCTTTCTTTCAGGAAAGGAACTAGGAAGATGATACACCAAGGCAATCTCCATTCTGTGAGTATTACCTGGACCTGCAGGCAGAGTTCTGAGCTTATTAACACTGCGCTATGACAAGCACTGCAGCGGAAGAAGAAAAAATAATTTTTTGTTTTGTTTGTTTTGTTTTTAGATATCAGAAGCAGGCCTGGCAGTGAGAATGCTTGAAACCCTTTTAAGAAATATAATAATTATAATAATCTTGAGTAATATCTAATAAAGCCTTAACATTTACTGAGTGCTAAGCATATGCCATCTAGGTACTATCAGCCTTTAGAGGACAATTAATCATATTCAAGTGCCAGAATTTAAGAAATTGATCAGTGTTTAACCTAGACCTCAAACTAGATTGGCATTATACAATAGGAAAGTTATGTGATGTCATTAAAGGACAAAACTCAGACCAGAAGCCAGAATTCAGTTAAATAATTCTAGACAAACATTACTTCAGTCTCAGACAAGAGCTGAAATAGAAGAGAATCTGCAGTTGACGGATTGCATGGAAGGAAGAATCCTGGATTTGAATCCGAATATCTTGAAGCAAAAGCCACTTAGTGTGTAATTTTAGGCCGCACCACGTAACCTCTGGGGCCAGCACCACACGGTGGATCTAACCAGAGTCTTCAGGCTAACTAGAGTTAACGTGAAACTATGTAATACTGTAAATTGTCAGGGCAATACATAATTTAAGATTTTATTATTAATGATAAGAATTGGGAGAAGGCATGGAAAGAAAATAAGAGAAGGAATGCCCCAAAAAGGCAAAGGTGGGGCTTCCCTGGTGGCGCAGTGGTTGAGAGTCCGCCTGCCGATGCAAGGGACGCGGGTTCATGCCCCGGTCCGGGAAGATCCCACGTGCCGTGGAGCGGCTGGGCCCGTGAGCCATGGCCACTGAGCCTGCGCGTCCGGAGCCTGTGCTCCGCAACGGGAGAGGCCACAACAGTGAGAGGCCCGCGTACCATAAAAAAAAAAAAAAAAAAGGCGAAGTAAAATAAGTTTTTCACTCTGTCCACTGTCAGCTGAGCCCTCTGAGTAGCTCTTTCTGGGTCTAAGCTCTCCCTGTTCCCTCGGGGTCAGATTAATTGCTGTAAGAAATATTTTAAATTCTTTGGAGAACAATGATGATCTCAAGCTCTCGGTATCCTTCATACATTATCTGGGGTATGCTCTTTTTTTTTTTTTTTTTTTTTTTTTTTTTTTTTTTTTTTTGCGGTACGCGGGCCTCTCACTGTTGTGGCCTCTCCCATCGCGGAGCACAGGCTCCGGACGCGCAGGCGCAGCGGCCATGGCTCACGGGCTCAGCCGCTCCGCGGCACGTGGGATCCTCCCGGACCAGGGCACGAACCCGTGTTTCCTGCATTGGCAGGCGGATTCTCAACCGCTGCGCCACCAGGGAAGCCCTGGGGTATGCTCTTATTAAAATGTTATTGCATTGGGGTTTATCTAGCATTACATTATGAATATAATGAGATTTTCACCCAGAACGTCTTTCTTCTTACAAATAGACGTTCTACATAGAAAACATTTGGTAAGTGTTCTTGATTCATAAACAGAAAGACCTGATTTCCTACAGAACCCACAGATTCCTGGCATTCATTATAAAAATGGACTGAAGGTGTTGGTGGTGATAATCGTGGTGGTTCTGAAAGGCTGAGGCTTCAGCAAGGGGGAGAGAAAAGGGCTCTGAAGGAAGCAGCCCGCTTGCAGCAGATGCTGCTAGCGGCCCAGCCACATGGCCTTGTCCTGATTACCTGGGGCACACTGGCCAGACCTCGGCGCCAGTCCTTGCATCTCTTTGTGGGAGGACTTCTCTGGCTGCCAGATTCCAGGTCCCCACCTGTGCAGAGACGCAATGCCCCCAGGACAAGCCCTCAACCGATAACTGCTGGGACCTGGTATATAAATATTCCAGTGCCCCTGTGTCCCTTGGGAGGAGGACTCAGAAGTGCATGTTCTTCACAGGCTCTCAGAGTTCCCCAGCAGAATTAAGTTACCCACAGTCATAATTTGCTTGCTCAGGACAGCTTTATCAGCTAACTTTCCGCCCTTCCTCTCTTCCTCATTCCCTTTCCAAGTATTTCTGGTATCACTACCCCAATAAATTACTTGCACCCAAATTCTCTTCTCAGGGTCCGCTTCTGGGAAATCTAAACCGAGATGCTATTCCTCTCACTGAAAATGTCCTTACTCGTGGCTCCTGCTCACGAGCAGCCCATCTGCTTGACACCGTAATCCCTCTTCATTATTTCCTTTTAAAAGTCACCCAAGAATGGGACGACTTCATTATCATATTAGGTCATATTTAAGTGGTGACCAAGAAGTGACTGGCATCTTACTGTATGATTCATGAACAGCTCCCCTAGCTAGCCATTCTTACTTACATTCTTTCATTCTCTCCCGATGAAATCCTTTTTTTTTTTTTTTTTTTTTTTTTTTTTTGGTGGTACACGGGCCTCTCACTGTTGTGGCCTCTCCCGTTGCGGAGCACAGGCTCCGGACGCGCAGGCTCAGCGGCCATGGCTCACGGGCCCAGACGCTCCGCGGCACGTGGGATCTTCCCAGACCGGGGCACGAACCCGTGTCCCCTGCATCGGCAGGCGGATTCTCAACCACTGCGCCACCAGGGAAGCCCTGAAATCCTATTTTAAATGAAATTAAGTTACCAGTGAACTTTCTGGCAGTCTGACATAAAAGATAGTCATTATCTTCTGAAATATTTTCAGAAACAATTAAGACGGAAATCTTAGCTCAAAACAATCTTGTGTTGTTTTTCTCTGTAATATAATATCCTCACCACTGGGCACAAGCCTTAGTACATGAGGCCGTTCGTGATCTGCCCCATGCAGCTTCAACTCTCATCAGTCTTTTAGAAGCCTTAAGACTCTAGAGATGCTATCATTTTCCCCTACGTAGAGTTGGTCTCTTCAGCAATATGGCCAGAAAGAAAGCACTAAAAAGGAAGGGAAAATGTTTAATGAATAGGGAGACATTTGATTAAATTTCACTATTACAGAATAAATTGTACCTCTTGCTTCCCAGTAAATTTCATCTACCATCCATGGTTAGAGCAGGAGTGAGGGAAGAGTAAATAAAGGAACATCATTTAAGAAAACTTGAAATCTGGTGCATTTGCTTTCAATATTAGAAATTTAAGAGAAATAAAAAATAAGGTTAGTTCTTTCAAAATCACAGTTAGTATAGCACATAATTGTGCCTTCACGCAACGCATTATTAAATCTTCAAATACTTCAGAAACTTTCAAATCTCTTCAAACTGTTTTCATAAGTTTCATGAGTGCCATAAATTACTACTGAGCCACAACAAAACAACCCCAAATGGGAAAAGATAGTTTTCCAAAGAAGATATATAAATGCCCAAAAGGCACATGAAAAGATGCTCAAGGTGATTAATCATTAGGGAAATGCAAATCAAAACCACAGTGAGACGCCACCTCACACCAACTTGTATGGCTACTATCCAAAAACAACAACAAACAAAAAACTAGAAAATAACAAGTGTTGGTGAAGATGTGGAGAAAAGGGAACGCTTGTGCACCAGTTGAGGGAATGTAAAATGGCCACCATAAAAAAATAGTATGGCAGTTCCTCAAAGAATTAAAAATAGAATTATCATATGATCCAGCAATTCCACTGCTGAATATATAATCAAAAGAATTGAAAGAAGGGTCTCAAAAAGACATTTGTACACCCATATTCATGTCAACATTATTCACAAGATCCAAAATGTGGATACAACCCAAGTGGCTGTCAACAGATATGAATGGATTAAAAAATATGGTATACACATACGATGGAATATTATTCAGCCTTAAAAAGGAAGGAAATCCTAACACATGCTACAATATGATGCAATGAACCTTGAAGACATTATGTTTAGTGAAATAAGCCAGAGTCACAAATGGACAAATACCTTATGATTCCAGTTATATGGGGGACCAAGAGTAGTCAAACTCGTAAAGACAGAAAGTAGAATGGTGGTTGCCAGGGACGGAGGAAAGAAGGAATGGGGAGTTACTGTTTAGCAAATACAGCGTTTCCATTCTGTAAGATGATAAGACTTCTGGAGATGGTTACACAGTAATGTGAAGGTACTTAATGCCACTGAACTGCACCTTTAAAAATGGGTAAGATGGGAAATTTCATGTACCACAATTTTCATTTCTCTTAAATTTCACGTACCACAATTTTCATTTCTCTTAACTTTCACGTACCACAATTTTTGAAAAATAAATTCTAAAAAATGTTAAGCTACAACTCTGAAAATCATTATTTGTCAGTAAAGGGTGAGAATGCATTTGCCACAGTAAGTTTCCTAAGATTCAAAATAGGAAAATATCAGTGGTTAATATGGTGTTCGTGAGATCACCCCTTTCCCAGGGAACAGCCAGCTGTTCATATTCCTATTTCACAGATGAGGAAGAAAGCCCAGAGAGGGCTGGGGATTGGCCTAAGTTGTTAAGTGGCTGCAGCGTCACAGTGGGACCCGTTGTCCTGATTCTGAACCCAGGGACATCTTTGACTATAGCACGTCATTTCCTTGTGTCCTTATTGAAGACATTGTTTCAAACATGTTTTAAAGGCTGACTCCTTTAAAAAAATATTTTATATATATTTATATATATATATATTTCATTTCCACTGCATAACTTCCTTTCCAAATGTTCTTGAAACATGTTTTATGGGAAACCAAACACAGCAGCACAATGAGAGACGAGTTTATCAGCTACCTTGTCGGTAGAAGAAGCTGGGCCCTTGGTCCTTAAAAAGCTTGCTCTGGGGGGATGCTAAATGTTCACATAATGATTTCTCAGGAAAATCCTCAAATCTAACCAAAAGTTCAGCTCATCCCATGGGGCACTTCTCATTCTATTGCTCCGGAAATGTGCACACAGCCCGTATCACTGAATCACGTATTACCTAAACTCTTCCTCCAGGTCAGGAACTACTGTACAGAAGAATCCCCCAGGGCCTCCTAGTTCACTGTCCTGTTTTATGGCCTAAAATCACCCTTGACACAGGGTCAGTAAGCGTATTTTTAGAATCTCCAGCACACGATAGGCATTGCCACCAAGAAAACAAAACACAAAAACAAACATTTCTGGTGTCTGAAAATCCTTAGCACAATTCTTCTGCATACTAAAATCACAATATTATGTAAGCACATCTCATCTAAAGCATACATAACATTGTCTTTCTTTATATGATTTTTTTTATCGCTTTAGGATGCATTTGATCTTCTCAAATAACACTCTGAATTATGTAGGGACAGCATTCTTGGTCAAAGTGTACTTGTAAGAAAATGGATGCATACAGAGTTACGTCACTGACCTAGGATGACACAACTTAGTACGAAAGGGCAGGAATAGAATCCTGGTGACGTTTGTCCTTCGTACCCATGCTGGCGAAACTCACCTTCCTGCCGGCTTGCTTAAAAGAATAACTGATTTATACACACACACACCTATCAATATATTTATACACATATTAGTAATTATATAAACACATATATTAAACATACATAACTATAAATACATACTGCTTTATATTGAATTTAGCATATGTGTACTTGTATATTCTATTTTCTGTTAGATATTTTAAATGATTTTAAAATAACAGGATTTCTGATTTCAAATTCTATGGATTGATAAACTATGATATATCCACATGTAATACAGCCATTAGAAATGATGTTGTGGATATATATGCATACTGACATGAAAATATGTTTGTAATATATTGCTTAGTGAGAAAATCAAGTTATAATTTTATTTTTGGAAAACGAAGAATGTTTGGAAACAGATACATTAAAATGTTTACAGTGATCACACCAAAGGTGGTGGGATCCTAATTCATTTAAATAAATAAATGATCTTAATTAATTTATTTCTTTCGGTCTGCCTCCATATCTGTCTGATATTGTAAAGCATTTTCTTAATTATTTAAGGCATTTTAAAAATTATTTAAATTTTCAAGAAGGAAGAAGCTGGATCCTACCCCAAAAAAGATACAGTAATTTAAGAGAGAAAGGTTGTGGAAACACCAGAAAAAGCACTATGCACTGCCTACCAGACGAGAGAAGATAATACTGCATCCCCCTGACTGGGCATTTCAGTCACTGCTGTGAGCTAAGAAGACTGTCCTCTGATACAGCCCAACCTACGTCATTAACCCTGGCGTCCTCTTCCAAATCAGCAGTGCCCGAGCATACCACAGCCTCATGAGAACAAGACAACAAATGAAATATTTCACAGCATCGGTGTTTCACAACTGCTTTCGCAAAGTTTGGAAAGAATCGAAAGGAAAATGATATTGGCAACATAAGCAATTGTTCCCACATTGTGTGAATTTAGCAACAAGAAGTTATTAAAAAAAAAAAAAAAAAAAGCCTGCCTCAGCTATTGACTGTCCTGGTCATAAAGATATGGGTCGGGAAACATTATTTTAGAAATACACTCTGGAACCTACCAAGGAAAATAAATGTTAGGACATGGTGATAGCAACATAAACAACAAATAAATTAAACCAAAACCAAACATACTACAATGAGGTATCACCTCACACTGGTCAGAATAGCCATCATCAAAAAATCTACAAAGGATAAATGCTGGAGAGGGTGTGGAGAAAAGGGAACCCTCTTGCACTGTTGGTAGGAACGTAAATTGATACAGCCACTGTGGACAACAGTATGGAGGTTCCTTAAAGAACTAAAAATAGAACTACCATATGACCCAGCAATCCAACTCCAGGGCATATATCCAGAGAAAACCATAATTCAAAAAGATAGGAGCTTCCCTGGTGGCGCAGTGGTTGAGAGTCCGCCTGCCAATGCAGGGGACATGGGTTCGTGCCCCAGTCTGGGAGGATCTCACATGCCATGGAGTGGCTGGGCCTGTGAGCCATGGCTGCTGGACCTGTGCGTCTGAAGCCTGTGCTCTGTGGCGGGAGAGGCCACAGCGGTGAGAGGCCTACGTACTGCAAAAAAAAAAAAAAAAAAAAGATACATGCACCTCAGTGTTCATTGCAGCACTATTTACAATACCCAGGGCATGGAAGCAACCTAAATGTCCATCAACAGAGGAATGGATAAAGATGTGATACATATATACAATGGAATATTACTCAGCCCTAAAAGGAACAAAATTGTGTCATTTGCAGAGATGTGGATGGAACCTAGAGACTGGCATACAGAGTGAAGTAAGTCAGAAAGAGAAAAACAAATATCATATATTAATGCATATATGTGGAATCTAGAAAACTGGTATAGATGATCTTATTTGCAAAGCAGAAATAGAGACACAGATATAGAGAACAACATAAGGATACCAAGGAAGAAAGCGGGGGGTCAGGTGGGATGAAATGGAAGATCGGGATTGACATATATACACCCCTATGTATAAAATATATAACTAATGAAAACCTACTGTAGAGCACAGGGAACTGTACTCAGTGCTCCGTGGTGACCTAAATGGGAAGGAAATCCAAACAAGAGGGGATATGTATACATATGGATGGTTCACTTTGCTGTAGAGCAGAAACTGACATGGCAGTGTAAAGCAACTATACTCCAATTTTTTAAAAAAATCCATTTTAAAGATCCTTTCACTCGCCTGAAATTATGAGGGAAGTAACAGAATTCAAAAAGTCCTCAATAATTCCTATGTTCAGGTTTTCAAGTGGTACCTAAACTGTCCCGTTTACCCCTTTCACCCATGTGGTCATCTTGAAGTAAACTGCTCACTTACAGCTGCTGAAACATCTTTTGCCCTATGTGGATCTGTCATCATTTCACTTTCTCATATTCCTTTCCCATACAAACTCTAGAAACACAGGTTGGCAAAGAGTTTATCAGTTTTACTTAATTGGTTTGAATTGTCTTCACTGAAGAAACTTTTCTAGATATTGGAATTTTGTTCGGGATACACACAGAAGCTGGTTGTTAGCCGAAACAATGAATATGGATAGCAAACACTTCAGAAGCCCATAATTCATAAAGCATCTCATTTTGTAGAACTCTCAGAGTATATTAGGTGTTCAAAATGCTTTGATTCATTGATTTATATATGTAATTGATAATTAAGTAATGTAATAAGTAATTTTCTCAGAAATGACTGGTGCCTAACCTGTGCTTACTGGTTCTAGGCTCTAGGGACACAGTTGAAACCTGAGAGGTAAAGAATACGCCCTCAGGTGTTTCCATTATAGTGTGGAAAAGAAAGCAAGACTATAATAAGCTCTGATTGCACTATAAATTCCTACAGATTCTTTTTATTTAATCTACTTTTTAATTATTAATTTTATTTAGTTTTTGGCTGCGTTGGGTCTTAGTTGTTGTGCGCCAGCTTTCCCTAGTTGTGGCGCGCCAGCTTTCCCTAGTTGTGGCGAGCAGGGGCTGCTCTTCGTTGCGGTGCGCGGGCTTCTCACTGCGGTGGCTTCTCTTGTTGCAGAGCACGTGCTCTAGGGACGCGGGCTTCAGTAGTTGGGGCTCACGGGCTTAGTTGCTCCGCGGCACGTGGGATCTTCCCGGAGCAGGGCTCGAACCCACGTCCCCTGTATTGGCAGGCAAATTCGTAACCACTGCACCACCAGGGAGGTCCCAGATTTTTTTTTTCAACCTATGTTAAACTTGCTGAGACACTTTTCCCAAAATCTATGCTGATAGGTGATTAATAATGAAAATTAAGAAACCTTAAATGTCTCTTTCAAAGGGAGAATTAACCAATGTCTTATTTTTCTTATGCTGAAAAAAAAAAAAAGGTGCTCTATATTTCCTGAAAGTTTTAGAACAGTTGTCTCATGAAAAGAGAAATTCTGGCTTTCAAGTAACATTTTCTGCAGAGGTATATTCAGTTTATTCTAAAAACTGATTAGGTTTTTTCTACAGAGATTCTCATAAAACTGATTCCAAGGGTTCCCCTGGTGGCGCAGTGGTTGAGAGTCCGCCTGCCGACGCAGGGGACGCGGGTTCGTGCCCCGGTCTGGGAAGATCCCACGTGCCGCGGAGCGGCTGGGCCCGTGAGCCATGGCCGCTGAGCCTGCGTGTCCGGAGCCTGTGCTCTGCAAGGGGAGAGGCCACAACAGTGAGAGGCCCGTGTACTGAGAAAAAAAAAAAAAAAACGATTCCAAGAAAAATCCCTTCCAAATCTAAGATCCTCCAAAATTCACATGACCTGCATATACAGCTAAATACTAAAAACATCTGGTATAGTCCTGGTTACTTGAACCTGCAGACACGTGGAATCATCCAGATGGCGAGGGGGAAAGACGATCACATTAGGATAGGCAGGTTGGATTCTCAAAGAACTGAAAAGTCTGCATAATATGTAGTAAACCACATAGTAACCCACAAACCTCACCAGTTTACCAAAAGTTTTTATAAAATAAAGAGTTGGTGGGCCTCCCCGGTGGCGCAGTGGTTGAGAGTCTGCCTGCCAATGCAGGGGACACAGGTTCAAGCCCTGGTCTGGGAAGATCCCATATGCCGCAGAGCAACTAAGCCTGTGAGCCGCAACTACTGAGCCCGCGCGTCTGGAGCCTGTGGTCCGCAATGGGAGAGGCCGTGACAGTGAGAGGCCCGTGCACCGCAATGAAGAGTGGCCCCTGCTCGCCACAACTGGAGAAAACCCTCGCACAGAAACGAAGACCCAGCACAGACAAAAATAAATAAACAAATTTAAAAAAAAAATAAGAGTTGGTGATTCACCTTTTCTATAAGAGGCCCAGGGTTCCCTTGAACCACTGATGCAATAGCACAAATGCCATCAATAAATGGTTACTTCACTACTAAAGAACATGGGTTTCTAGTAATTTTATACAAAGAAAGAGAGTACAAAGCTAAAACAGACCAGAAAAGTCAATGACATTGAATCGAAATAGAACTCCACATTTTTAGCCAAAAACTTTTCCTTCCTCAATTTTCATATTATTTTCCCAGTCTCCCCAGGCTCCAAAACTTGGAGTCATTCCTAGTTTAGCTTCAAATGTTTTGTGTCCTCTATCAAGTGCTCAACACATCTTGCCCTTTCGTATTGTGTAGCGTGCCCCAAATTTTCAGTTTCCCCTCTACTCTAGGAGTTCATGTCTCAATACTTGCATTCTGTAACCATCTCTTAACTGACCCTCTGAAAACTCCTTTATTCTCCTTGGTTAGTATTTTGTTACTGCTTGGTTAGTATTTTCACATGCCAATTTCATGAGATCAACTTCAGACTCAAGAATCTGCAGTGGCTCCCTACTGCCTACTGGATCAAATCCACATTCCTGCCCTGTGCATTTGAGACCCCATTTACCAGCCCTGGCTCACCTCTAAATAGAGAAGCCATGCAGCCCAGGAAATAGCCTGGCTTCAGTGTTGGTGGATCTTGTTTTTAATCCCAGCCCTGCCATATACTCCTTATGCAACTTTGAGCAAGTTACTTACATTCCCTGAGCTTCATTAAACTCCCTTGAAAAATGGGAATAATATAATCTATCTTGCCAGGTTATTATGAGAGTTCAATATAATGCCTAAAACAATGGGTTGGCACAGATCATGTATATTTTCATTCCTTTGTTCACATTAGTCCCCAGACAGGAATGCCCACACACTACCCTCTATCTTTAAAACAAACAAACATGCAAAAAAAAACTGCCTTCCAAGGCTGATCTTAGGAGAATCTTCTCCATGAAGACTTCCTACATCCACTGCAACCCACAGGAATAATGTTTTTTGATTGGTGAAAATTATGTTTATCTAGTAAAGAAGGCTGGCCTCTTTGACCAAGGAAATCATGCAGCTTTGGAAAATGATAAGAAAAGAAAAAACACACCTTCCTAGGTAGAAAGGAGAAAAAATCTTCCGGGAATAAAAGTTGCTTGGCAGAACTCTCTCACATTTGACCCAAAATATTTTCCTTACCCCTGGAATTTACAGAATTCACCTGTATTGCTCAATCGCAGAGCCATTTTTTTCACCAACTTTTCTTTGATCATGTCACTTACATAGGTCTTTTCCTCTCCACCAGTCTATAAGTTCTTAAGAGAGAAGAATCGTAGTCTCTCATTTATTTATTTATTTATTTATTTATTTATTTATTGCGGTACGCAGGCCTCTCACTGTTGTGGCCTCCCCTGTTGCAGAGCACAGGCTCCGGACGCGCAGGCTCAGCAGCCATGGCTCACGGGCCCAGCCGCTCCGCGGCATGTGAGATCTTCCCAGACCAGGGCATGAAGCCACGTCCCCTGCATCGGCAGGCGGACTCTCAACCACTGTGCCACCAGGGAAGCCCTCTCATTTATTTTTATTTCTATGTTTACAACAGTTAGCCCAAATTATTTTTAAGTCCTCGATAAATACTGGTGGAAGGATATGTAAGTGGGTGGGTAGGTGGATGAATGGATGGATGGATGATAAACTTTTCATGTTGGGCTCACTTAAGAACAGACTTTTAATATCTGTTATCTGTAACTAATATTAAACTGTGCTTTGTAATTTAAGCCTAAATTGTTCAGGCAATGCCTCCAAGTTGTATACCAGCATAATGCATTTGTTCCCTTGATGTATTTTGATAGCTCACATGTGCTCTTGGATAAAGTAAGAAAATACACCACTAAGATGAGTAAATGCTCCTTGAAGAAACATTTAAGAACCTCACTGATTTTCAGTGGGTTGTATAACATAATAATATATATAATATTTACCATATGATTGGTCTTGGGTATAAATAAAATCCACAATATATTTCCCAAGGAATTATGCTAAATTTTAAATAAGAATTCTTAGAAAAGAAAAATAAGAAGTTATAGCAAAAGAGGGAAATCTAAAAACTGAAATTAACAAATAAATAATCATATCTTAAGGACCTATACTGTCACTATTTCGTAGCAACACGCCTGAAGGAAAACAATAATTCAGAACTTTGCTTCTCCTTCTCCAGAGAGAAGATATTGATCCCAAACATCAGTCTCCAGCTGTGCCTGAAATCCAGGTGAAATGCTAGAGAGGAGGGAATTCCCTGGGAAACGTTTCTCTCTTTCAACGTTTCTGCCCCCAGCCTGGTGATGTGGATGAATGAACACCTGTTTTCAGCCAGAGGCCATGGCTAGAAAGAATCTAATAAAATAAACTCTGATAAGATGTTAGCAAAATGGGAACTGCTGTGTGGGACCTATCTGGGACCGTGGAGCCCTTCTAGCAAAACTCAAATTAGACCTTTTCCTGTATTTTTAAGAATAGACGTGACTATACGTGACTATTTTTAAAAGAGACATAGTTTTGCTGGAAAATTATTTTCCATCAAAAGCAGTCCTGGGGCATTCTCTGGCACTGAGACAAAGCGGCTGTCTGCAATCCAAGAGAGCCCTCACTAGGAATCAACCACGCTTGCACCCTAACCTTGGGACTTCCAAGCCTTCAGAACCGTGAGGAAAAAAAACTGTTATTTAATCCACCCAGTTTACGGTAGATTCTTCTGGCATTCAGATCTTAAAAGGGAGAAGGTCTTGAGCTTCTGTAAGACTCACTGGTTATAACTGTCTCTTGCTGGAAAAGATGATCTTTCACTAGCGAACTGGAAGTATCATCTTCACCTGCTTAATGGGAACAATCCCCAACTCATTCGTTGCCAGAATGTAAAAAACAACAACAAAATAAGATACCTTCACTCTAACAAGAATTTAGCAAATCATACCAAGGATTGTGCTGTGTGATACGAGGGATAGAAGAAGGAAGACAGTAGTACACATCATTTTAAAACAGATTTTTTTTTTCCCCTCCAAATAATTTTTTTTTTTTTTGCGGTACACGGTCCTCTCACTGTTGCGGCCTCTCCCGTCGCGGAGCACAGGCTCCGGACGCGCAGGCCCAGCGGCCATGGCTCAAGGGCCCAGCTGCTCCGCGGCATGTGGGATCTTCCCGGACCGGGGCACGAACCCGCATCCCCTGCATCGGCAGGCGGACTCTCAACCACTGTGCCACCAGGGAAGCCCCCTCCATATAATTTTAAAGCTCCTTCATTCGACTCTGAGAAAGAAAGGGGAGATTGGTTCAAGACAGTGGAGTAGAAGGTCATGCTCTTGCTCCCTCTTGCAGGAACACGAGAATCACAACTAACTGCTGAACAATCATCGAGAGGAAGACAATGGAACTCACCAAAAAGATACCCCACATCCAAAGACAAAGGAGAAGCCACAATGAGATGGTAGGAGGGGTGCAATCACAATAAAATCAAATCCCATAACTGCTGGGTGGGTGACTCACAAACTGGAGAACACTTATACCATAGAGGTCCACCCACTGGGGTGAAGGTTCTGAGCCCCACATCAGGCTTCTCAACATGGGAGTCCGGGAACGGGAGGAGGAATTCCTAGAGAATCAGACTTTGAAGGCTAGTGGGATTTGACTGCAGGACTTCAACAGGACTGCGGGGAAACAGAGACTCCACTCCTGGAGGGCACACCCAAAGTAGCGTGTGCATTGGGACCCAGGGGAAGGAACAGTGACCCCAGGGGCGACTGAACCAGACCTACCTGCTAGTGTTGGAGGGTCTCCTGCAGAGGCAGAGGGTGGATATGTGTTACTGTGAGGACAAGGACATTGGCAGCAGATGTTCTGGGAAGCACTCCTTGGCGTGAGCCCTCCCAGACTCTGCCATTAGCCCCACCAAAGAGCCCAGGTAGGCTCCAGTGTTGCGTCACCTCAGGCCAAACAACCAACAGGGAGGGAACCCAGCCCCACCCATCAGCAGACAAGTGGATTAAAGTTTTACTGACCTCTGCCCACCAAAGCAACAGTCAGTTCTATCCACCACCAGTCCCTCCCATCAGGAAACTTCCACAAGCCTCTTAGATAGCCTGATCCACAAGAGGGCAGACAGCAGAAGCAAAAAGAACTACAATCCTGCAGCCTGTGGAACAAAAACCACATTCACAGAAAGATAGACAAGATGAAAAGGCAGAGGGCTATGTACCAGATGAAGGAACAAAATAAAACCCCAGGAAAACAACTAAATGAAGTGGAGACAGGCAACCTTCCAGAAAAAATTCAGAATAATGATAGTGAAGATGATCCAGGACCTCAGGAAAAGAATGGAGGCAAAGATTGAGAAGATGCAAGAAATGTTTAACAAAGATCTAGAAGAATTAAAGAACAAACAAACAGAGATGAACAACACAATAACTGAAATGAAAAATACACTAGAAGGAATCAACAGCAGAATAACTGAGGCAGAAGAATGGATACGTGACCTGGAAGACAGAACAGTGGAATTCCCTGCTGTGGAATAGAATAAAGAAAAAAGAATGAAAGGAAACGAAAACAGCCTAAGAGACCACAGGGACAACATTAAACGCAACAACATTCGCATTACAGGGGTCCCAGAAGGAGAAGAGAGAGAGAAAGGACCGGAGAAAATATTTGAAGAGATTATAGTTGAAAACTTCCCTAACATGGGAAAGAAAATAGCCATCCAAGTCCAGGAAGTGCAGAGAGTCCCATACAGGATAAACCCAAGGAGAAACACGCCGAGACACATAGTAATCAAATTAGCAAAAATTAAAGACAAAGAAAAATTACTGAAAGCAGGAAGTGAAAAACGACAAATAACATACAAGGGAACTCCCATAAAGTTAACAGCTGATTTCTCAGCAGAAACTCTTCAAGCCAGAAGGGAGTGGCATGATATACTTAAAGTGATGAAAGGGAAGAACCTACAACCAAGATTACTCTACCAGCAAGGATCTCATTCAGGTTCGATGGAGAAATCAAAAGCTTTACAGAGAAGCAAAAGCTAAGAGAATTCATCACCACCAAATCAGTTCTTCAACAAATGCTAAAGGAAATTCTCTAAGTGGGAAACACAAGAGAAGAAAAGGACCTACAAAAACAAACCCAGGGGCTTCCCTGGTGGCGCAGTGGTTGAGAGTCCGCCTGCCGATGTAGGGGATGTGGGTTCGTGCCCCAGTGCGGGAAGATCCCACATGCCACGGAGTGGCTGGGCCCGTGAGCCATGGCCGCTGGGCCTGCGTGTCCGGAGCCTGTGCTCCACAAAGGGAGAGGCCACAACAGTGAGAGGCCCACATACAGCAAAAAAAAAAAAACAGTTAAGAAAATGGTCATAGGAACATACATATCGATAATTACCTTAAATGTGAACGCATTAAATGCTCCAACCAAAAGACACAGGCTTGTTGAATGGATACAAAAACAAGATCCATATATACGCTATCTAAAAGACACCCACTTCAGACCTAGGTACACATTCAGACTGAAAGTTAGGAGATGGAAAAAGATATTCCATGCAAATGGAAATCAAAAGTAAGCTGGAGTAGCAATACTCATATCAGATAAAATAGACTTTAAAATAAAGAATGTTACAAGAGACAAGGAAGGACACTACATAATGATCAAGGGATCAACTGAAGAAGGTATCACAATTATAAATATATATGCACCCAACATATCACTTCAATACATAAGGCAACTGCTAACAGCTATAAAAGAGGAAATCGACAGTAACACAATAATAGTGGGGAACCTTAACACCTCACTTACACCAATGGACAGATCATCCAAACAGAAAATTAATGAGGAAAAACAAGCTTTAAATGACACAATAGACCGGATACATTTAACTGATACTTATAGGACATTCCATCCAAAAACAGCAGATTACACTGTTTTCTCAAGTGCACACAGGACATTCTCCAGGATAGATCACAAATCTCGATCACAAGATTGTGATCTATCTTGGTCACAAATCAAGCCTCAGTAAATTTAAGAAAATTGAAATCATATCAAGCATCTTTTCTGACCACAATGCTGTGAGATTAGAAATCAATTACAGGGAAAAAAACGTAAAAAACACAAACACATGGAGGCTAAACAATATGTTACTAAATAACCAAAAGATCACTGAAGAAATCAAAGAGGAAATAAAAAAATACCTGGAGACAAATGACAATGAAAACATGACGATCCAAAACCTATGGGATGCAGCTAAAGCCGTTCTAAGAGGGAAGTTTATAGCTATATAAGCCTACCTCAAGAAACAAGAAAAATCTCAAATTAAACAATTTAACCTTGTACCTAAAGGAACTAGAGAAAGAAAAACAAACAAAACCAAAGTTAGCAGAAGGAAAGAAATCATAAAGATCAGAGCAGAAATAGAAACAAAGAAAACAATAGCAAAGATAAATAAAAGTAAAAGCTGGTTCTTTGAGAAGATAAACAAAATTGATAAACCATTAGCCAGACTCATCAAGAAAAAGAGGGAGAGGACTCAAATCAATAAAATTAGAAATGAAAAAGAAGTTACAACAGACACTGCAGAAATACAAAGCATCCTAAGAGACTACTACAAGCAACTCTATGCCAATAAAATGGACAACCTGGAAGAAATGGACAAATTCTTAGAAAGGTATAAACTTCCAAGACTGAACCAGGAAGAAATAGAAAATATGAACAGACCAATCACAAGTAATGAAACTGTGATTAAAAATCTTCCAACAAACGTCCACGACCAGATGGCTTCACAGGTGAATTCTAACATTCAAACATTTAGAGAAGAGCTAACACCCATCCTTCTCAAACTCTTCCAAAAACTTGCAGAAAAAAGGAACACTCCCAAACTCATTCTATGAGGCCACCATCACCCTGACACCAAAACCAAAGATACTACAAAAAAAGAACCAATATCACCGATGAATATAGATGCAAAAATGCTCAACAAAATACTAGCAAACAGAATTCAACAACATATTAAAAGGATCATACGCCATGATCAAGTGGGATTTATCCCAGGAATGCAAGGATTCTTCAATATACACAAATCAATCATGTGATAAATCATATTAACAAACTGAAGGAGAAAAACCATATGATCATCTCAATAGATGCAGAAAAAGCTTTTGACAAAATTCAACACCCATTAATGATCAAAACTCTCCAGAAAGTGGGCACAGAGGGAACCTACCTCAACATAATAAAGGCAGTATACAACAAACCCACAACAAACATCATTCTCAATGGTGAAAAACTGAAAGCATTTCCTCTAAGATCAGGAACAAGACAAGGATGTCCACTCTCACCACTATTATTCAACATAGTTTGGGAAGTCCTAGCCACGGCAATCAGAGAAGAAAAAGAAATAAAAGGAATACAAATTGGAAAAGAAGAAGTAAAACTGTCACTGTTTGCAGATGACATGATACTATACTTAGAGAATCCTAAAAATGCCACCAGAAAACTACTAGAGCTAATCAATGAATTTGGTAAAGTAGCAGGATACAAAATTAATGCACAGAAATCTCTTGCATTCCTATACACTAATGATGAAAAATCTTAAAGAGAAATTAAGGAAACACTCCCATTTACCATTGCAACAAAAAGAATAAAATACCTAGGAATAAACCTACCTAGGGAGACAAAAGAACTGTATGAAGAAAACTATAAGACACTGTTGAAAGAAATTAAAGATGATACCAACAGATGGAGAGATATACCATGTTCTTGGATTGGAAGAATCAATATTGTGAAAATGACTATACTACCCAAAACAATCTACAGATTCAATACAATCCCTATCAAATTACCAATGGAATTTTTTACAGAACTAAAACAAAAAATCTTAAAATATGTATGAAGACACAAAAGACCCAGAATAGCCAAAGCACTCTTGAGGGAAAAAAATGGAGCTGGAGGAATCAGACTCCCTGACTTCAGACTATACTACAAAGCTACAGTAATCACAACAATATGGTACTGGCACAAAAACAGAAATGTAGATCAATGGAACAGGATAGAAAGCCCAGAGAAAAACCCATGCACCTATGGTCAACTAATCTATGACAAAGGAGGCAATGATATGCAATGGAGAAAAGGCAGTCTCTTCAATAAGTGGTGCTGGGAAAACTGGACAGCTACATGTAAAAGAATGAAATTAGGACACTCCTTAACACCATATGTAAAAATAAACTCAAAATGGAGTAGAGACCTAAATGTAAGACTGGACACTATAAAACTCTTAGAGGAAAACATAGGAAGAATGCTCTGACATAAATCACAGCAAGATCTTTTTTGATCCACCTCCTAGAGTAATGGAAATAAAAACAAAAATAAACAAATGGGACCTAATGAAACTTAAAAGCTTTTGCAAAGCAAAGGAAATTACAGACAAGATGAAAAGACAACCTCAGAATGGGAAAAAATATCTGCAAATGAATCAACAGACAAAGGATTAATCTCCAAAATATATAAACAGCTCATGCAGCTCAATATTAAAAAAACAAACAATCCAGTCCAAAAATGGGCAGAAGACCTAAATAGACATTTCTCCAAAGAAGACATAGAGATGGCCAAGAAGCACATGAAAAACTGACTCAACATCACTAATTATTAGAGAAATGCAAATCAAAACTACAATGAGGTATCACCACACACCAGTTAGAATGGGCATTATCAGAACATCTACAAACAACAAATGCTGGAGAGGGTGTGGAGAAAACAGAACCCTCTTGCACTGTTGGTGGGAATGTAAATTGATACAGCCACTATGGAGAACAGTAGGGAGGTTCCTTAAAAAACTAAAAATAGAATTACCATATGATCCAGCAATCCCACTACTGGGCATATACCCAGAGAAAACCATAATTCAAAAAGACACATGCACCCCAATGTTCACTGCTGCGCTATTCACAATAGCCAGGTCATGGAAGCAACCTAAGTGTCCATCAACAGATGAATGGATAAAGAAGATGTGGCACATATATACAATGGAATATTACTCAGCCATAAAAAGGAATGAAATTGGGTATTTGTAGAGACATGCATGAATCTAGAGACTGTCATACAGAGTGAAATGTCAGAAACAGAAAAACAAATATCGTATATTAACGCATATATGTGGAACCTAGAAAAATGATACAGATGAACCGGTTTGCAGGGCAGAAACAGAGACATAGATGGAGAGAACAAATGTATGGACACCAAGGGGGGAAAGTGGAGGGGCGGGGGTGGGGGTGTGATGAATTGGGAGGTTGGGATTGACATGTATACACTGATGTGTATAAAATGGATGACTAATAAGAACCTGCTGTATAAAAATAAATAAAATAAAATTCAAAAAAAAAAGCAGTCCTTATTCACCATCACATTTCTCAAAATTCCCATGGATAAGGTAAATGCTGATGATTCCTAAATCTGATTTATTTATGAAATCAACAAATATTACTTGAGTGCCTAGGAAGTATCAGACACTACCTAAGGCGCTAAAGATATACTACGGTCGTTCTCTACAGAGATTATTATCAATTATGGAAAACAGCAAGTCTAACAACATGTACGAAAGAGGAAGATAAGTGTAATAAGTAGAGGTTGTTATGGGAGAAGAAGAGGCAGCCTAATTTGGGTCAGAGGACAGGTAAGAACACCTCGAGGATGCGCTATTTAAACTAAAATTTGACTTATGAGGAGGAATAAGCTTGAGGGAATTGGGTGGGAGAAAGACAGTACAGCATGAAGACAAAGAGTTTTCTGAGCTGAAAAACAGCATATGCAAAGGCTTAAAGAGACAGCCGGCATATGGGACATTAATAAGGAATTAAAAGCAGTTCTGTAGTTGAAGCTTGGGTGGTGGTGGGGAAGCTGGGCTTCGAAGTAAGATAGGTGCAGGTCAGGAGACTCTCAGAAGCCAGGAAATGAATGGGTACTTTATCTAGAGGCAAAGGAAAACAATTTTGTGGATTTCAATCCAGGATTTTAAACAGCCTGCATTTTTAAGGCTGCTCAACTTGAATATGGTTTTGTAAGACACGGCATAAATTCTTGTGTGCTGCATCACATTCTATGCACATAACATGGGGTGTGAAAAATGGTAGATGAGTGTCTGGACTTGACCTTTCTCAAGGAAGTCTGAGTAGTACTTTTTAAAGCAGCAACGAGTGACGGAAGAAGGCAGTACACCATGCATCAGTTACTAGGTAACAACAGTGACAAAACGCTGAGAGAGGTGAGGGTGATGTCTCCTCAGGCTGTGTCAGGGAACAAGAGAGACAAGGAAAGGGATCCCATGAGCTCACTTGTACTTGCACAGAAGAACGGCCCCACGCCTCACTGTACCGTTGTTCTCTCCAAACCCCATTGAACGCAGACAATAGGGGAGTTAAACCACATCATTTATCCTGGTCCCCGCATGGGGTCAGGTTGGCATATGACAGCCACCGGGGGCTGAAGAGTCAAAGGGGCTAAAGAGGATCTATTTTACCCCCTCCCCTTAGGACTTGGGTCACTTGGAGAATGTACAGAAGTTCTATGAGTCTCAGCCTTCCCAACTTGCTAAACGTGGTGACAATTGCTACCTTGGAGGGTATTTTGGAGAAGTTAAAAAGAGTGTGTATGAAAGGTACCTCGACTCTCCCTTGACATATGGTAGGCATTCGATAAGAGGTGGCTCTGGCTGTGATGCTATCAGCTCCATTACCCTATGAGAAAGAATGGGGAACAGGGAAGGTAAAAGAAACAGAAGTTTGCTCATAAGACATTTGGTGCCTTGGGAGCTACTTTGTTGAATCTGAATTCCTTGACTGAGGGTATGTGTCCGGCAATTATTTCACAGTTGATATTCACACAGATAGCAGGACTATGCCTGTTAATTAAGTATTCACTGAGTAGCCTTTTTTCCCCCAAACAAGCATATAATTAAGATGTCAGGGTGTGTGTGTGTGCGTGTGTGTGTGTGTGTGTGTGTGTGTTTGTGTAGAGATTATTCCTCTGTAACACAGAGTCATAGCATTAGGAAGTTGATAGGGTCTTTCTGTTATATACCACAAGTTTAATAGAATAATTCTGTGGCCAAATAACAGTACATTTATTCTCCATTCAGTGTTGCTAATCTAATTCTATTCGAGTACGTGATTCGCTATGGGAACATTGCTTTATCTGTTTGCATGACAGCAAGTGAGGACAGGGGTGCTCAAGGGTGTCTGATGCTCCCCCCTTTTCCTCTTTCTAATCTAGTCTCAGTCAACAGTGTTGCTCCCTGTGGAAGCATGAGATTCCTAATGCCTAAAATAGGTAATTCATTGCTCTTCTAAGAGAAACTTAAGCCAAATGAACTTATGAAGCCAAATCAGCCAAATCTGTAACTATGTGTGGTTCAGAGGGGACTCGATTCTATGAAGACAGGAACAGCACCAGAACATACGTGCAGAATAATGTGACTGAATGAGAAAATTAGTGCCACGCTCATATCTGAATTTTGTTACTTCCCACAGATGTGTCACGCTCCATCAGCACCCAATCCTTCCAACAGCCTCGGAAAATTCCTAGAGGGCTATTAAAAGGTAAATCAGTAAGCCCTCTCATTTCAGAGAAGATGCAAACTATCACTTGCTACAACTAACCAAAAGCAAGAGCCCAAAATATTATAAACGAGAGGGAGAAAGTTATATTAACCATAATTAATTAACCTTCGTTAAGAAGGAAGCTGTATTTGTTCAGGAAAAATCCCTTAGGATAGAAGGTGAGACCCCAGCTCCAGTTTGCCTTAATTTGGGTAAAACTATTCCATGCTAGACAAGATGGTAAATGTATCTAGGAGGGGAGAAAAGAGAGAAAAAGAAGATAGTGGAAGACTGCATACTCTGCAAGGTGTTTCTTTCTTGTGAAGCTCCCAAATATTTGATAAAATTGTTAAAACTCGCCACAAGCTCAAAAATATATATTTTTTATAAAACTCAGTGAAGAATTTTGTACCATGTTTTGGGTGAAACCAAATCTGTAAGCTTGGGAACAGAGGACAGGGGAGGGGGAGTACAGAGAAAAGCACAGGGGAGGATGCTTATTCCAGGGCACTGGAATTGGATTTCGGTCCAGTTTAATCAAATCCTTACAGGACAGGTGCCTTGAGTTATGTGGGTACACAATTTTTTGATTAGTGGCCAGTGAATGTAAATTTATCAACTAAAATTTTCACCCACAAACTACATGGGGCACTTATTTTACATTCATAAAGTTATTTGCCCTAACGCTCTGTTGCTTGAGAGATGGGCATACACAAGTCATTTTAAAAGAATGGTGTCACATAAAAAGCATTTTTCTGGCTTGTGGTCAATTTTTAAATGATTTTCCCTTAATGTATTAGAGGACATCCATTGCTGACCTTCACTCTACCACAGAGAGAAACTCAGGCTCTCCTGAGATCAGCAAATGGCTACTCGGTGTTCGTGGAGGGTTCCTTTGTGAAAGATCTCTACTCAATATCAATATCGGACAAATATCGTTGTTTTCAGAATGTTTCAAGCCAGGAAAGATCAGTACACATTTTAACAGTAACTTTATTTGCAGCCCTTTCCAACAGAAAACTCGCCTGCAAAGCAGACCACAAAAGTGAAGTGCCTTTTACAGGATAAATTAGGCAGCTTTCTTATCAAGTGTTGTCCAAGTATCATTAGTTTAATGCCTTCACTCTACATGCCAAAGAACAAGAGATGACAGTCACCTACACAGTGCTGGCACACAGGTTAGCGATTCCAAAACCAACCCACCTAATAGAGGAGGTCAGAGGAAAAGAAGATAATAAAGGAGGAGAACAGAAAATAGCTTCCTGTGGACTGAATCAATTTACACCCCAATAGGTCTTAAAGTTGAGTCCCTTTTTTTTAGTAGAGATCTTAACAGTGTCAGGTTCCCATGTCAAGTGCTGTCCAAGGAACTCCTGAAATGATTAGCATCTATCATGGAAGAGTAACATTAATAGGCCCTGAAATCCTCCTTCAATAAGGACATATATTTGGATGTCCCTCTTCAACCAAAGATTAGTCAAGCAGGATGGTTTTCTCCTCCGTCAAGTATAATAGAATAACCTACATATCTACAGAAACAGTTTCTAGAACGTATTTGTTTCTTTGCTCTGTTCCAAGTCCCAGAAATAAAAGGATCTTTCCCACGGGGATCGCCTGCTCCACAATGATCTTTGACCCACCCTTTGGTAAAGAGTCCTGGAACAGGAGGAAGACAGCGGACTCACCATTTGATTGCTGTACCAGTACAGTGATGATCCCTTCAGGACCACCCAGAACTTTTTCCATTTGTTGCCTAGGAAAGTTCCTTTTTCCTTTTTCTTACATAGCCACCCTTGGCAGTCAGCGTGCCCCAGGTCTTTACATGATATCCTCCTCCGACTCATGGTGAAAAAACCTGCAACAATTATGTGAAAAGGTAGGTAACATCGTACCCTGATGTATGTGACAGACTGAAAGGTAACTGTTCGCTGTTTACCTCCAGGAAGTTGGATTTTTGTACCAAGATTTATGCAAAGCAAATGCAAAAAGAAAGTAATTTATTGATTTTATTTTTAACCTTTCATTTGGTGCTTAGGAGGTACAAGATATGATCAAAGAAACAGTGAGACTCACATGCAAGTGTTAGTCTAAGAATATTCTTCAATGGAATAAGCTGAAAACATGAAAATCATGAGTCTGGCAGGCACATCACTGCACTAACACAGCTCGTTTCAACAATAATAGCAGTAGTTATGCAAGAGATGCAAAAGGGTTAATGCCCACCTAGAAACACGGCCACTTCCCCGACTCAGTGCCAATCTTTCTAAGCTCTATTGACATACCACGGGGGATTAATCCAAATGAACAGCATGCCGTCATTTCTTAAAATCGATCCAAAAGAACCCCAAATTAATCTGCCATCCACCTTCTGATATTAGCATTAAGAGAGACAAAAATCAGATCCTAAAGAAGGCATCCAGGAGAAAAGGACACTCACACACACAAACGGGATAAAGAAACAAGAGGTCTAATTACCTTTAGTTTTCTTTCTCTGCTTCTGACGCAAGGTAACCTGCTGGAAATGCAGGAAGGAAAGAAAAGAGGAAATTTCTGATTGTGTTGTAACATTTGTAACGAGAGAAGGAGGGAGGAGGTGGCAGTATGTATGAGCAGGATGGAAGCTAAAAAAAAAACTCCAAGCAGAGCTAAAGGGGAGCTACTAGCTGAGGCACAAAATGTGCTAATTAGAATCAATAGACATGGAGCTGCACCTGAAAAAAATACGTAACAGCATTTATCACAAATGTTTCCTGTTTCCACCCACAGGCATCTTTCTCACTACCGCTTTAGTTATGACAGGACACCGTTCACTCAAGTTCTTAAAAATAATAAAAATATTTCCCTTTTTGTTTTTTGTGAGAGAAGACAAAATTATGTTGTGCTTCTTTTTGTGCCATTTCTAAATAACAGCAATTATTTAAATAAACCTGCAAGATAACCATTGCAATGTCGCAATACTACAGGTTCACATCAGACTGTTAAATTCATGGTCCTGCTAACACCATGGGGTTGCATCTAAGCCACATGAAGTAAACACCCCAGAAAAAAGGAGTTCCACAACCTCTTTTGGTGAGATCTAAGTACCTATCAACCCTCTTTATCAGGAAATTCTTATTTACATCTAGATTTAAATTACATATTGCCTTAAGTATCCCTGAATGTTTCTCGTATGTTTTATGGAAGATAAATTGCCAATTTCTATTTGATACTAGCTCTTCAAATATTCAAATCAGACAAAAGACAATCTAAAATACATGTTTTTCACAATACATTTTAAACAATTCATGTAAAATCATCAGACTATCAGCAAAAATAGAAAACAAACAAAAAAATGCTTTCAACAGCTCTGTGTCTGTGTGTGCAGAGAGTGAAACATTTTAGATTAAAGAAGTTTCATTTTTTCCTCCACAATATCTAAACCGAATTTAGTCAAGTTTAATTGACTTAATCTTTTCTGGTAACAAGTGGAGAATTTGAAAAAAATTGTACATAATTGAAAAGCAGTTCTAAAAATTGGTATGTAATCTTATTACAAGATTTTATAATGTTATTTTAGATTAACCTGGCTAGTATTCTCCATATCTAACTATTGATCTAATCGCTACAATGGTTCTACGGTATGTTTGAAGAGGGAATACGACAGAGTGGAAATAAAATGGGATTTTAAAATCCAGAGGACTGAAATCAATTCACGGTTGTCATACGTATTAGCTGTGTTACTCAGGGAAAATTCAGTTTATTACTCGAAACCAACTTCCTCATTCGTAAAATCAAGATATTTATAATAATTCCAATCCTGTAGGTCTCAAAAATATTTAACAAGATTGTACCTGAAAATGCACTAAAAACTAAAAATACTTTATGTGACTATGTACTATAATACATGATTATAGATATAAACAAGTACTTCATATCTAATAAACAAAAATTTCCTAGTAGTTTTCAAGATAGGTAGGATTTGTATTTCCTTCAGCAACAATGATGAAGTTAAAGTGCTTAAATTATATTTCCTGGGAAACCCCATACCGACTTTTTATTTTACAAATGTTAGAAAAATATCTTATTCCTGAAGAAATTAATCATCCTTGTGAAAAACGGACATGACAAAGGCAATAATTGCTCTAAATTTAGTCAAGAGTAGACATGCCAGAGTCATGACACAACTAAAATATAGGCATTTTTGACCAAGTTCTAGTCTCAGCTCCACTTCATAAGGTATCTCCCACACTGACCTGCATCTTGGTCTAAAATTCCCACCATTCCCTCAAATGGTCTCCTGGAGTCTTTTCTATAGGCAATTATCTGAGGTCAGCAAAACCTATTAACAAAATATATTAGCCCAAATATCTTATTTGCATAATGTATACCATTTGGATAGCTAGAACTTCGCAGAGAGCCAGGACTAAAGGTGAAGAAGAGAGTAAGTCAATTTAGATAGTGGGAACACTTTCAGAAAATCTGGGCTCCAGGAGACCCCAGGAAGCACTCAAGACAAACTAAGAACCAGGGGAATAGGGAGAAAAGGGAGCTATAGACAGAGGCATTCCTAGAACGTTCTGGCCCCATCTGAACAAGGTAAATCACATTAGCTCATACAAAAAGAGCAGCTCTGATAAGGAGAGAGGAAGTAGTAGAGGACAGCTGTAGGATCTATAAAGGGAAGCATCACCCACTCCAAACCTCCTGACTGGGAGCCAGTGAATCTCCTCCATCCATCGCTTATGTTCTCTCCGTGCGGCAAGGGCTCTCCAGCTCTACCACCCAACCTCACGGCTGGTTCTAGAGAAAGCCCCCTATCAAACTGTAGGCTCTGTCTCAACTTTGCCCCAAACCAGGCCTCGGTCTACGCTAGATTCTTGCACCTGGTCTGGATGAGAAGTGGAGCTGTAAGCAGGACAATACGTCAAGCAATGTGAACACCCAACACCGAGAGGACTTTATTCAGACTTTTTTAAAGGGGGGCAGGGAGTTTAGTCATTGAGTCAGCCCTCCTCAGACAATACTTCTCCTAAGGCAAATTATGGTAAAATCTATATAACTGTTCAAACTGTTTCCCCCAACCAGAAGCAGAACTGCATATTATAGAAACGATAAATTAGAGAGAATTTCAGTTTCACTTGAAATATATGAATTTGAAACCTAAATTGGTTTACATGAAAGAACGAAAACAATCTTGAGAACTTTAGTGAGTTTGAGATACATCTAACCCCTCACAACAGGAAATGGAACCCACGAACTAGTCAGTTTCATAAAGAACTTACATGTGGTTTATTTCACTAGGTGAGTGACAAAAAGCCAAGCAAGCAGTGTGCATTTTATGAGACAGTTTTTCGATAGGGAATTATTATAACAATCATAACAAATATCCGAAGCCTAATAAGGTATTTTTCTCACACATTTTTCTTCCCATTGGCATATTGTAGGTAAAACTGAAGAATACTCTAAATTCTGAATTTGCCCTAACTTGGTTCTAAAACTTGAGAAAATTTTCTCTTTTAAATAAATATTTCCTTTTTATTGAAAAAGACTATTTTTCTTTTACTTTTTAAGGTGGTTAAAAAAAATTCACTTGGTCATTAATCACTCAAAATCACACTTTGTATAAACTTAAAAAGGAACCAGTGTAAAATATACAAATGGACCTCCTCTGATATTGAATACGGCGCTCAAAACCAAGATCAGGGTAATTATTATATTGACTTCTAATATATATAGTAATTGTTAACTCTTACAGGTGCAATTTACCCCCCATGATATAATAAAATTCACCATAAAGTGGTTTGGCATTACATCAAATTTCACAATGGTCCTGGTATTAAGCAAAATTATATAGTGTTATGCTAGTCTTGATTTGTGGCATTTACCCAAGTTCCATGGTGTAAAACCTCACGATTGCCGATTTTACCACTACTTTAACAAACCCACAAATATTCCTAAATATTTTAGATCCAAGCCAGCTCCAGCTGATAAAGCTATTAGTCATGTTTCTCCACAAACACCTTTGCCCCACAGACATCTTTCCTCCTTCCTGGCAAATTAAACTCAACTTTGTAAAGAGAATTTTTTTTTTTTTTTTTTTTTTTTTTTTTTTTTTTTTTATGGTACGCGGGCCTCTCACTGCCGTGCTCCCGCTGTGCAGCACAGGCTCCGGACGCGCAGGCTCAGCGGCCATGGCTCACGGGCCCAGCCGCTCCGCGGCATGTGGGATCCTCCCAGACCGGGGCACGAACCCGTGTCCCCTGCATCGGCAGGTGGATTCTCAACCACTGCGCCACCAGGGAAGCCCTAAAGCTTTTTTATATTAAAATTTTACCTGTAAAAATACATGAAAAACTTGCTTCGTTTTTTTCAGAAGACTAACCACTTTAATATTACTTAATAAGTTAATATGAAAAGAAAATCTCTAATAGTGAAAAATGAAGACAGATAAGAGACTTTATAATAACAATAGACAGTAATTGAAAACAATGATAGCTAAGAAATATATATAAAGCTATACTCATATAATGTTTGCCATAGGCCAGTCACTGCTCTGAGTCTTTTCATAAATACCTGGATTGAATTCTCACAACATTTATGGCTTAGGTGCTATCATAACGCACATTTTACAGATGAGGAAACTGAAGCAAACGGAGGTTCGGTATTGTTCGCAAAGTCACAGAAGTAAATGGTGAAATGCAAATATTTGTTTCAAGAGTAAAATTCACAAAGTAGTAGCCTTTAAGGTATTTGCTTTGGTTGTTGATGCTGTATAAAGGAGGAGGGCAGAGAAGCAAGGACTAGAGTCTGAGGGGAAGCTGGAAGCAATGGCACTTTATACACAGAAGAGAAATTCGAGAAATATTATAAAAGAAGGACTAGGGCAAAGGGGAAGAAGAAAGAGGAGAAAAGGAAGGACGGACAGGGAGCTGAGGGGGAAGAGGAGGAAGAATTTAGAACGTGGAAAGTGAGGGAGAGCAACGGGCCAGGGAAAGAGTTTCTAGCTTAAGCAATGGGATAAATGACATCAATATAGAGAACATGGTCATATATACTGAATTGTAATATATTCAGTAATAAACATATTGAGTTTGATGTACATAAGAGGCATCTGATGGAAATAGTCAGTATATATAGTACTTAAGGGTTTAAGGATTTGGAGGAAATCTGGAATAAAGACATAAAATTAGGAATCATCAGTGTACAGAGAGTGGAAATCTTGAGTTTGGATAAGATAACCCAGATGTGTAGAATGTCAAAGGGTTGAAGTCAGAATCCGAAGAAGACCAGTATGTTTACACAGAAGCAGCGGGAAAGGTCAAGGAGACAGGGAAGAATAGCACAGGACAAAAGAAAACCAGAAGAGGAGCTGTCATGGAAGTGAGGGAGAGATTGAAGGGAAAGGTGAGCCCAAACCATTAAATACTACCAGTGTCAAAGAGAAAGAAAAAGTTACTGGGGACCTTGGCAAAATAGTTTCATTGTCGTGTTGGCTGGAAAACAAATTCCAGTGGGTTGGGGAGGAATGGTAATTAAAGAAGTCAACACAGCACTGAAGACTAGTCTCACCAGAACCTTGATTGAAAAGAGGAGACATTGGGCTTCCCTGGTGGCGCAGTGGTTGAGAGTCTGCCTGCTGATGCAGGGGACACGGGTTCATGCCCCGATCCGGGAAGATCCCACGTGCCGCGGAGCGGCTGGGCCCGTGAGCCATGGCCGCTGAGCCTGCGCGTCCGGAGCCTGTGCTCCGCAACGGGAGAGGCCACAACAGTGAGAGGCCCGCGTACCACCAAAAAAAAAAAAAAAAAAGGAAAGAAAAGAGGAGACATGATAGTAACAGGAGGGCCTAGGGCCAAAAGAGAGATTGTCACGTGTTTTTTCAAAACCACACTCCTATGCTTATAATCTGTCCTGCAGTAAATTACAGATACACACTTACTATCCACTGATAGTGGGATGTGGAAATTGAAAAGCAATTTAACAACATGGTATCAAAAGTCTCAACTCTATCATATTCTAACTCATTGACCACACATCTCTTTCTTCCTTCTTTTCTTTCTTACTCTTTGATTTTACTTTGAAAGCTAAATACACTCATGTCTCCCTATGTACAACTTCCCTTTTCCATTTCCCTCTCATTCACCCCAGGTTACACTAAGCTGAATGTGATTTTTATCATTCCCATGCAATTTTAGTATTTATAAGCAACATTCACAGTACTATAAATAATAGCATTAATGGAGATACTTAATTTTTAGTATTGTGCTTTTGAGATTTTTTTCCATGTTGAGACAAGTAGCTCTAATTCTAATACAGCACTATAGTGAATGAAAATGACACAATTTATTTATCCATTCACTTATTGACCCACATTTAATTTACTATCACAACGCTGTTGCAATTAACAACTTTGTATAACTGCACTGTGCACCTGGACACGTGTTCCTCTGGGCTAGAGTATTTATCTGAGAGTGGACTTCGTGGTCATAGGATACGTGCATCTTTAATACTGCAGGTATCCCCAAATTGCTTTCAAAATGTCCTACTTATAATCCCTCCTGATATATATAAAACTTTTAGTTCTCTACAACCTGGAATATGTTTTGGTCTTTTCTTTCAAAGTTTCAGCAATCTTTCTACCTGTTTCTTTTTTTTTTTAACTATTCCATTATTTTCTGCTCTTAATTTTCTTTGTCTTAATTTTGTTGTTGTTGTTGTTGCGGTACGCGGGCCTCTCACTGTAGTGGCCTCTCCCGTTGCGGAGCACAGGCTCCGGACGCACAGGCTCAGCGGCCATGGCTCACGGGCCCAGCCGATCCGCGGCACGTGGGATATTCCCGGACCGGGGCACGAACCCGCGTCCCCTGCATCGGCAGGCGGACTCTCAACCACTGCGCCCCCAGGGAAGTCTTGTCTTAATTTGTAATCTGTTTATCATCCTGTGCCATACGTGTCCTGCATAAATTTGTCAATTTACTAACACTTTTAGAAAGTATCCAACGTGGAATGTATGCCATTTACTGAGCTTTCTATTTCGAAGATTATGGTTTCTTTTCCAATACCTTCGTTTTTTCAAAGCCCACTTGCATTTTATACTTTTTCATTTGTGCCTGCTTTTCTTTCAAAATTGTACAAAAGATTCTTTGAGCTTCATACTTAAAATTTTTTGTCAGGCTTAAAAATTTTTTTTTTATGTAAAGTAAAGTTGTACTTGAATTTTGTATTTGAGAGTCTATCTTAGCATTTCTCAAATCTGTTTTGGACTTTTGAGTTTGCAGAATTGTGAGTGGAAGGGCCTTATGTTCTCTCCCCCTCCCTCTCTCTCTCAGTCTCGCCCTCCCTCTCTGCTCCCCTTTCCCCCATTACGGCCGCGCCTCCTTCCTTATCGTTGCCTCCACCTGATGTGGAATCGGTCCTACAATCAGGTCCTGATGCCGTCATGGGAACTCCTGTCTATCCAGTTGCTGGTCTGGCTGGTGTCTAGATTTAGCTCCTGATTTTGATATGTGTCCCTATCCCTCCCTTCTTAGGCCCTCAGGTAGCTTGTGGAATTGTGTAACCCCAGGCAGTGCTTTAACAACTGTTTTCTCTTTTCATCTTTAGCCCCTTTCACAAGTGGGAGAGCTGCCGTTTACCACTGTCATTGAGAAGTGAACGTAGGGGCTTCCCTGGTGGCACAATGCTTAAGAATCTGCCTGCCAGTGCAGGGGACACGGGTTCCAGCCATGGTCCGGGAAGATCCCACATGCCGCGGAGGAACTAAGCCCGTGTGCCACAACTACTGAGCCTGCGCTCTAGAGCCTGAGAGCCACAACTACTGAAGCCCGTGCTCCTAGAGCCCGTGCTCCGCAACGAGAGAAGCCACCGCAATAAGAAGCCCGCGCACTGCAAGGAAGAGTAGCCCCCGCTCACCACAACTAGAGCCCGTGTGCAGCAACGAAGACCCAACACAGCCAAAACCAAATCAATAAATAAAATTTAAAAAAAGAAGTGACCATAGCTCCCTCATATTTAGGGGAGCGTTTTCCCACCTCCCTAACCTGGACCAGGAGGCAAACTGCTTCCTGCCTCCAGATGAGGTAGGTGCCCAGCAGGCCGCAGCTTCAGTCATGTTGCCACTTTTTATTTCTGATGCATAGAGATGATTACTGTGTTTTTGAGCCTAACTGTGCTTTTCCTGTTTTCTATGTTTCTCTTTGTCTATCATTGCTCTGTATTTACAGCAGAGTGGAGTGTCTCCGTTTGAACCTGCAGGACCATTATTGAATGGACGCCAGTCATTTCATGTATGAGATTTCATCTTGAAATCACAGTTTAAGTGACAAGCGAGTCCCTTCCCACAGTAGCCTCAATATCCCACCAAGACATCTGTCCAATTCTCCTCCTGGCATCTTAAACTGTTTTCTATCCTACAGAAATGCCAGGCACTTTAACAACTCCATACTTTTGAATGCTTTATTCTCTTCCCCCATTTTTCATCTGCTTAATGCTTACTCATCCTTTCAGATCGAGGTCAAATGCCACCTCCACCATAAAGCCCTTTCTGACTGTAGAAGGCAGTGAGCTCTTCCAAAAATCTTACATTCACCCAGTGTTATTTATTTGTAGTCACTGTAACAATTGATTTATATTATTTCCTAAAGATCTTCATGGTAGGTACTATTATTACCTTCCTTTTCACAAATGAGAAACTTCATCTCGGTGTGCTTAAGTAACTTCCCCTCAGATCACACATAGCTAGTAGCAGAGCCAACACTAGGACCCTGGCCAGTCAGACTCCTAAGCCTGTTGTTTAACTCAGTGTTACTACTTCTTCTGTCTTTTATAGTCCACAATGCCTTGCTGATGCCTCTTAAATGGATATTATCATCTATCTGTTTATATATCTGAGTGGTACATACATGGTAGTAACACGATCCATCTAATGGTCCAACCCTCTATCCCACACAGCTACTCAATCACTTACCCTGTTAATGTTGCTTCTTAAAGTTTATCAAGTCTCTTTTATCAGCTCTGTAGTTGAATGATGATTCTGCTTAGAGTCAATGATTGACCAAGAATTCAAGATAGAATTGACATTCTTGAACATGTCATGACTTCAAAATCTAGCACCTAGAGTGAGGCCTGACACATAGGAAGTGTTCAATAAATACTTACCAAAAGATTAACTGGGTCTTGTATCAAATTTTACTTCCTATAATGCCTTAATAATAGTGCCTGGTACAAGTGGAGATTTAACAAATATCTGGAAAGCCATCTCTACTGTTTGATTACTCAGAGCTGAAAAATATCTCTGCTAACATCAGCAGAGAAAAGCAACATGAAAGTTGCTCCAACATCTTTCTCCCCCCCAGAGAGGCACATACATAGAGAAAAGCCCCTGGGATCAATTGACACTAAGTTTGAACCCACCTGCAGAGATGACCCTTGGCGTTTCCTTGAAGGTAAAATACTATTTCCTCAAAAACCACAGTAGCTTTCTCCAGCATCCTGTTTTAACCATATCCACCAAAGACTAAGAATCAGGAACCCAAGAAATAGGAAGGCATGGGGTGGAGGAGAGGTGCTGGGAGAAGGGACACAAGTTTTCCAGTGGTGGCTAACAGGCCCTCACCTAGTCATCTGTTCCCCAGAGAGCTGTCATGTCCTTCTCCACTCGAAGTCCTACTTGGGACGGAAAATATGCAAAACAGTCTCCTACGTCCAAGGCAGCACTGGCACAGCCAATTCAACATAGAGTTCTGTTGATGGAGCCTAAAAAAACAAGCTGCCAACATTTCAGCTCTTTCTAGTTGATCAAAAAGGTGGAAACTAGATTCCTCACTTCATCCCTGAATATCACCACATCCCTGAGACACACACCACAAGCACAGGGGTGGGGTGGGGGGCAGAGCAGGCTCCCATGGGGGCTGGAACCATACCTGGGCTGCTCACAGCACACAGTACCCATAAAGACCAGGCAACACATGTTCTGTGAACAACGAATGGAGAGCTCTCCTGTGAAGCAAACGCATCCGGGACCAGTCTGCTGTGAGATCACCACACAGATGACAGTCCAGGCAACAGCAGATAACCCAATGACCACAGTGCCAGAAGTCATGTCCATTCACATTCAGTGAGCTCGTCCTCATCAGCAGAAAAATTGAGCGATGTAACCATGATTTGTACGCAGAGACTTTCGTTTCCGGAAAAAGTTTTCACTTGACATTTTTTCCAGGCAATATTTACTGAAGGAAATTTATTTTAAACAATTTTTGAGAAAACACTGTCATAAAGTTTTGATCTAAGATAATTCTGACATTTCTTCCTCACTAGAGCAACCCCTGAAAGTAATCCCTGAAAGCGTTAGGTAAAAGAATTATGTACGATGGTAAAGGAGATGATGTGTCACATTCCCCCGAGCCTTGCCATCATTAAATTAAGGCTGTTTTCCTTCTCTAGCTGGAATGTTGTTACTAAAATCTGAGACCAGAGAAGTTTCTTAACCAAGCCTTAAGATTCACATGCTGGTTGTTATTATTTATTTATCTATCTATTTTAATAAGAAACTAATCATAAAAGAAAACTAAGCCATACTGATTTGGTGTATAATGCTTAATCACCACATTATAATGTACGGAAAGCCTTATAAACATCAAGAACTACACAAATGGATGTTTAGCGATTGTGCCAAATTTAATCATTTATGTTAAAAGTTTCCCAAAAAGCTATGACCCAGATCCCACAGGTGATTATGCTAGTGCTTTCTTTCAGGCCACAATGTGGTACATTATGGCTTTTGTTTATTCAACCACCACTTACTGCACAACTACTAAGTGCCAAGGGCCAGAGATTCACTGACAAGCAAGTTCTAACACAGCTTCCAGTGAAACACAGACGAAAGAGAGCTGAACAAGGATTAATAGGTCGGCACAGCATTACAGCGCTTACCTAGAACTGGGGAGTCAGGGTGGGCCCTCCAGATAAAGACCTGCACCTAAGGGGATGTGAGACAGAGATGCAGGTACAAGCCAGGAGGCGCTGACCACCGAGTGCAGGTAGGTTTTGGACGTGGGCACCACATTCAGAGTGGCCAAGCCACGTCACTAAGTTATGTTTGAAAGTATGAAGTTCATCTGAGAGCCAAGGGAGGCCACTGAACAGGTAGAAGCAGGTGGCTGGCAAAATCACATCTGCAGTTAGGAAAATCCACCCTGGCTGTTGTGAGGCAACAGAGAGTAGTGGGGGGTGGGGTACTTGGGGGCCGGTGCAGAGAGAGGCAAAGAGCCCAGTGAACAGGGAAGGGCAAGTGTTGCGTCTGCGAAGACGGAGAAATACTTAGGAGGTAAAACAGACAGAACTTGGTGAGTTAATACTTTTTGATTCTGTGTGAAGCTTTAGCTTTGAAAATTCTGCTCTTTCCCTTCAGAGGAGAGAAAACCGGAGGAAAGAGAAGAACGCCATCAGATAACAGCAACTCAGCTTAACAAGAAAAGAACAATGCTTCTTTACTAGGCACATAATGAGATTTCAGATGCTTAGAATCTACTTCCTCGAACAGTTTTATTAGTACCACTTCACCGTATCACCCTGCCCCGACCAGGTGGTCGGCTTCTCCTCTTCGTACCCCAGCACCGAGCACGGAGCTCAGCACATGTAGCTCAATAAATGTTAGTTTAGTGGAAATGAGGTGTAATTCGGGATGCGATTAGGTCAAATGTGTCACGCCTACCGAAACTACTTAGCATGAAAATAGGTCTCCTGTGCTACATTTTATTTAGAGAACAAATGACAGCAGAAAATTGAACTAATTTTCGGAATGGAAAGATAAAGTAGGGTAACCACTGAAGAGCAGCTGGAAGAAAGGCTTAGGAGAGACATTAAGCAGTACTGCCCGGACGCCAATGGCTGTGAGATAAAAATAACAGGTAAATAGACACACAAGGAGAGCTGAGCTGATTGCATCTAGGAGTGGAGGAAGGCCCATGAAATGAGAAAGACCCATAAATAGCCAGAGTTCCCACCAAGAAGAACAGAATCCACTTGTGCCCAGGACCAAGGGGAAGCGGGTTGCCTATTACAGCGGCAATAGCTATAGATTGGGGGCTACAGAAATGATGTTAGTCCTTTGGTAATCACATCCGCCATCTTTGTTCCAAAACCCAAGGCTATACTTTCTTTTTTAAGATGTGGAGATTTTAACTTGTTTCAAGTCACAATTAAATCTCCAATTCCCACGTATTACAGTGGTTGACACTTGATAAACTCAGGAGAGGTAATCAGTGAGCATGAAATGAACGTCTCAATGAATGAATGAACGAACTTATTCATTTAACGTCCTTAGGTGGTCTCTTATTATCTTAATTTTCATTTCCTCTTAAACATATAAGATGAACTCCTTCCAGCTGGAAGACTACATTTTTTCTTGAGAAAAAGCGAAGCAGTGTAGTAATTAAACCCTCCATTACCTTTCTCAAGGATCCAACAGTCCTAATTCTTTCTTTTCATATCTTTGTTCCACATAACACATACACATGACACATATGCTTATAATCCCATGCATTTTTTTCTGTTTAAAATTTTTCATACACTTTGGATATTCTGAACCTGAGTCTCCCTGACTCTATCTTTACAGATCTGTGACATCCATTTGCTTTTGCCCTTGCCCATAAGACCCTCCTTTAACACCCTGTACAAACACCTTTATATCTAATCCTAGCAAAAATCTTCCATCGCAGCCACATTTATTCTCTTAGTTGTTCTTCTTTATCTTCACTGTGATTATTCACATTTCTATCATCAAACACACACACCCATTCATGTCCAAAGAATCACACTTTCCTCTTTCTGCAAGTTTTAGATAGCGAATTTCCTAGCTTGCCTAAGTGACTGTAATTTGCCTTTTCATTTTCATTTCTGCAGCCCTGTCTCCCGAAGTGTCCACCATTTTGCATCACTAGCAAGCTTGCCCTCCTCATTTAGACGTAGCATCAAAATTAAAGTGCTCTCATTGCCTTCTCTCTCGCTGGAATATGAAATTGTTAACAAGCAGAGAATTACTATGCTGTCCTGCTTTTTAGTAAGGTGGCCCTTCCAGGAGCTGTCTGGCTCCCTCCATTTCTCCATCATTATTATTACAACCTGCCTTGACATCCATTTCCTAATGTTCATCAGGAAACCATTGTCCAGGTTCCCTATTTGGCAGGAAGTCTATACTGTATTTTCTCAACACTCCACTTCTGATTCTGCTTTTGGCTCTGCTCCAAAAACTCTGTCCTATGCATCCATCACGAAGTCATTAGATTTGCCAAAAAATGGACACCATCCAATCCCACACTATCCTACATCCCCTTCTATTTGAGGTGTCATGTTACTGATATCAACTTCTCTAATTCCCCTGCGTAAGTTGCCTCATCTAATAGAGGAAATTTGCTCAATTGACTTACCTAATTTAGGCAAATTTATGGCTATAAAATTATTTTTAAAAGAACCTACAGGGCTTCCCTGGTGGCGCAGTGGTTGAGAGTCCACCTGCCGATGCAGGGGATACGGGTTCGTGCCCCAGTCCGGGAGGGTCCCACATGCCGCAGAGAGGCTGGGCCCGTGAGCCATGGCCGCTGAGCCTGCGCGTCCGGAGCCTGTGCTCCGCAGCGGGAGAGGCCACAGCAGTGAAAGGCCCGCGTACCGCAAAAAAAAAAAAAAAAAAAAAAAAAAGAACCTACAATTTCACCATAATAATTAGCAGACTTATTCCCATAGAAGTTGCATGAGAGGTTACACTATAACATAGTTAATTTAAAATGGAGATAATTGATGTACAGTATGTTAAAATCATGGTTATGTTTCTTGCTCTTTAAAAGTAAATAGCCAGGAGTCTTAAACAATTGCTTGGTGATCATAAGAAACCCGCAGACTCTAACAAGAGGATCATTTAATTCCATTGTGACTAACGAAATGGAGGACAATAAATAGCTAGCCAAACTTAAAATCAACCTAATTTTTTACTCATTCATCAAACTGACAATTAATATCTAAAGTCTGAAGTGTTCCAAAGGGTACTTACAAGATCACTGCCATCAGTAGCCATGTATGATGTCAAATTGATAGAGACAAAAACTAGAAGAAAAGAAGGATTTTCAGTTAAATGTGGGACTAAATTGTTCATAAAAGCGTATATCTCTTTGACAGGAAGAAGGGCATTTCTATTTTGATTGATGAATTTCACAATAAAAATGATTCATTACATGGCCTTTTAATCCAGAATAAGCCAGCTGTTAAAAACTGAGTTCATAAAATAAGCCAGAATTTCATCTGCACATTTGTCAGTATTTTTTTCAAGTCTGCAGCAAGATGTATCTATTTTTTATCTACTTAATATTGTATAATACATAAATGTATATCTTTGAAGTGAAAATATTTTCATCTTCATGATGAACAACATAATGTAAGATGCAGAAATATTTGATCCATTACTATTATTCTGATTGTATTAATTTAACAATTTCAAAAATGTAACTAATCCCTCTCCCTCAGAAGTCCCAACTTTAATATAAAGATGAGCCCCTTTTGATGTATTGCACTTTGTAGTGGATTGCCTGAAAAACAAGACACTCTGGTTTCAAGAAAAGGAGATGAAAACAAAAAGATAAAAAATCTCATATCTTCAGACTTTGACAAGCGAGAAACTTGGTAAACATCCACAAGCCACTGAAACTCTCCCCAAAGCAAAGAGCCTTTCACTTCTTCCCAGTGACACCATAAATGCCGATCCATACCCCATGTGACTTTATTTCTTATACCAATGGTTCCCAAGTTCTGAAAAATGTATGCCACTTTTTTATGTCAAAAATGCCATATTTATATTACATAAATATGAATAAAACATTTATTTGTAGAATGCCAAAGAGAAAAACCACAATAAAAAAGACCGACCAATTTAATTACTTAATTTTTAAATTACTTGTTTAAAAAATACACTAAAATATAAATAGAAAATCAAATCACAAGCTGATGAAAATACCTGCAATATACATTTAATACATGAGAATCATAACATAAAGAGTCCTTACTCACCAATAAGAAAATAATAAGCAGACTGGGAGATGAAGATGGTGAAACAGAAGGCCGTGGAGCTCACCTCCTCCCACAGATACATCAAAACTACATGACATGTGGAGCATTTCTCACAGAACACCCACTGAGTGCCGGCTGAAGGTCTCATACAGCCACAGCTGCAAGAAAGACCACCGCGTAACTGGGTAGGATGAAAGGGGGAGAAAAGGAAGCAGGACAGGACCTGTACCCCTGGGGGGAGCTGTGAAAAGTTCCCTCACCCTGGGAACCCCCTTCACCAGCTGGGAGATCAGCCAGGACAGATAGGAAGCTTCAGGAACTCAGAGGTGAGTGCAGCAACCAGCCTGTAGAAGGCAGGACAGAGAGAGACCTGCACAGAAGGTCGTGGCCACCTCACTGCATGTCCCAGCCTGAAGTGCATACCTGCTGGACTGCTCACCGGTGGCAGCTGGGTTCTGATACTTGGGCTTCAGCAGACAAACCCAGGGAGAAGATTCCGTTTGGCCATGCAGAGACAGCCCCAAGGGCCTCAAGAGTGGTCCAGGCCACAGCTGACAGTGTGTGAGGGCACATAGGAGCCCTACTGTCACTGCTAGTGCAAAGGGAGAGGCACGGCCCTGTCATAGCAGCCTCATTCTCAGCCTGCTCACAGAGGGTGCAGCCCCAACTCTATAAGCTCTGGGTACACACAAACACCTGCAGGTTGCCCACACACAGAAGTGGGGCAGAAATCTGAACTGATACCTGGTGGGCGCGTGACTTCCACAGATTTATGCCGCTGGCAGATTTGTGAGCACAGCGCCTGAGGGACTTGCAACCTGATTGCTAGCTTTTCTTCTGCTGAGATGGGGCAGAGGGCAGTTTCAACAGTATACTTTGTGAGCATGCACAAGGGTGACAGGCAACATCACAGAGCACACGGCTCAGTGGACGGCTCCTGCAGAGGAATACCCAGTGGCTCCTCTCCCAGTGAGAGTGCACCAGTCCCACCTACCTCACACCACAGCTTAGAACCAGATCTGAGGGCTTCTATTCCAATAACTGGGGAACAGGCCCGGCCCCCGACAGAGCTATGACAACCATGGAGCAAAGAGGAGACCCCTCCAACATTCAGTGCAGGCTTTGGCCACCACAACGTCAATCACACCTCTATCAAGGGGATAATGGCCAGCACACACTGAGGAAAGATGTGGCAGGCATCCATACCGAAAACAGCCCTAGCAAAAATAATATTAGACTCATACAGGATGCTAAAAATATTAGACTCAAATAAAAACAGCCCTTCAAGACCACAATAGATAACTGCTTCTCCTAAATTAATAGAGTCAGAGAAATATAAGTAAAATGAAGGAGAAACCATTCCCAATTAAAAGAAGAGAAATCCCCTGAAAGAACAATGAGACAGACCTCTCCAGTTTACTAGACCCCAAGTTCAAAAAGGAAGTAATAAAAATCCTGAAGAAATTAAGAAAGACTATGGATGGAAGTGTGGATCACTGTAATGAGGAAATAGAAACTATAAAGAGGACAATTAAAATTAGACAACTCAATTGCCAAGATGAAAACTGAGCCAAATGCAATAAATAGCAAACTAAATAATGCAGAAGAGAGAAGAAGTGATCTGGAGGATAGAATAATGGAAATCACTCAATCAGAATAGCAGACAGAAAGAAAATGAAAAAAATGAAAGCAACATGAGACCTATGGGATAATATAAAGCATGCCACAGGAAAATCAGCTTGGTGCTTTGTGACCACCTAGAGGGGTGGGATAGGGAGGGTGGGAGGGAGACGCAAGAGGGAGGAGATGTGGGAACATATGTATATGTATAGCTGATTCACTTTGTTATAAAGCAGAAACTAACACACCAATGTAAAGCAATTATACTCCAATAAAGATGTTTAAAAAAAAAAAAAGCATGCCAATCTACACATAACAGGGATCCCAGAGGAGAAAAAAGAGAAAAGGGGACCAAAAAAGTATTTGAAGAAATTATGGCTGAAAACTTCCAAAACCTAAAGAAGGAAACATATCCAGGTACAGGAAACACAGAAATGAAATGAACTGTCAGGAAAAAAAAAAAAAAAAAAAGTCTTTTAAAATCATGTCAAAAATAAATAAAATACCTAGGAATAAACTTGACCAAGGAGGTGAAAGACTTGTACACTGAGAACTATAAAACACTGATAAAGGAAATTGAAGATGATTCGAAAAAATGGAAAGATACCCCATGCTCTTGGATTGGAAGAATTAATATTGTTAAAATGACCACAGTACCCAAAGCAATCTACAGATTTAATGCAATGCACCCTATCAAATTACCCATGGCATTTTTCACAGAACTAGAACAAATAATCCTAAAATTTATATGGAACCACAAAAGACCCAGAATTGCTAAAGCAATCCTGAGGAAAAAGAAGAAAGCTAGAGGCATGACACTCCCAGACTTCAGACAATACTACAAAACTACAGTAATCAAAATAGCATGGTATTAGCACAAAACAGACATATGGATCAATGAAACAGAATAGAGAGCCCAGAAATAAACCCACACACCTATGGTCAGTTAATCTTTGACAAAGGAAGCAAGAATATACAATGGAGAAAAGACAGTCTCTTCATCAAGTGTTGTTGGGAAAGCTGGACAGCTGCATGTAAATCAATGAAGTTAGAACACTCCCTCACAACATACAAAAATAAACGCAAAATGACTTAAAGACCTAAATATAAGACAGGACACCTTAAAACTCCTAGAAGAGAACATAGGCAGAACATTCTCCATTATAAATTGAGCTTGGTATTAACAGATACACACTACTATATATAAAACAGATAAACAACAAGGTCCTACTGTATAGCATAGGGAACTCTATTCAATACCTTATAATACCTACAATGGAAAAGAATCTGAAAAACTATATATACATGTATATGTATAACTGTATCACTTGTCTGTGCACCAGAAACTAACAGAACATTGTAAATCAAATATACTTCAAGAAAAAAAACTAAAAATTAAAAAAATAAAATAGAGAACTAATAAAATAACAAGTGAAGGAAAATTCAAAACATAAAAATAAAAATGACTAGTGTTTAATCTCATTAGTAATAAAATATGTGCAAAGTAAAACAACAGCCTAATTCCATTTTCATTCTTCAAGATTGGCATACACAAAAGAATTGTCAGAAGCCAAGTTTGCTGGAGGTGTGTTGAAAAGAATAATTTGTTGTTGGGATGTCAAATTATTACAGCCTTGCTGGAGGGCAAGATGATGTTGATGACAGTGGTGACAATCTCAATGGCTGCTGACATTTGCTGAATCTTTACTATGTGCCATCAACCATGCTAAGTACTACCATACCAAACATGTGAAGAGTTTTCAATATATTCTTAATGAAAAAGTAGGGGAAAATATGTGCCATTTAACTTCATTCAATTTTTATTATAAAAATGTGGGTTTATATACATACAACTCAAACATCAATGCATTGGGGAAACAAGTCTGAAGAAATCTACAGCAAAATGTGTATAGTAATTATGAGTTGTAATAATAAGTTATTTTTTATTCCCATACCTATTTATTTTCCTACAATAAGTATTTATTTATAAAATGAAGATGTTCAGGTAAAATACTATGAATATTTTTTGATTCTGTATACTAACATATTTTTAGTATCAGTCAACTGAGCAAATACATAATAAGTAAAAGCTAGTTTTAATTCAGCAGCGCTTTTAGGTAAAGAAGCTTGCAGAACTTGTAGAAGTTAAAAGCGAAGCTTTGAATTGGTCTGGACTGAACTTAAATCCCAGCTTAAATACAGCTTACTCTGTAATCTTGGGCACATAACTGATATTTTGAGGCCTCAGGACTCCCATCTGTGAAATGTGGATAAGAATTGTTTTTTCTTCTTAGGATCAGATAAGAATTAAATGAGAAAATATCTTTATAAGGCTCACATGGGGCTTAACATAGAATAAATGCTCAATAAATTATTTTATTGTCATAAAACATACTCATTCCCTACGCAAGCATTTATTAAAGGTCAATTATATATACTCTTTAAATAAGTTGTAAGGGATCACAGTGTAACCTTTCCTGACTCTACCCAGATGGCTAATTGGCTCCTCCCCTATAATAACATAAATTGATTGAATTTATTAAGCAGTTACTATGTGCCTGGCCAATTGAGGATTTCATATATCATGCTATACTATTGTTAGAACCACTTTATGAATAACACACTATTATTAGTCCCATGTCTTAGATAAGGCAATTTAGAGGAGGAAGTTAGTAAACAGGTATTTCCAAATTCAAACCCAGACTCCAGAGCCTGCTCTCTTAACCACCACAATACTATCCTGGCTCCCTCAAAGTCTCCCACTAACTCCTAATGGCCTTGGTATTGTACCATGATGCTCTGGACTGGTCTCCCTGGTTTGACAATGAGAATGCCAAAGGCAGAGGCCAAGACCCAGTCTTCTTTATGCCCCACGTTCTAGCCCAATGAGGCACACAGTTTAGACTGTACCCTCAGGCAACTTTATTATTTCAGTGGAAACCTAAACCCCTTCACTCAGCCAGCTTTCTAATAGTAAAACAAGCACAGAATTGACAGGAGATGATGGAAGACAAAGGGAAAAATTCACCTCTAAATCTTTTCCTAAGCGTTGGGATAGGTAGACAATACACCTCTTCAGTCACTGATATTAAGCCTTCCTTGGAACTTGAGGAATATTTCCCTTGTACATATTGTACCTCTTTACCACTTGACGATCTCTTAAATGCATCCATTCTGTCTATACCCATTGCTACCACCCTAGCAATTGGACCACTTTTGGACCACTGCAGGAACATCCTAGCTGATGTCCTGGCTTTCCTTCTTGCCCAGAGTCATGTTTTTTCAATGCACGTCTAACTATTTATCTCTTTCCTTACACTTCTACAATAGCTGTTGAGTCTTGAGATAAAGACCAAAATTATGAAAGGAAGGCTTTGTACTACCAGGCCTCTGCTTCCTTCTCCAACCCTAACTTGGATCATTTCCGTGTCTCTTTCTTTCCATCTCCCTGACTCACTAGATATTTTTTCAATTCCTTAAACACGTTTCTACAAATCTCAAAACCTTTGTGGATGCTCTTCAACAGTCACCAGTCAAGATGACTTATACCATCTAATCTTTCAACACTCAGACCAAATATCATTTAGTCAAGAAAGCTTTCCATGATCCTTATTAGAGATCAATCTCCTTTTGTTTGCTCTCATAGTACCTTATCCTTTACTTACAGAAGGTCTCATAGTTGTACAGAATTATTAATTTTGCATATAGTTATTTAACATCTGGCTCCCACTATAGTATAACTTGTCTAAGGGCAGGCACTCTGTCTTACCTTTTCTATCTGTTTACTGCTGTATCCATAGTCATTGTATACCAGGTGATTAAATAGACATTTGTTGAGCAAATGAATTAAAAATACAAAAAATGAAAGTACTGGGAAGAGATATGGGAACATATGTATATGTATACCTGATTCACTTTGTTGTAAAGCAGAAACTAACACACCATTGTAAAACAGTTATACTGCAATAAAGATGTTTAAAAAAATGAAAGTACTAAACTATAGATGAGTTTCCATAAAGAAAACCTATGAATTACAAATGTTTTCATTTAGTGAAATAGTACTGTCATAAATATCCCATGAGAAATCTTCCTAATCTGCAGAATATGGAAATGAAACTGGGTTGACTGATGTCAAACCTCCCAAATCAAAGAACAAGTGGGTAGAAATAATATGCAATCACTGGTGCAAGGAAGCATAGGTGAGGGGACCTAGGAATGAATGTACCTTTGTGGAGGTTATGGGAGTGTTTACTTAATGATTTTGGAGTTTCGGTACTTTGTTTCCTGAGGTAGTTGACATATATGAAATCTAAAATTTCACCAAAACAATTCAATGATAAATAATATGTAGCTCCAAGATTTGATAAAAATATTTATAAAGCACACCGTAAAAGTAACTCATGAAAAATAATAATAATGCTGGCAAAAGTGCTTCAGAAGTAATAATTTTTCCATTTTCCCAACCTTTCTGAGAATGTCAGTTTGAGCAAGGTGCCCATGAGTGAAAGAGTTAAAGGAAGAAGTAGTAGTTATTTGGTATGTCTTGATAAAGAATTTTTGTATAGTTCCCAGGAATTAAAAACATATAAGAGGGGCTTCCCTGATGGCGCAGTGGTTGAGAATCCGCCTGCTGATGCAGGGGACACGTGTTCGTGCCCCAGTCCGGGAAGATCCCACATGCTGCGGAGCGGCTGGGCCCGTGAGCCATGGCTGCCGAGCCTGCGCGTCCGGAGCCTGTGCTCCACAACAGGAGAGGCCACAAAAGTGAGAGACCCGCGTACCACAAAAAAAAAAAAAAAAAAAAAAAAAAACATATAAGAGCCTAACAACAGGGTAACAAATAACATTTGTAAATCAAGTTTCCAGTTCTTTGCTTTCAACAAAATTGAAGAAAAATCTACTTTAAGTCTCTTAATCATTAAAAGTAGTTGTTGTGATAAATCACCACAATATTTGGCATATCCTTGGAAGGAGTTCAAAAAGTGCTCCATTCCCATCTATTTATTTATGTGAAAAATAGTTTTAAGTGCTCAACATACATAAAAAACAATAATAGGATTAAAATTGGTTCTGAACTCTCATTCTAGAAGTAAATAATATTCATGGATATGTTACATAATTAGAAGTCATTAAGCAATGCATTTTCAATAAAAAATATTTACCTCTTGTAGTTATCATTATCTGTCAAAATGTGTAACATATTCATATTGTTTGTTATGTACCAATAATAATTATAATAATAACTCATTCCAAATGAAATCATTTATGGCTTAAAGAATTATGTCACCTCAAAATTTTTAAATTAATTTAATTTTAAATATATATATAGTTGAAATGTATTACAGAATTATCAATAAATTATTAATAATTTTATTAATTATTCTTAATAATTATCAGTAAATTTTCAAGCATAAAAATATTATATAATTGAACAAAAATCTATGGAGTACTGGAATGAAAATATGAGCTCCAGGAGAAAAAAATTAAAAAGAGCTATGTAAAATCTAAAACTTCAAAGATTACTTTAAAAAAATAACAAGAGGGCTTCCCTGGTGGCGCAGTGGTTGAGGGTCCGTCTGCCTATGCAGGGGACACGGGTTCATGCCCCGGTCCAGGAGGATCCCACATGCCGTGGAGCAGCTGGGCCTGTAAGCCACGGCCGCTGAGCCTGTGCATCTGGAGCCCGTGCTCTGCAACAGGAGAGGCCACAACAGTGAGAGGCCCGGTTACCACAAAAAAAAAAAAAGAAAGACATGTCAGTTTCAGTTTATATTGTATAAGTCATATTTAAAGAGAAATATTACCTTTTTTGCTATCAAGATTTATAATATGCCAGAAATTACATCTTTCACAAGTATTTAAACATACAATAAAAACTCTGAGTGACAATTTAAATTGTGAGGGAGCACATAGGGTTTCCATATTATTTTATACACAACCAAAAAAAAAAAAAAAAGCTTTAAAACTACTGCACACATATGGATTATGGTCAAACAGATTTCACTCTGCCACTTGCTAAATGTGGCAACTTAGGGAAATCACTCAATTTCTATAAATGGTAAGAGTGTCATCTCTTAAACAGAAATGATAATAACAAGCTGATAGGGTTTTTGTGAGAATTAAGTGAAATCTCATATGGGAAACACGTGGATGCTCAAAAAGAGGTAGCAATTACCTAGAATGGGAGTAATTACCTAGAAACAGCTTTGTTATAGAAAACTATTCTTCCTAATGGACTCAGCACACAACTGAAGGGTCTGAGCCAGGGTGACAGCAGTTTTCATCAAATAAAATAGCCTTCACACTTGGAGGTGGATTAAATTCCCTAACCTACTCTCCTCTAGACATTTTTGGTACTGTATTTCAGGGTTTAAGGGAAAAGTTTTCTCAGTCATATTTGAGACAGTTACCTTCTTTAAAGAACAATTCCTTAACACACCACAACATGAGACTTAGCAAAAACACTGAGGTTATTAATATTTTTTCAGTTAGTGCAATGACATAAAATGTATTTCTGATAAGCTCTGTAACTGAAAAGTGGAAACACATTTCATTACCAAATGCATAATAAAGCTAATTTCAAAGAAGAGATTTTTCCTTAATATATACTGGTTATTATGGACTGAATGTTTGTGTCCCTGAAAAATTCGTATGTTGAAATCTAATTCCCAGTGTGGTACTATTTGGAGGTGGGGCCTTGGGGAAGTAAATAGGTCATGATGGCAGGGGCCCTCATAAATGAGATTAGTGACCTTTTAAGAAGGGGTCAGAGAGCCAGCTCACTCTTTCCACCATGTGAAGATACAAGAAGAAGAGTTAGCACTCTGCAACCCAGAAGAGGGCTCGTACCAGAACCTGACCCTGCTGGCACCATGGTGCCAGTTCCAGCCTCCAGAACTGTGAGAAATGAATTTCTGTTGTTGATAAGCCACCTAGTTTACAGTATTTTGTTATAGAAGTCCAAGCTGACTAAGACACTCGTGAAGAATCAGTCCCTCTCATTTTACACAAACAAAAGTTCATTCTAGCAATTTATTTTAGAAACTGTTTGGTAAATCAGTTAAGTCAGAAATATGGATTCTGGTCCTGTATCATTTTAAAACCAGAAAATAAACTAAGAATATCAATATGCAACAAAGACACTATTGATAAAGCAGACAGTAGATAGTATAACTGGTATTTTTTTAAAAAACATTTTTAAAAACCTCACTAAAGGCAGTTATAGGTTCAATTGATCCAAAAGTAACTATCATGATTATTCCTCAGTGAACATTATAATCTTTGGGATGATGCAGCAAAACAAGTACTATGCCTACTGTTTTAAAGATTTTTTTAAAAGAATACAATTTATTGTGATTTTGAGATAATTTTCCAATTGAAAGAAACTATGGGCTAGGTTTATTCTCTTTTTCATAGAGGCTTAAGTGAAAACAACAAAGCTGAACAAAAATTTTAAAAACCAACAGATTAATTCACATGCTTATCCTTTAACATTACAGTGTTAGCATTTGACAAGACATTCTCAGAACAGTGAATGGATTTATGGACAATCCATGAGGCAAACAATGTGCATTATCCTTAATCCAAAAACTAGAGCTCTTTGGAGCCAGAAGATGCTGGTCATTCTAGAGGCAGAAGTCTCAATCATCAAAAAGCATGGAAAACATGTAACAACAAAGTGTACGCTTAACTAACAATGAGTACTGTCTGTAAGCATCTTCTGTTAAGTGATTGTCCATCGTAGTGATGCCACGAGAAGCAGGAGAGAAAATTCATCTTTGCTCTGATATAAAAGCCAAGGACATGAAACAATCCATTAGCTTTGCTACTTAGCAGGAAATCTCTTGTTAAGGCAGAGAAGGAGAGAAGGGAGCAACATACAAGATGACCTTCCTGTGAGTACACCTGCAGGGATGTATGGGGTGGGCTGGCCTGGCGTTGTTACGTTGTCCAGGAAATTTACGAAATGGAAATATTTATCCAAATTATTTCAAACTTTTTACTTTTTAATATTAGCTCTATTGTCATTCTGTTCCAATCCACCTCCTACATGCTTTAAAGGTCTCATTCTTCCTCTTTCATTTATTTTCTCTTTTTTATCTTTAACTTTTCCACCCATTTCACTGCATATCTTTTCTGCAGTCTCTCCACTTTCAGGATAATCTGACAGATGGTTTTAAGAGCCGCGACTTTTTTAAAACAGAAACTATGATAAAATTATTTTATTTTCAACACCACTGAAATGCCGTGATCCATCATCTGAGGAGATTGGCAGGCTTCTTCCTTACTCTCCTGCATTCCCACGTAAGCTGTCAGCCCTGACAGTCAAGGTTTAGACATAAAAATCCACAAATATAAGGGGGGGAAAAAACCCTTCTTTCGGCCAACAATCTCTATTCCCAAAGGATCATTTTACCAAAGTAACAAGCAGGTGGAAAACTGTAAGTGATCACCAACAATCTGCCTCTTCTACGTCCTGGAAGAACCTGCACCCAACCCAAACCGCTGCTGGACCTGCCCCTTAGGGAGGCACGAAGCTCCCTCGCATCTCTTGCGGCAGGCGCATATGCCCGTGTGCGGCCTCCAGAACCCGAAAGAGTCACAGATTATGGTCTGTGTCCCAGCATGCCCTTAGGGTTCTGGCAAGGGGGCAGGGCCCTGCCGATCCACCTCCGGGCAGTAGCCAGGCGGTGCCCATGTGCGCCCTGTGGCCATTGCTCCCAACCGAGGCGCTTTCGCTTCACCAGCTAGTGAGGTCGACCAGATGCCCAGAGACCACCAGCACTCATCTCTGTTTCCGCGATTGTCTTAAATTCCACAGCACCAGCCCAGTGAGTGATTGATCCCACCAGCCCTCCAGAATCGGGCTAGTACACTGACTTTTGGCTCTTCAAATTATTTATAAAGGTAGGGGCCCTGCAAAATATGTTTTCACACCTCCCAACACACACACACACACACACACACACACACACACACACACACACACGCATGCCATAGTAGCAGCTTCGTGCACCAATGCAGATAAAACCTGCAAGGCACCTGCCTCCTAGACCAGTGACAGATCCAAGGCACTTCTAGGAGCCAGTCATTCTAAGATCCAAACTAGCTGTGTGCTTAGGTTGGATTTAAAAGATTTGTGATGGAAACCCAAGGAAGCTCTTCACCGATTTGTACTAGCCCAAGGATGCTCCACAAGTAAGCACAGGGCCACCAGGCCTATGATGAGACCACAGGTAGCACTGGTAGCCCCAAGGCAAAGCATCAGTTATTAGGGCAACAACAGTCTGTCCCATAAGCACACCCTGGTTGTCTACAGTGGCAGCCCCTGAGTAACAACACCTGATTCATAAATTCACTTCACTCCAGCCTGTGTGGGGTGAGAGCAGATACAATGCACTAAGATGGGCCGGACAAGAATGGCAAATGATCACCCTTACCTTCTGTCCCTTTGCAGCCCTAAATTTCTCCACATGAGATATATTCATATTTTTGCTTTCTGGAAGAGAGACTATGTTTCTGCCTGTGAATTCCAGGGGGTGTTTACACTTCTCTGAGGCAGCCCATCACTTTAACTCAGCTTTGCCGAACAACCTTCCATTGAACCCTCTTTTCACCAAAAGGAATAGGTGTACCCCGTGCAGCAGTGGCCTCTGCTACAGGACCATTGCAGGCTAGAAGGAAGCCAGAAAAAGAAGAACTATTACAAAGCTGCCTGTTGTTTGCACCCATTGCTCTGCAGTTGGAGCAAAAATTCCCCTTTTGTCTGGCTCGCTCTTTCTTGGGAAATATCACTTTGATGGGCCTTATGATTTTGCAAAATTAGTGCCCAAGGCCCTGTCCGACAGGAGAAGTAGTCGTAAGGAACTAACCTGCTATGCATCATAATAGGAAAGGCTGCCTTTACCAAGAAGAGGGAGACTTCTCTTGGAAGCTCTTACAATGATACTCGGCAGAATTATAGCAAATTATTTACAGTCTTTGCAACAACTCTGTAATTTTTTTCTTTTTCTTTCTTTCTTTTTTTTTTGGGGGGGGGGGCACACCGTGAGGCATGTGGGATCTTAGTTCCCCAACCAGGGAGCGAACCCTCGCCCCCTGCATTGGAAGCGTGGAGTCTTAACCACTGGACTGCCAGGGAAGTCCCAACTCTGTAAAGTAATATTACCTATACTTTTACAAGTAAAGAAGCTGACATACAGAGCAGATAGACTAGCTACTTTACACATCTAGCAAGTCATAAAGTCAGAATTCAAGCCTTCAGACCCCAAGCTCAGGGTCCTTTGGACATTAACAGTGTTGCCTCTTATAATAATGTTGCCTTTTCAACTTGTCCTTAGCAGCATGCTTAATTTTTCTGCAAACAGTAAATCTCATCACATTCTTACAGAACGAATTGAGTCCCATAATTCTTGTAGACACTGCAGGCCAGGCATACAGTAGGCACCTAATAAATATCTGTTGATTTATATTGACCCTGCCTGTACTTTAGGACAAGTTAGAGAAGGTAAACAATTTACCAAATTTGAACAATTCAGAGACGCCTTATGTGACTCACCACAGTTGATATCTTGTACTCAAAGGGCTACATATGGGACCACAGATCAGCTGCCACTGGGTGATTTTGAAGGATCTGATCCACAAGGAATATAGTTTCTGGAAAGAGACATTGGAGAGCCAAATGCAGCTTGTTTTGGTGAGCACCCTTGCCAAGGCTTCATTTATAAATAATGCAGGGCTAATTTCCTGGTCGCAATCCTAAATGGGCAGGCTGCCCCTATCAGGTTGCGGACAACACTGATGGAAGTGCCTGAATTCTGTGTCTGCTGACAATTCCTGGTTAATGTCTCCCAAAATTTTTTAAAACAAGAATGAGAGCTCTAGACAAGATACATCTATTTATTAAAGAAGACCTGTTAAATTAAAGCCATTCTTAAATACCTCCAAATTGAGACATTTGTTGACACAATCCACGTAAACTATTGCCTGCAGAAATAGATTACCTTTCTCTGGAATCATAACATGTATGAAAAGAGACACCTAGTGGACAAACATGTAAGTACACTGCTTAGCTTGACACCAAAGGCTGAAAGATCATTCTGAAAGATCATTCTCACTCCTGCTTTTGATTTCAATAGAGCATTTTTTAAAACTACTAGAATCATAAAGCTGGAAATCTAAGCTTTACAAAAGACTATTCTGTGTTTATTTCTAAAGGAAATTTTTGCTCTTTACTGTTTTTTAATTCGATTATCATGCTGCATAAAGTCTTGAGAAGTAACACAAAAATTAGAGTAGAATGTAATTGGCCAGACACTTGAGTTCACCTTTCTCTGAACTCGTGTGTGCTTATTTTTTTTGTTTCCACCTCTTTATAGACTTTGAGTATAAGATTTTCCATTTCTCTTTGGGTTGTTTTATTCTTGCTTTTAATTCAGTAAAGCCAAAGACTTTTGTTCCAGCCAGTTTCCTGTGGTCCGCCCAGCTTCCTGTGACCTGCCTGCTCTCTTCATTTTGTGCTCTTTCTCACCCACACCTCACCTACACACTGTTTTATACCCATCTTCTCACATTCAGCTTACATCTGCACCTGCTACCCTTCCACTGTCCTAGATGACCTTAACCTCAAAAGTCTGTCATCACAAGGAAACAAAGAATTATTTATTTTTTCCTGACACCATTTTACTGAAATTTGGCTATGTCAAATGTTTAGAGGAGAAAGGTTTTTTTAATTAAATAGATAAGTTTAATTTCAGTGGGTATGAACTCACAGACTCCAACTCGTAGAATTTTAAATCTGAATGAGAAACACTTGTTCTCAGGGAAGCCAGATTACATTCACAAAGTCCAGTTACTCTGAGACTGCTGGGCCAGGAAAAGCCAAGCCATGTGGAGAGTCCCAGGAGAACAAAGTGCTAGGAGAAGGAGGAGCTAAGGAACACAGACGTGTGGATGAAAAAGTCATCTTGGAAGCGGAGCCTTCTGTCCCAACCACTCCAGCTAAAACCACATGAATCAAAGAAGAACTGCCAAGCCAAGCTCTTCTCAAATTCTGTCCTGGGCAAAACAAAGAGGTCCTCACTCTACCATTTTCAGGAAGTAAGGTGGTCCTCCTTTCTTCCATCATATATTTGATGGTGATATGTTGAAACCTTTTCTTGGATATTAGGAATAAACCAAAGATGCTGAACATTGTATCAGAAGAGCTCATTAAAAATTAGTAAGAATTACAATAATTAAAAAATAAGAAATTAAGATTGTCAATATTTTCAGATGATATGATTTTACATATGGAAAAGAATCTACATGTGAATTATTTAAACTAAAAAGTGGATATAGAAGGGTTGCTAGATACCTGCCCAATATGTAAAAATCAATAACTTTTCTACATGCCAGCAACAGATAGCATGAAAATAAAATTTATAAGATACAAATATAACAACATCATTAAATTCCAAATACATTAGAATGACTCTAACAAAAGACATGTAATACTTCTATGAAGAAATCTATAAAACATTATTGAAAGAAATTAAAGAAGATCTAAACAAATGGAAGGATATGTCATATTCATTAATTAGAGGACTCAAGATTGCAAAGATGGGGGGCTTCCCTGGTGGCACAGAGGTTAGGAATCTGCCTGTCAATGCAGGGGACACGGGTTCAAGCCCTGGTCCGGGTAGATCCCACAGGCCATGGAGCAACTAAGCCTGTGCGCCACAACTATCGAGCCTGAGCTCTAGAGCCCACAAACCACAACTACTGAGCCCACGTGCCACAACTACTGAAGCCCACACTCCTAGAGCCCATGTTCCACAACAAGAGAAGCCACCACAATGAGGAGCCTGCGCACCACAACAAAGAGTAGCCCCCGCTCGCCGCAACTAGAGAAAGCCCATGCACCATGCACAGCAACGAAGACCCAATGCAGCCAAAAAATAAAATAATAAGTAAGTTTTTTAAAAAAGATTGCAAAGATGACTATGGTTAGTGCTTTTTCTGTGCTGTTAATTTTATTTTCCTATGGCCAAAAGGATATTATCTTACCTTTTCTTCTAGAACTTCTGTTGTTTTGCCTTTCATTTTAGATCTATAATCTACTTGCAATTGATCTTTGCTTCTGGTTTCAAATAAGGGTTAATTTTTATTTTTAAAATTAATAACCAATTGTCTCAGTATCATTTATTGAAAATACTGTCATTTCCCCATTGGTTGTAATCATAAAGGAAAAACTTGATATGTGGGAACCCACTAAAATTAAGAATTTCCGTTTACCAAAAGACAACAGTAGGGATTGTAAAAGCAAGTAAATGAATGAGAAAAGATATGTGCAGTACATATAACCTATACAAGGCTATATACCAGAATGCATAAAGAATTTCTATAAATCAGTTAGAAACAGACAGAAAAACCCAAGAGAAAAATGAGAAAAGACTTAAGAGCCATTTCAAAAAGGAGGATATTAATTAGCCAATATATGTATGAAAAGGTGCTTACACCTCATTACCATTCAATGAAATGCAAGGTAAAACTGTTAAGAAACATCATTAAACACTGGCCAAAATCATGAAATTTTAGAAGACTGACAATAACAAGTACATTGTAGAGCCAAAGAAAATACTCAAACACTGCTGTAGAGAGCGTAAATTAGGACAACCATTTTGGAAAACTGTTTAGAAAAATCTGCTAAAGCTGACCACATGCATAGCCTATGACCCATAAATTTTACTCTTGAGTGTACATGCATCAGATATGCACACACATGTACACTGATAACATGTATAATAATGTTTCTGGCAGCTTTATTAATAATAGAGAAAATGTTAAAAAATAATCCAAATGTCCATAAATAGGAAAGTAGATAAATAAATTGTGGATTAGTCATACAATGGAATACTACTTAGCAATAAAAAAGGAAAACTCCTTACCTCACAGTCATATAATATTGAGAAAGAAACCAGACACCAAAGAATATACACTGTATAATTCTGTTTATATAAAATAATAAAACTGGCAAAATTAGACCTCAGTGTTTAGCAAAGTACAGCTGGGTCATTAAATTATACAGGAATTCAAGGCAGTAATTACCACAAATGGCAGGAGAGTGGTTACCTTTAAGGGAAGGCAGGGATTATTTATTAGAAGAGGCCAAGAGGGGATTCGGGGTATCCCAACAGTATCCTATTTCTTGACTCAAGTAGTAGTTACAAGAATTTTTGCTTTGTGATAAAGCATCAAGCTATTCAAATTAGTTTTGTGCACTCTTTTCTATGAATATTATACTTAACATAATATACGTTATATTTCAAAATAAAATTTATTTTAAAAAGTAAGATTTAGGGCTTCCCTGGTGGCGCGGTGGTTGAGAGTCCGCCTGCCGATGCAGGGGACACGGGTTCGTGCCCTGGTCCGGGAGGATCCCACATGCCGCGGAACGGCTGGGCCCGTGAGCCATGGCCGCTGAGCCTGTGCGTCCGGAGCCTGTGCTCCGCAATGGGAGAGGCCGCGGCGGTGAGAGGCCCGCGTACCACAAAAAAAAAAAAAAAAAAAAAAAAAAAAAAGTAAGATTTAGCAGTATGTTATCTAAAAGAAGAAAAACAGAAAACAAAAAGATATGAAATGTTAAAATTTAAAAGATGGAAACAAATATCCAGGCAAACATGAACAAAAAGAAAGCTGTGATGACAATTTTAATATCTGAAAATATAAAATTCATGGTAAATATACACATATATTTATAACAAAAAATACAATTAGAAAATATAACCTTCATAGACATATAAATATATTGCCTCAAGCAACCACAACTCATAGAACTGCAAAAAGAAATATATAACTTGACAATTATAGTTGAAGATTATAGCACACATCTCTCAGATATCAATAACTTAAGCAGACAATAAATAAACAGAAATGTAGATGACACAAATTAGTAAATTTAGATACACAGAACTCTATACTTGAGAAACAGAGAATAAACTCTCATTTTCAGCACACATGGTATATTGTCAAAAATTGACAAAAGCACTGTATTACAAAGGAAGTCTTGATAAATTTCACAGAACCAGTTTAACACAGATTATGTTCTCTGGCTGTAATGCATTAATTATAGAAATTAATAATGAAAACATAGCTTTAAATAGTCTACATGTCTGGAAACTAAATCTTGCACTACTAAAAATTTGTATAGATAATCAACAAGGATCTGTGTATAGCACAGGGAACTCCACTCAATATTTTTTAATAACCTATGTGGAAAAAGAATCTGAAAAAGAATGGATATATGTACATGTATAACTGAACCACTTTGCTGTACACCTGAAACTAACACAACATTGTAAATCAACTATACCCCAATATAAAATAAAAATTAAATTTTAAAAGTGAATTAAGGAAATCAAATGGGAAATATTTAAAATTTATCACCATTGAAAACACTACATATCAAAAAAGTTTTAGGAAACACAGCTAAAGCATTTTGCAAAGGAAAATTTATACATTTTGTGTGTGTGTGTGTGTGTGTGGTACGCGGGCCTCACTGTTGTGGCCTCTCCCGTTGCAGAGCACAGGCTCTGGACGCACAGGCTCAGCGGCCATGGCTCACGGGCCCAGCCGCTCCACGGCATGTGGGATCCTCCCAAATCGAGGCACGAACCCATGTCCCCTGCATCGGCAGGCGGATTCTCAACCACTGTGCCACCAGGGAAGCCCGAAAATTTATACTTTAAATGCATTTGTCAAAATAAGAAGGAATGAAAACAAATAAGTTAAGAGCTTAACACATGAAACTAGAAAAATAGCAAAATAACAAACCCAATGAAGAAATAGTAAAAATAAAGGCAGAAATCAATAAAATAGAAAAATATAGAGAAGATTAATAAAACACAAAGCTAATTTTTTGAACAAAAATTAATAAAGTAGGACTCCAGCAAGACTGTATCTAGGAAAAACTAGATACAAAATAAAAACTTCTGAGTTATAACTCTTAATCTGCCAATTATTCAGCCTGAAACTGTTAACATCAAAAACTTGCATTTGGTTGCAGGTAAATAGTTAAGAAAAAATCTAATATAGAGAGATTACCCAATTATCCATCTTGCAATCTGCTCTCCTGAAAGAAATAAAATATTCTTTGCCAAAGTAACATTTTTTCACACATTGATCAGTGGGAGTAAAAATCTAATTGAAAATGAAATAAATTATTCATAAAATCATAGAAAATTATTTTCACCATATTTTTTTCCAGGCAAAATTACTTAACATTTAAAAACTAATTATAACATATCGGACTACTGTATACATGCAAAATTCAGAATCAAACAAATTGGAAAATTACTGTCATGTTTCAGATGTGCTGCTTTCTTCCACCTATAAATCTTAGGCCCTTTTAATACAAACCCCCATTTCTCAAAGCTCACTAGAAGAATCTTTTATTGGTTATTTATTAATTTTTGTCTGATCAGCTCCTTTTACTTCAAGGAATTGCCTCTTCCCCTCCTTGAGGCACTGTCAAGCATATGGTCCCACATTCCCCAAAACAGGAGCAAGCATATGGCTTAGGTTTGCCAATCATTCATTCGTCAGATATATATTGGCTGACAGTTTTATAGCCTGAAGATACAATATTGAACACAATAGATAAAACCTCCTGCCCGCATGGGGCCTACATTTCATGGGGATAGACAAATACTTAATAAGATAAGTAAGTAAAATAAATGGTATATTAGACTGAGATGAATGGGGAAAAATAAAATAAGGGAGAGTATTATAGAGGGTTGTGATTTTTAAATGGGTAGATAGAAATGGACTCACTAAATAGCCGATATTAGGGTAAAGACCTGAAAGAGGTGAAGAAATAGCCTATGGCTATCCAAGGGTGAAGCAGCCCAGCTTTGGGGAACAGCCAACGCAGTGGCCCCAGAGTGGGACTGGGAACGCGTCTGGCATGTGTGAGGCATAACAAGGAGGCCAGCGTGGCTGAGGCTGAGGGAGCAACGGAAGGAGAGTGGCAGCAGATGAGGTCAGAGGGGTCATAGGAAGTCAGATCATGCAGATCTTGGTGGTCCTCTTTTTTTCTTAGTTAGGAATTAATATTATTTTTATTTTAAAGTCAAGGAGAGATTTGAATTGAGAATTATGTAAATTATTTAAGGTCATACAGCTAGTAGGTGAGAGAGCCAGGTCTGAACTAAGGTCATGTAGAGTAACAAAGAGCAACTGATTCTCCTTTATTGACATCACTGATAAAAATCTACCTCTTTTTCATTCTCACTGCTCCAAAGTGTAGTTCAGCCCATCATCACTTGGCCTAGACCACTTTAGTGGATCTCCCTTATCTTGGTTCATATGTCTCCATTTCATCTTTAATACCACTACCAGATAAATCTTTCTAAGATCTGATCATGTTACTTGTCAATTAAAAACGCTTCAAAGGCGTCTCATTAACTATATGACGTGCTACAAATGTGTCAATGTGGCCCTCCATAAGTTGCATCCTTCCTCTCTCTTGTATCCTCTCTTAGATCTTGGTGGTCTCTTAGGCAATGTTTGAAGACTCTAGCTTCCCTTGAATCTTTCCAGGCAAGCTTTGTAGGGTTTTGATCTGACAAACACATTAACAGCTCTGGCTCTAACAAAGAGACGGATGGGAGCAAGGATATAAATTGAGAAACCAGTTAAGAAGCTCCCACAGTCATCCCAAGAAGTGAGAATGTCTAGAGCCAGAGTAGAAGCAGTAGAGGTGGTAAGAAATAGATGAATCAAAGTACTTATCCTCTTTGACACAATGATCAATTCAGAAAGGAGTACATGAACCTACTCAGGCTAATCAGGAAATTCTGCCTAGAGAATTAAGAAAAAGACTTGTCCTTTTTTCTGGAATTTTAGTCATAAGTGCAATGCAAACCTGGAGTTAGCAGTGGCCATCTTGGTTACCTGGTGAAGAGAATAGAGAATGAAACCAAAATAGTGGGAATCAGAGCTCAGAGAGAGAGGGGAATAAATAAACTTCCTATGTCACAAAATGCTGAATCAGACATATTTTAAAAGATGTATACTTGAATATGTCTTGTGAAATTTCAGAATTTTGAAGGTATGCAGAGAGGATAAAAAGGTATTATCTAAAAAGAAACAAGAATAAGAATGAAATCAGATTTCTCAGATGCAACATGGAATGTCAAAGATGTTGGAGCAATGCCTGAAAGTTCTAAATGAAAATAAATTTTCTACATAAAATTCAATATCCAGTCAAACACACAATCAATCATGAGGTCAAAATATCTTCTCAGGGAGAGACCTGAAAGATGGCAGAGGAGTAAGACATAGAGATCATCTTCCTCCCCACAAATACATCAGAAATACATCTACATGTGGAACAACTCCTGAATGCTGGCAAATGACCTCAGACTTCCCAAAACGCAAGAAACTCCCAACGTACCTGGGTAGGGCAAAAGAAAAAAACAGAAACATAAGAATAGGGACCAGACCTGCACCTCGGTAGCTGTGAAGGAGGACAAGTTTCCACACACTAGAAAGCCCCTTCACTGGCGGAGACGGGGGATGGCAGGGGGCAAGCATTGGAGCCACGGAGGAGAACACAGCAATAGGAGTGCAGAGAACAAAGCGGAGAGATTCCTGCACAAAGGATTGGTGCCGACCAGCACTCACCAGCCTGAGAGGCTTGTCTGCTCACCCGCCAGGGTGGGTTGGGGTTAGGAGCTGAGGTTCCGGCTTCAGAAGTCAGATCCCAGGGAGAGGACTGGGTTTGGCTGTGTGAACACAGCCTGAAGGGGGCCAGTGCACCAAGCTAGCTGAGAGGGAGTATGGGAAAAAGTCTGGACCTGCCTAAGAGGCAAGAGACCATTGCTTCGGGGTGCGCAAGGTGAAGGGATACAGAGCACCACCTAAACGAGCTTCAGAGACGGGTGTGAGCTGCAGCTATCTGCGTGGACACCAGAGAAGGGCATGAGATGCTAAGGCTGTTGCTACAGCCACCAAGAAGCCTGTATGCAAGCACAGGTCACTATCCACACCTCCCCTCCCAGGAGCCTGTGCAGCCCACCACTGCCAGAGTCCTGTGATCCAGGGAAAACATCCCCAGGAGAACACAGAGTGCGCCGCAGGCTGGTGCAACATCACGCTGGCCTCTGCTGCCACAGGTTCACCCCGCATTCCGTGCTTCTCCCTCCCCCTGGCCTGAGTGAGCCAGAGCCCCCAAATCAGCTGCTCCTTTAACCCTGTCCTGTCGAGGAGGAACAGACACCCTCAGGCGACCTACATGCAGAGACAAGGCCAAATCCAAAGCCGAATCCCAGGAGCTGTGCAAACAAAGAAGAGAAAGAAACTTTCAGCAGAAACTCTGCAAGCCAGCAGGGAGTGGCAGGACATATTTAAAGTGATGAAAGGGAAAAACACACAACCAAGATTAATCTACCCAGCAAGATCTCATTCAGATTCGACAGAGAAATTAAAATCTTTACAGAAAGCAAAAGCTAAGAGAATTCAGCACCACCAAACCAGCTCTACAATAAATGCTAAAGGAACTTCTCTAGGCAGGAAACACAAGAGAAGGAAAAGACCTACAATAACAAACCCCAAACAATTAAGAAAATGGTAATAGGAACATACATATTGATAACTACCTTAAGTATAAATGGATTAAATGTTCCAACCAAAAGACATAGACTGGCTGAATGGATACAAAAACAACACCCATATATATGCTGTCTACAAGAGACCAACTTCAGACGTAGGGACACATACAGACTGAAAGTGAGGGATATTCCATGCAAATGGAAATCAAAAGAATGCTGGAGTAGCAATTCTCATATCAGACAAAATAGACTTTAAAATAAAGACTATTACAATAGACATAGAAGGACACTACATAATGATCAAGGAATCAATACAAGAAGAAGATATAACAATTGTAAATATTTATGCACCCAACATAGGAGTACCTCAATACATAAGGCAAATGCTAACAGCCATAAAACGGGAAATTGACAGTAACACAATCATAGTAGGGGACGTTAACATCCCAATTTCACCAATGGACAGATCATCCAAAATGAAAATAAATAAGGAAGGTTTAAATGATACATTAAACAGGATGGACTTAATTGATATTTATAGGACATCCATCAAAAAAACAACAGAATACACTTTCCTCTCAAGTGCTTGTGGAACATTCTCCAGGACAGATCATATCTTGGGTCACAAATCAAGCCTTGGTAAATTTAAGAAAATTAAAATCATATCAAGTATCTTGTCTGACCACAACGCTATGAGACTAGACATCAATTACAGGAAAAAAATCTGTAAAAAATACAAGCACATGGAGGCTAAACAGTACACTACTAAATAGCCAAGAGATCACTGAAGAAATCAAAGAAATCAGAAAATACTTAGAAAAAAATGACAATGAAAACACGACGACCCAAAACTTATGGGATGCAGCAAAAGCAGTTCTAAGAGGGATGTTTATAAAAGCCTACCTCAAGAAACAAGAAATACCTCAAATAAACAACCTAACCTTACACCTAAAGCAATTAAAGAAAGGAGAACAAAGAAACCCCAAAGTTAGCAGAAGGAAAGAAATCATAAAGATCAGATCAGAAATAAATGAAAAAGAAATGAAGGAAATGATAGCAAAGATCAATAAAACTAAAAGCATGTTATTTGAGAAGATAAACAAAATTGATAAACCATTAGCCAGACTCATCAAGAAAAAACCAGAGAAGACTCAAATCAATAGAATTAGAAATGGAAATGGAGAAGTAATAAGTGACACTGCAGAAATACAAAGGATCACAAGAGCTTACTACAATCAACTATGTGCCAATAAAATGGACAACCTGGAAGAAATGGACAAATTCTTAGAAAAGCACAACCTGCCGAGACTGAACTAGGAAGAAATAGAAAATATAAACAGACCAATCACAAGCACTGAAATTGAACTGTGATTTAAAATCTTCCAACAATAAAAAGCCCAAGACCAGATGGCTTCACAGGCAAATTCTATCAAACATTTAAAGAAGAGCTAACACTTATCCTTCCCAAACTCTTCCAAAATATAGCAGAGGAGGGACACGCCCAAACTCATTCTACGAGGCCACCATCACCCTGATACCAAAACCAGACAAAGATGTCACCAAAAAAGAAAACTACAGGCTAATATCACTGATGAACATAGATGCAAAAATCCTCAACAAAATACTAGCAAACAGAATCCAAAAACCCATTAAAAGGGTCATACACAGTGATCAAGGGGGTTTATCCCAGGAATGCAAGAATTCTTCAATATACGCAAATCAGTCAATGTGATAAACCACATTAACAAATTGAAGGAGAAAAACCATATGATCATCTCAATAGATGCAGAAAAAGCTTTCAACAAAATTCAACACCGATTTATGATAAAAAACCTCCAGAAAGTAGGCATAGAGGGAACTTTTCTCAACATAATAAAGGCCATATATGACAAACCGACGGCCAACATTGTCCTCAATGGTGAAAAACTGAAAACATTTTCACTAAGAGCAGGAAAAGACAAGGTTGCCCACTCTCACCACTATTACTCAACATTGTTTTGGAAGTTTTAGCCACAGCAATCAGAGAAGAAAAAGAAATAAGAGGAATCCAAATTGGAAAAGAAGTAAAGCTGTCACTGTTTGCAGATGACATGATACTCTACATAGAGAATCCTCAAGATGCTACCAGAAAACTACTAGAGGTAATCAATGAATTTGGTAAAGTAGCAGGATACAAAATTAATGCATAGAAATCTCTTGCATTCCTATACACTAATGATGAAAAATCTGAAAGAGAAATTAATGAAACACTCCCATTTAACATTGCAGCAAAAAGAATAAAATACCTAGGAATAAACCTACCTATGGAGACAAAAGACAAAAGTTTTCAGTATGCAGAAAACTATAAGACACTGATGGAAGAAATTAAAGATGATACAAACAGATGGAGAGATACACCACATTCTTGGATTGGAAGAATCAACACTGTCAAAACGACTATACTACCCAAAAAAATCTATAGATTCAATGCAATCCCTATCAAACTACCAAAGGCATTTTTCACAGAACTACAACAAAAGATTGCTCAATTTGTATGGAAACACAAAAGACCCCGAATAGCCAAAGCAATCTTGAGAAAGAAAAATGGAGCTGGAGGAATCAGGCTCGTGTACTTCAGACTATACTACAAAGCTACAGTAATCAAGACAGTATGGTACGGGCACAAAACCAGAAATGTAGATCAATGGAACAGGATAGAAAGCCCAGAGACAAACCCACACACATATGGTCACCTTATTTTTGGTAAAGGAGGCAAGAATATACAATGGAGAAAAGACAGCCTCTTCAATAAGTGGTGCTGTGAAAACTGGACAGCTACATGTAAAAGAGTGAAATTAGAACACTCCCTAATACCATACACAAAAATAAACTCAAAATGGATTAAAGACCTAAATGTAAGGCCAGACACTATAAAACTCTTAGAGGAAAACATAGGCAGAACACTCTATGACATAAATCACAGCAAGATCCTTTTTGACCCACCTCCTAGAGTAATGGAAATAAAAACAAAAATGGGACCTACTGAAACTTAAAAGCTTTTGCACAGCAAGGGAAACCATAAAAGATGAAAAGACAACCCTCAGAATGGGAGAAAATATTTGCAAATGAGGCAACTGACAAAGGATTAATCTCCAAAGTTTACAAGGAGCTCATGCAGCTCAATATCAAAAACAAACAAACAAAAAAAACCCAATCAAAAAATGGGCAGAAGACCTAAACAGACATTTCTCCAAAGAAGATATACAGATTGCCAACAAACACATGAAAGGATGCTCAACATCACTAATCATTAGAGAAATGCAAATCAAAACTACAGTGAGGTATCACCGCACACCAGTCAGAATGGCCTTCATCAAAACTTCTACAAACAATAAATACTATAGAGGGTGTGGAGAAAAGGGAACCCTCTTGTATTGTTTGTGGAGATGTAAATTGATACAGCCACTATGGAGAACAGTATGGAGGTTTCTTAAAAAACTAAAAATAGAACTACCATACGGCGCAGCAAGCCCACTACTGGGTATATACCTTGAGAAAACCATAATTCGAAAAGAGTCATGTACCACAATGTTCATTACAGCTCTATTTACAATAGCCAGGACATGGAAGCAACCTAAGTGTCCATTGACAGATAAATGGATAAAGAAGATGTGGCACATATATACAGTGGAATATTATTCGGCCATAAAAAGAAACGAAATTGAGTTTTTGTAGTGAGGTGGATGGACCTAGAGTCCATTATAAAGAGCAAAGTAAGTCAGAAAGAGAAAAACAAATACCGTATGCTAACACATATACATGGAATCTAAAAAAAGGTTCTGAGGAACCTAGGGGCAGGACAGGAATAAAGACTCAGAAGTAGAGAATGGACTTGAGGACACGGGGAGGGGGAAGGGTAAGCTGGGATGAAGTGAGAGAGTGGCATGGACATACACACACTACCAAATGTAAAATAGATAGCTAGTGGGAAGCAGCCACATAGCACAGAGAGATCAGCTCAGTGCTTTGTGAACACCTAGAGGGGTGGGATAGGGAGGGTGGGAGGGAGACGCAAGAGGGAGGAGGTATGGGGATATATGTATATGTATAGCTGATTCACTTAGTTATAAAGCAGAAACTAACACACGATTGTAAAGCAATTATAGTCTTATAAAGATATTTTTTTTTAAATGATGGTGACTAATGGGTCATGAGTAACAATGTTTCAAAGGCAGTTGCTAGGTAATTGGAAGTGGTAGAAAGTACATACTGGGGAAAAAAGTGATTATTACTACTATTGTTTCTTCGCTTCATAGAAAAATAATAGCTCTTGAATTAATATACTAATATTTTCTGAAAAATTACTACTATTTCATTATATCCATGGAGTCACAAAAGAAGGTATTCTTGATAGATAGCTGTGGAAAGAATGCTTCTCTTGTATTCTCTGGCAAGTTTTAAGCAGAGTTAAACTAAACAAGAGATGGGTGTCCCAGTGAGGAACTAAGACATTCTTTTTGAATTATTTTATAAACAGGAAATTAAAGGAATAATGAGAAAAATTAGATATATATTTGTAGAACTCCAGTCTTACCTAGATCATTAGGGATGAACTTTAAAGATGAGACCATCTTAAGATTATTTTACTTTTATATTGATATAATAATTACTAAATATGAATATTTCATTATAGTCCTTAGTAAATTTATATTAGTAAACGCCTCATTTCTAGAACTTTCAATTTACATATGGGCATCTAAACCCATAGTTGCTTATAAAACAGATTCTTGACATAATTATAGTTCTATGGTACTTTGACAGTTTGGTATGTCCCTGACCACTAAGGGGCTCAAACAAGATAATTCCGTAAATAAATTGCTTTACTAAACAGCTCTCCTACTGAAATGTAATCGCCGTCAAGAATCTGTTTTCAAGGGAAATCCAGAGGACCAAATACAGTTGGTTATTTATGAATACCATTAGCTTCTCTCTGCATTAATCCTAGCCTAGGGGTAAATATACCTAGGCTATTATAATTTGGTTCACAAATTAGAATAACAAAGTGGAGTACGGGCAATTCAGGTCATGAGTATCACCAAAAGAAAGAATTAGTTTTGAAGAGTTCTCAATGACATACCAAAAAGCTATGAATTTCCTGGTTCCAGTTCTGTTGCTTCTGATCTGTACAAGAAAAAGACAAGAAAGAGGTCATCAGATTTCTGCCAGGACTCAACTGCCTGGGAGGAAGTCAGAGTCCTACCACATCAACCCCAAGAAGAGGCAGCAAAATAGTAACTTGCTCATCATAATAATTACCCAGTGCCTCTCCTGGAGAATGAGCCAGAAAGTTGTATCTCATAGAAAATAGGAAAACTTGGGTAGTAAGCTAGCAGGAAATCATTAAACTGAGATTCCCCCAGAATTGAACGTTTTCTAAAAGATAAAATGAAAATAATATTCTAATCTCTTGAACATTCCTCAAACTACATTTCCACTTTTCCTTTTTTTAAAATTTTTATTTTTTATTGAAGTATAATTAATTTACAATGTTTCAGGTGTACAGCAAAGAGATTCAGTTATAGTATATATATATATAATGGTTTTTTATTGAAGTATAGTTGATTTACAATGTTGTGTTAGTTTCAGGTGTACAGCAAAGTGATTCAGTTATACCTATATAAATATCTATTTTTTTTTAGATTCTCTTCCCACATAGGTTATTATAGAATATTGAGCGGAGTTCCCTGTGCTATACAGTAGGTCCTTGTTGTTTATCTATTTCATACATAGTAATGTGCACATTTTAATCTGAAGCTAATTAATTCCTCCCCCCCTTCCTGTTTGGTAAACATAAGTTTGTTTTCTATGTCTGTGAGAGTATTTCTGGTTTGTAAGTAAGTTCATGTGTATCTTTTTTTATATTCCACATATAAGCATTATCATATGATATTTATCTTTCTCTGTCTGACTTCACTTAGTATGATAATCTCTAGGTCCATCCACGTTGCTGCCAATGGCATTATTTCATTCGTTTTTATGGCTGAGTGAGGTAGGTATTGTTTCTAAGAGTTTTTTGATGTGGACCATTTTTAAAATCTTTATTAAACTTGTTACAATATTGCTTGTTTTATGTTTTGGTTTTTTGGCCACAAGGCAAGTGAGATCTTAGCTCCCTGACCAGGGATCAAATCCGCAACCTCTGCATTGGAAAGCGAAGTCTTAACCACTGGACCGCCAGGGAAGTCCCAAGGTAGGTATTTTTAATCATCTTTTCTTTTGGGATGGAAATCTATCCAAGTGTATATAACCAGTAAGACTACTTCTGTGGCCAAAATTTAAGTATAAAGATACTGTAAATATCATACTGCAGTAAAAAGCCCTCTATTTTCATGTCAAATACATCTAGACATCTTTTTTTCTCTCCTAAAACCTGCACTCCACATTGTTCACACAATGTGGAGTTCCAGTTTTGTTATTTTAAATTGAAAAGTTATGTGACATTATGTTTTATCTAAATATTTTCCAACTATAATGATTTGAAATTATAATAGTTCACCAGAAACAATGTAAAAGTAGATGAATGTTAGCTGTATTGGATGCCAAGTCATTGACTTCTGTTCATGTTTGTCTTTGCACTTAGTGTACCCGGTAATAAACCAGCTCTTTCTTTCTCCCCAGGACAAGATTTCTACGTCTCAAAACAGTGAAAACAGCATTGTTTCACGTTGTAGTAATTAGCATTTGTACAGGAACTTCATAGTATATTAAATTCATTTTAAATTTTTTCTTTTTACTGTTGGACCTCACAATCCTGGTATTGTTTAGTTGAGAGCCAAGTCAAGAAAATTTGGGGTATCAGTGTATGTAACTTGATCACAGACAGAAGAATGAATCTCTAACTAGACGTTCCAGCCAGAAAGAGCACAAAGAAGTTTTCCCATCCTCTAAGTCAAGAGAACTGATAGGGGTAAAAGCCAGACAACTTTTATAGTAATACTGAAATTTACAAAGCAATGCCATCCACGTCCAGGTAAATGTGACAGCAGATGCTTATCTGGGTGGTATTCAGACTCATATTACTATCTAAATCATTTTGAGCTTGGGAAGATCTTGTAGAAATTGGGTGCTATTTTACCCTGATTAAAACCACTTTACCACCTCCAGAAAGCCTCATGCTGAGAGGACAGATCAAGATCCGTTTACTCTAACACCCATGCACAATTTCTCTAACACTCAATGAATTGAATATCTCATTTCAAAGGAAAAGAGTCATTTCAAATGCCTGAATAATGAGAGTGATATTCTTGTCCTTGTCCAGTGCACAATTTCATAAGGAAGCAGAAGCAGAATCCTGAAAATACCCAAAGCAGGAACAAAAGGAACAAAATTCTCTTTTCAACTTTAACAGAGTTCTGCAAGTGTA